>NC_140450.1:3043884-3318884 GCF_963576455.1 Neolamprologus multifasciatus | reverse complement strand
CTGCTTTTACACACGTACTTACATAATGATCAGCGATTCTTTGCGCACTCAACCTCTCACATGTTTAAGCTTTCTGCGAGAGATTTCACTTGTCGCGTTTGAATAGTAAGCTAATGAGTGATAAGACGATGTCAGAGGAATTGGTGCGCAATTAATCGTCACTCACCAATCAGTGCTGCCGCTCTCTATACACCGTTCGCGCGATCGCAAAATGAAAGCAAAAAGCAAGCGCAAATTCAAACGCGATTTCAATATGTCACATATTGACAGTGGCTCATCGATGCCAATGACATAATTACTCAGCTACATTGGCGAAAGAATGCAAAAGCACTGACATATATTTTCCTATGATAGCCCGACGGGCAGGGCTGAGTTAGATTTTGGTAGCCCGACTGGAAAAATCGCTAGCCCCGGGACGTCGGGCTAGCGATTTTGCGAGCCCTGCACATGCATTTACGCTTGTTCTCCTTGACAAGAAATACTACATAAAACAATCCTGCACAAGTGTCACTCCTGTGGGAATGTTCCTTGGTCTCACAATATTTCTGTAACATCAAGCAGGGAGTTTAAAGCTTTAACAGATGCTTTCTTACTTTGGGGTTAACAAAAAAAAATAAAAAATTTGCTTTAAGATGAAAATGTCATGTGCCTGAAAGTAAAGCGGATTCATCCAACTACTTATGTATGCTAATATATACTTAAATATATCTTAAAAACTACAAGTCCCAGGGATAATTTTGTAGTGTGCTCACAGACTGTATATAAAAGATGGCGGTAGCCACCGTCACATCATCTTGGTGTTTTCAAACTGGATAACGATGAGTGAGATCTGCCTGAGAAACGTGGCAGTGAGACCAGGTGGGCATGCCCTAAATCCTGACCTGCTTTATCATCTACTTCACTCTAAAAGGAACCATAGTTCATGAAGTAAAGGACGGTTGCTGCCATAAACTCAATATTGAGGTGCTGCTGAGGTGTTAGCAAACACGAGTCTATATAGCTATACATTCACACTTGTTTTTACAACCAGGGAGGCTGCCCCCTGCTGTCCATCAGGAAGAATGCAGGTTCAAGGCACTTTTCAGACCTGGAGGTTATATCTTTTATAGTGTGTGTGTGTGTGTGTGTGTGTGTGTGTGTGTTATTTAAAATGTCTTTTTATCAGATGAGATCCTGGGACTGGACACGCAGTGCAATACCTCATCACATAAATAAAGTCAATAACAGAAGACGTGAAACTTGAAATCTACAACTTTAGAAATCAAAGATGCAGTTTGTTGTGTGACTGTAAAGCAAAGAAATTGGAAAGACAACCAAAGTTCTCTGTCACACGCTGCCAACTAGCCAAAGCGAGAAAATCTGACTGCTGCAGCGAGATTAGATGTTCCTGCACAAATTGGAGAAATGGGAAAACATGTCCAGTCCAAACTCGCTAAAGACACCGTGTCACAATTCTGCAACAACTTTGTGCAATCATTTGATGAATCGTCACAAAGTTCCCGGTCAATACTCAGCAGTATTTTTGGCTGAAATGCGCCACCTGCAGCACAGGAATCGCTCAGGTGTAAAACACACTACGAATCTACTACTATGTTAATTATCCACTCATATCTATGTGCTTCCCTCGGACTGACCTTCTCTCCCTCCTCCAGGAGCCTCAGCAGGGACGTGTTGTCAGTCTTCTGCTCCTCTTCGGGGCCTCCTGACTC
Source organism: Neolamprologus multifasciatus (assembly GCF_963576455.1). Taxonomy (NCBI): domain Eukaryota; kingdom Metazoa; phylum Chordata; class Actinopteri; order Cichliformes; family Cichlidae; genus Neolamprologus; species Neolamprologus multifasciatus. The sequence continues at coordinate 3,317,175 of NC_140450.1, read as the reverse complement.
TAATAGCTGCTCCTGAAGCTGGTCCTGACTGTCCTCATCTGCACCGTCCGCTGTGGACCGAGACCTCTTCAGCGGAGCCTTCACCAGGCCTGAGGAGCACAGTGCAAACACAGGCAACACCTCCTTACTTAAGATAGAAACTAATCAGCCCACAGAGAAGGACAGAACTCCTGAATCCATTCAGAAGAGGAAACACTAGAAAGGAAGGACAAATGAGGATTTCTCTGAATCTTACTCTACGTCTAACAGTGTCAGTGCCACAGTGCTGTCTCTTTACCTTTGACTTTAGCGATGGTGTCCTCTCCGTGCTCCAGCTCTTGGTGCGTGGTCTCTCCCTCGGTGCTGTGCTCTACAGAGTGCTGGTACATGCCGGGGTTTCCGGACAGCAAACGCATGAAATACTCCTTACTGTCGTAGCTGATGGCGCGGCGGTAACGCAGAGGTTTCTGGGGAGGAGAGGAGGAGGTGAGACCATGTAGCACTGCATGACTCCACTTTGATTAGACTTAAAAAAAATTGGCTTTGTCAGCGTCAAAACACATGCTTCAGTTAGTTATTCTTCATCTTTATATTCTATGGATCAAAATAAAAGGTCGATATATTGACGATGCCTTGCACGGCTCCTGCATGACGCTGCAAGAATATCAGTGAGAGGAGCATCACACAGGGCAGAAACTTGCTGCAATAGCGCAGTGAAGTGGTGACGTGGTTCAGCCTGTGCTGCATGTCAGATTTCACATCCACAGGCCGCCTGCTTAACAAAGCGTAGGCGCTTCATTCTTCCACTCCCAGAGTTAAAGCCAAACGCACTGGTTATTCATGTTGTCACACCCTGTCCACAGACACACAGGTGGGCATTTGAATATCTGCCCGAGTCACCTTAGTGGTAGTTCCTGGTACTGCACATCCCCTGGACCACATTTTGGCATGACCACATACACACACACGGACTTGCATGGTTTAAAACAACATGTATGTTACACTCATGCAGTCACAGCAAGCATCAGTGGGGGCCAAACAGGTTTTTCCAGAAGGTACCTGAATACAGTCAAAGACCCCAACCAGAGGTGAGGAATCAAGGGGCACCAGAGGAGGACAGGAGTGCTGAAGAAGGTAACGACACGCAGGATATGGCCATTTAATATCTCACACGGGAATGTTTTCAAAGCCACATGATCCAACATATCCTCTTATTCTCATGATAAAGGTGGAGAGGTTAATCAAATGTAAAAAAGAACATTTTTAGGTTTTAATTGGGAGAAATATTTACAAGGTTTGAGTCCAAATTTCAACACCAGAACTTTTACAGAAGTTTATGTTTCCTTTTGTCAAAGCAGTGATATGGCAGATTTATAGTGTTTTTGCTGTTTCTCTTCTAATCTTTTTATGTCACATCAATATGTAAAAAAGAAGAAAATAGTGGAAGAAATAATTGAAAGGTGTGTTTGGTCAAGTTTTATCATCTATTCAAAGTTAGCGGCTTCTTCTATTCCAACCATACGTACAACTACAGACGGGCTAATTCAGCACCATTCACGTGAGATACACGACCAGCTTCACATTTAATGGGTTTTCTTTATTTTCATGATTATTTACATTCACATTTAAAGTTGGAGCAATTTTCTGGACTGACTGACCTCGAACTTCTTAAAGTAATGATGAACTGTTGTTTCTCTTCACTTAGCTGACTGGTTCCTACCATCATATAAATTCTAACATTTGTCAAATAGGGACTTCTACGTCTGCACAACACGACTGATGGTCCCAACTTCATTAAGGAGGCAAGAAACTCCACAAATGAACTAGGGGTGGGTTTTTATAATCGATTTATCGATTAAACTCGATTCTGGCTTGGATAACGTAAAATCGATTCATTAAAATCCTGAATCGATTTTTTAATATAAATTAATTTTGCCCGAAATGCCAGAATCTCTGGTTAAATCTCACAAAATTTCAACAACCACCAAACAGCTCAGACAGTAAATGAGAGCAGGAACAGGATTCTGCACAAAGACTTAAACACACAGCCCAACCCGCGGATCAGAATCAGTGAGATGTCGCCTTTCTCACAGTCGGGGCTGAAAGCCGACAGCTCGCTGATTCTGATCTGTCGGCGGGTCAGCGCTTTGTGTTCACGCCCTTTATGCGCTGATTTTAAAGCTGTTAGTTTGATGTCTCTCCAAACAATATTGACCGAACCAGCAGCAAAAGAAGATCCAAACTAGGCTTCACATAAACATCGTCATGAATTCACTCTGACTTTTGCTGTTTTGCTTCGACCACGATGCACAGCTCTCCCCCTCTCTCTGTACTGTTTTCTGCATTATTCGCTTGCTTGTTACGCACAAGTCTACCGTTGTTTACAGCGCTGTCGGCCGATGGGGTTTTTTTTTCGTTTTATATACTTCCGAAAAGAAAACCTAATTTCTGCCGTTCAATACTGAACAAATTTAAACTTTTTAGAATTATGCAAAATGCAAAACGCCGTGTCTCTAATAACACCGCTGTAACTTCAGAGGTAATGTTCATAAGTTGATTAATGGTTTTCTTTTGTTTTTGATCTACTGCAGAATATTTTTATAAAATCCCAGAACAGGAAAATCGCCTTCATGTTTTTCTGTGTTTTATCCTCAGCTGCTTTGACACAAAGGCCTCTGCTGTGATGCTCACACCTTTGATAAAGTCTTGCGTGTGTCAGCTTCCTTTTTATAGATACAAAAATATGTAAATGTACTGATCTGAATTATAATATTTCTGACTGTCAAAATTTCCCAGATTCAAATCGAAGTGAATCGAATCGATTCGGGACCTTGTGAATCGGAATTGAATCGATTCTAAAAATCAGTGACGATACCCAGCCCTAAAATGAACCCTGACAGGCACAGCTGTGACGTGAAACCATTTCAGGTGACGACATCATGAAGCTCACTGAGAGAAAGCCGAGCGTTTGTAGAGCTGTCAGCAAAGCAAAGCGTGGCTACTTTGGGGAATCTCAAATATAAAACACATTTAAAGTTATTTATCAATTGTTTTCTTTGCTACATAATTGCATATATCTTGCTTCATATATTTGATGTCTTAAGTTTGAATCTACAGTGAAGAAAGTAGTAAAAATAAAGAAAAACCATTAAATGAGAAGGTGTGTCCAAACTTTTCACTAGTAGAGAATATAAAAGATTGAAATTTTGACTTAATTTTCTATTTTTAAAGAGGACAGGAAAGGACAAGAATGCTGGAATTTCACTGCAGAGCACTGAAAAATGTGTTTTTCTAGTTAAAGTTGAGCTTTTTCCTCCCTTCTTTGTCACACTCAACTGTGACGATCTGTTGGAGGTGTTTTCCTGTTAAAAGGCAGTTCTTCTTTTCCACTGTCACCACACGCTGCTCATAGTGATGGTCTAACTGTTAGGGTTCTCTCTGTAGAGGCTGCGCCTCGCTATATAAAACAACTTGAGGTGACTGTTGTTGTGAACTGGAACTGTCTAATGAGAAGTGAACTAAATTAAACCACGAGGTCATTAAATTAGCTTTATGTGTTTTTGGTTGTTCCTAACAAGAACATTTAAGTGGAATCAAACGGAAAAATCTTCAGTGGGGGGCGTGTCCTCCAATAATGGCCAAACAAGGCAGGCGAGCCAAAACTAATGAGCTCCAACGCTTAAAGTGAAAACGGCAAGCAATGGTATTCAAGTCCATGGCACAAAAACGGGGCTTTATGCTGCAACTGCTCCTCGAGCATGATTAAATTATACATCAGCAACCAAGCCGCGGGGAATTTGGACTTAATTAAATTCTCTCCAGAAGGCATCAAAAGAGACTCTTCATAAAGTGTTCATGATGAATCTGAGCTCCTAAAGGGCATCTTCAGGAACAGGGAGGTTTGTTTTTTTATGCGTGTAGTTTCCATTTGAGCACTGCTGGATGATTTCATCTTTCGAGGGACAGGGACACACCAAGTCAGTCGACTCAAAGCTCGAATGTTGAAACAGAAAAAAGTTTAAAAAACAAAAAACTGGGAATGCCTGAAGCGTTCTCTGAATCTTCATGACCAAATTAATTATTGTGGAGTGGAGAGAGGCACCCGCGAGCAAACAGAGAGGAGGGATTATTTGTAGAGCAAACAAAGCTAAATGTGTCTCGGTGATGGGGAGAGTGAGCCACCGGCTGTGTCACTGCCTCACAGGGCAGCGATGAGCTCATCCTACAGCTCTATTTAAGGAGTGTTTGCTGCTCTGCAGGGGATTGGCTGAAGTTACAGACACCAAGAAGGACATTTTTCAATTCAATTCAAAAAGAAACAAACTGGATTTCTTTGCCATGTGTTCAAACAAATGCTTGTGCCAGTTTGGCTACATTTCATGCTGTCACAGTGTTGCTCTCCGTCCTTTGTTATGCTTTCGGCTGCTTAGTTGACACACTTGTTGAATTTGTGGACTTGCACTACTGTCGGTGAACGTCTGGAAGTATGTGTGTTTTCACACCTATAGTTTATTCTGATCTGAATCAGTTTGTAAACTTTTGGCTTTTCCTGTTATTTTGTTTGTTTCCACACAGAGAAAAACTCAAACTCCACACGAACCAAAACGCTTCACTACAAACCAAGAAACCAAGTGAGAATGTTCGGTCCGTCTCATTCGCCAGATGTGTTTGGGGCGGGAGCAACAAAAGTAGAAACAGGAAAAGGTGCTGTGTTTGGGATTATTGGAGAACTTGCATTCATTTCACGGCTACTTGCTGCCCTGCACAGACCTTTGCTTTGTAGAGGATGATGTGCAAACGTGACTACAGGAAGCGTTTTAGCTCAAACTTGCAAAGTACGACTGGTAGTTGGTTCAGATGGAAGTCGGATTATGTTCACACCACAAACAAACCACTTTGGAGTCCACCTCCTCCAAAGGGTCACCTAATGTGATTTCTGTGTTTACAGCTGCACAAACCAACTGCACCAAAGAGAAAAATGAACCAGTTTTTCATTTAAACTGACTAAACACCACAGATGTGAAAACACCCTGTGAGACATTTGAAATATTATAAATACAATATTGTGCTCATGTCATTGGACACATGTTACTGACATACAATTATAAACATCTGAGTATTTGACTGTAAATGAAGATACACTCTATGGACAAAGTTTGGGGCCACACCTCTTAATCTCTGGATGTTAAGCACCCAGCCGTGATTTTACAGAGTTCACTGCATCTCAGTGGGATATTATCTACATCAGGGGTGGGGAACTCCAGGCCTCGAGGGCCAGTGTCCTGCAGGTTTTAGATCTCACCCTGGGTCAACACATCTGAATCACATGATTACCAGGCCTCTGGAGAACTTCAGGACATGTTGAGGAGGTCATTTAGCCCTTTAGATCAGCTGTGTTGGATCAAGGACACATCTAAGACCTGCAGGACACCGGCCCTCGAGGCCTGGAGTTCCCCACCCCTGATCTACATCAATGGATCCCAGTAACTCCAAACCTGCTCAGCGAGCTTCATGGTATGGGTTTCCATGGCAGAGGCACTCCTGTCGGTGTAGTGTGTAGGTGCCCCAGATCTTTTTGTGTATGTAAATGTAACCTTTGGATTTAAAAAGGGAAGAAAATGCTGACGTGCTTTAAACCAAGTATTTAAGTCTATTTAAAAAATGACTTTACTGCACATTTGATTTATGACCCCAACACTTTCTCGATAGTATTACAGTCAGTAGTTTGTTGATAGCGACAGTCTAAACGCTGAACCTCAGGCTTAAAAATAGAAACACAAACCAGGGGCGACATTACGCTGGCTGCATGCCTCTCTTTACGATATTGTCATATTTAATTTGCATCTCTGTCTCGTAATTAAACTGGAGAAAACTGAGATATTATGGAGCCAGAGGTTTTCTCCTGAGTGTAAAAAAGGTGCAGTTTACATTTTAATTCGTCTTGCTAATTTTCCACGAGTCCTTTCATATCTGCTAAAGTCCTGGAGGGGTTTGTGGGAACGTGTGAATGCCGATTCAAAGCCGAGTACCTGTGCTGAGTTGGTGTTGGTCTCCGTCTCGGGGACGTACGGGTAGTGGATGTAAAACATGTCGTTGCGGACCATCTTCTTCCTCATTCGGCAGGGCCCCTCCGTCATTTCCAGCATAAACTTGTCCAAGTGGGAGCCGATTGGAGGGCCCCAGAGGCCTCGTTCACGCAGCAGTTCGTATTCGATGGATGCCCACTCCTCCGTCACGTACTTGAGGGCGTTCTGCTGCCGCTGCGAGACGGAGAGGATGGATGAAGAGTGCGGTGAGTCACTTGAAAAAATACTGCTATGAATTATAAATGCCATGACTGCAACACTGGGCTGTGAAATGTAGCCGTACAGAGTTTCTGTGTGGTCCTGCAGTCACTGTTAGAGCACACTGGTTTGTGCTGACGCTGTTTACAGAAATAACTTAAGGAAACTTCACAAAAATAAACTTTGTGCAAACAGAAAGTTCCCACCTGGTAACCACACGTATGGATGCAGGATCTGTGTGATCACAGCTTAAAACCATCCAGGATGAGTACAAACACTGAACTAGCAAGCATGAGTGCAAGGCTGTTATAGCTCGATGTGTTTGTGCATTTACAGAAACCAATAAAATAACTTAAAGCCTTCAGTTTTAGTTTTTCCTCACATTTACAACAAGCACATCTGCTGAATGTTTACTGCGAACAGGAGGGCAGCTTTTTACAGCTGTTCTGAACTTTGTAAGTTGCTCATTGTGCAATAACTGAAAAGACCGACACAAACTGTGAAAACAATAAAAAGTAAAAACAAAAACTACAAGAAGAAAATCATCTGTGAAAACTAGCTGAAGACAAATCCAAATCTGAACTCGTCTCCATATGAAACACTGTCATTTATTTAGGAGTTACTGCACCTTACATTTTGTATGCAACTTTAATGGTCATAACTAATCTTGACCCATTGGGAGTTGAGATGCACTACCTCTTGATATTCCTTGTACTGCATGGCCACCAAGTCCCGGACAACAGCGATGTGTGTGAACATCCACTGGAAAGTCTCCTGTGGACCAGAAATACAAGCCTGTATTTAAAGCGCTCAGACTCAGAGAGTACACGTACGTAAGAAATGCTCGTGTGTACGTGTGCTCGTTGTTTCCCGTGTACCTGTGCAGACAGGCTGTTCTTATTCAGGCTGTTCTCCTTCTTGTTGCGCCGGACGCCGGTCAGCTTGGAGAGGCCGAAGCCGCTGCTGACTCTGGACAGTTTGGACTGAGTCGCTGGTGCCACTGCTTCCCCACGACTGATGTACTTTTTCTCATGAACTGATTGGCAGAAAAGAGAAAAGTACTTTCAGGTTTTTTTTAACCTTGTGGTTATCTTAACAGTCTGCTGTTTACAGTAAAAAAAAACATGTAAGTCGATGACAGAGGGTGTTAATGCGAATTTATTACTTAAGTTAATCTGTAAAATTCGTGCTTAGTCTCTGTGTTCCTAAGGAAAAATGCACATTCCCTGATAGGAATGATGCAACAAAAATCTCCTTCCTCTGTTTGATGATTGCAGCTGCCCACAGTGGGGTTGTTTTTTAAAGATGTCGACTTGTCTGCAAACACTTGGCATCTTCTCTCTGAGCTGTGGTGAAACTTGTGGTGAGACTCAAACTGGTAACGGAGAACGTTTGCCTTCAAAGTAAAAGTTGCACCACACTGCCACCTTATTTAACAGTCTGAGCTGCACTTTCCACAGCTTCACTGCCACACTACAGCGAGCATGCGAAATCCAGGCAACTGTGGCAAACAAAGTCATTGCACGAGGTTTCTGGTGCAGCACTGTAGACTTCTTAGCCACTTCTTTCACCCACTGACTGCCGGCAACCTCCAACAACCACTCACCAGCTGGTTCCTGAACACACATTTTCCTCTCTCTCTCAGTCTGTGGGGCTGAGGCCTGACCTGCACTGAAGCCCGTGAAAAGCAGAGGTTTCTCTTCTTCTACACAAACAGATGTTCGACAATAACTGTAGAAAATCTGAAAAGTCTGAACTACTTTGATCTGCTGTGGGTTCACAGTTTTGTGCATGTTTCAGCTTTCAGCAAGAGCACAACTTACTCAGGATGTCTCCAAGATTTAACTAACACAGAAGGTAAAGAGTTTGTTTGAGGGACAGAACAAGTATTTACAAATTTTAGTTTAATCATATCTTCTCTCAAAAATAATGCTCCTTCTACAACAGATATTTCAGAAGTGCTTAGCAAAGGAAAAACATCTTAGGGCCTTTTCTACAAATTCAAAGAGAACTTCTAACAACATCTGGTTGGCTGCCAAAGAGCCTGGATCAGCAGACCGAGTCAAAACTTTACCAATCTGCTTACATAAGCAAGCTTAGCCAAAAAGAGCAGATCAGAAAATAACAGGCTCTGTCTGCAGGAGGTTACTTTATTTTGTCAAACAAAAAGAGACCTAGTTATCTCAAGGTTGCATGAGCAACACTCCGCTACTCAAAGCAGAGAAAAACAAAAACTGAGCTACAGTAGGGAGCAGAAAGACTGTGCTTCTGCCTCTGCTTGTGTTTTTCACAGTGTTACTGACCCAGGTGGTTCTGCCAGCTCTTCAGGGCCGGCTCTTCCAAAGCGGGACGGGCTGTGGCGATGTCCACGTGTCCTCTGTCGTTGCAGGGCAGAGACACTTTGAAGATGTCCTCCAGCATCTGGCGCTTGCTGTGCATCAGCTCCGTCCACACGCGGTTCACCGCCTTCAGCAGGAGCTGCCGCCCTGCAGAGGAACCACAATCATGAGTTTTCCTGTCTGTTTTTGTGCAGAGCAGTTGTAAATTTCCTTTGCAACACATAAAATATTCATTAAGCTCTCCCTCCATCTCTGTCTGTAATTCAGCCACATTCACCTCCTCCACAAGCACAGAACAGAACATCTAAACACACGCCGCACCACAACATACAAAAATACAAGTGTTACACCTCAGCGACTTTCTGGGTTATTTTCACAGCTGATATATGAAGACGAGTGTTTCTAAGACAAGAAGAAACTCATTGGACTTTAAAATTACGAGTGAGGGGACTGATTAATGGTAAAACAACTGCAGGAGACGTCGCTCTTTCAGACAGATCTCTAAACCACTCAGGTTATTTTTGCACTTCTCGTATCCTCTTATTTCTATTGTGTCTCTTTAACTGTTCCTGATCATCTGTTTTGCTTGTCATTTAAATACTCCATATCACTGTTAATCATAGCTGGGCCTAAACGATTTATAAAGTGTAAATAAACTGAATTTATTCTGTTATATAGAGGATGTGTCACTCAAGAAAGTGACAACAGTATCTGGGCAGAGGTCATCAGGGTCAGAGCGGTTCTGCACGCGGTCAAACACACTTAAACACACGAATCTGTCTCACCCTCGCTGACGTCGTGACTGTGCGTGGTGTCGGACTCGTTCTCCGTGGGCATCATGACGTGCCAGGTCGTCATCCTGGCCTCCGCCTCCAAACCGAAGCCGTCCACACTGCTGCACACAAACACACACGCAGGAGCTAAGTATCATGCTGCGCTGCAGAGAACTGAGAGGAGGGTTTGATTATTTGGCTTCTCCGTGGCAAACAGGTCTGATCTCTGCAGTCAAACACAGCGCCGTGTTAGAGAAGGCTGTGTTCACGACATGGCTGGACATCCAGTCTGTCCACACCTGCTGCTGTTTGAGGAAAAAAATGTTTTTTCCCCAGAACCAGAGACATCCCCTGCTATCACAATCCACCAGCATGTGAGCAAACCTGACAAAGTCCAGGTTTCAGAAAATAAACATAAGGAGGTGAGACTCAGATAATCTCACAAACAAAATAAACACACGATGCAAACTTTTCTTCTGTTTTCTGTGCAGAATTTGTGTTTTCTAACCCTTTACGTCGTTGTCCTTTGCAAACAGAAGTTGTGACATAACCGTAGAAAACGTGATTGTTGATTATTTATTCCATGCATAATTCAGCTCTTCTGTTTTATCAGGACATGTGGACAATCCAGAGCTCTTCTGCACTATGAAATCTGTTGAACACCTTTAACCCTTTAAAACCGGTCAGAGCAGCACACTCTGTTTTGCGTAACTATTTTTAAATCCCGGTAGCTCTGCAACCACGTAAGCTAGCGCAATAATTTTTTTGTTTCCTTCCACATATAGCTTTGCAAAAACTGCATAAAAAGCACTTGCAGCAACAAAAACATAATATTCCAGAAACATGCTTTGCCGATCCGATCAGCTGTTTGTAACACTTCCTACGTCCATCAGCGCGAACTTTCACATGTCCGCCATGAACCTGCCCGAAACCGGAAGTGACGTCATTTTCGCGGAAATGTAGATTTTTTACCATCAGGGCCTCATGAGCCTATACTGGTGTTTTTAAAAGTTATGTTTGACTTTATGACTTTCTGTGTGGTTTCTGGGATGCTTAGGACTCATATTGCACTGCTGGAAATAGTTTATTTTGATGCATATGCTGCTTTTTTGCAAATTTGCATTATAATATTTATTTTCGTTTTTCCTGCAGTATATAAAAATTGGTGTATTTCAAAAATAAAACTATGAAGACACTCAAAATAAATTTCCTGTGGTGGGAAACTATTTTGTGCAACTTTTTTGTATTTACAGTTTTGAGGGATAAGCCTCTTAAAATTCTCTAACTAGAAATATATGTTAAAAAAAACAAAAACGATTTTCAATTTTTTTGTAGTTTATTGCACTTTTTTGCAATTTATGTAATTACTATGCACTTAATGCAGACATATTATTAAAATCTGGGCTATAATGGTTGTATTGATGTATAGCAATTTGAAATGCTCCCAAAAATGGCTCCACAGCATGTAAAAATATAATATAAGCTCTGGCGGACTTGGTTCTATGGTAGGTCTTAAAGGGTTAAGTGTGATTCTGAAAACATGCTAAACACTCCTTTTTTACAGTTTATTTAAAACAAAAACCAGCTTTTAAATCAAAGCATCCAAATAAAGTACCATCTGTGTACAGTGGCCACAACCAGCACAGCTTTAAGAGCTACGGCAGCACAAATAAAGCAATCAGAGCAACAAACTGGCAAAGTGACAAAAACAAAGCAACATTTCACTAAAGCCCTTCATTAACACGTCTTAATGCATCTCATCTATGTGTGTGTTTACAACCCAAGAATATTATTACTTTTGACCTTTTTCTTTACAGGATTTACCACTGAAGTATATTATTACTCAGCCTAATGCATATTCAAAGAATAATACAGGAAAGAAAAATTAATTCAACGTCTGAAATATTGAAAATTGACGATCTAGTGAAATTCCAAACAGCACAAATTCTATTCAAAGCAAAAAATAAAGAACTGCCAGGTAATATTCAGAGTATGTTTTTTTTGAAAGAAGGAAGTTATAATTTAAGGGGCTTTTGTAACTTCAAAACAATGAAGGTCCGTACTACAAGAAAAGCCTTTTGTGTTTCTGTGCGTGGAGTGAAACTATGGAACAGTCTGAATATGGAATTAAAGCAACGTCCAAACATAAAACTGTTCAAAAGAGTTATAAAAATATGATCTTCTCGAACTGTAAAGAAAAGGAAAATATTTAAATTAAGTGAATCTCTCTATTTAAAAAACAAACAAACAAACAAAAAACTCATGATGTGATATTATAGTATATCAGAAATCTGTTCACTGTTTTTATTACAAATTATATCAGTAAGGAAGCTGACTAAATATTAACTGATAATTTATGGCAAAGGGGTGAGATCAAAGAAGTGTTTACGTCTTCCCTTTCAACATGTAAATTAATCAGAACGGTTTTTTTGTATGTAATTTGTATAGTATTTTTTTTCTTTCTTATTTTCTTTTCTAAATGTACTTGCATATTGTTCACATGTTGAAATAAAATTACCAATCAATCAATCAATAACCAATATCAGAGTGTCTACACACACAGGACCTGCTGGTGTGATAGATGCACTTCTATAGTCTGCTGCTATTAATCAAAGTAAGAAGCCAACAGCAGCCTTCGTGTAAAGAACGTACCTCCCGCTGTGCAGGCAGATGAAGCAGTGAGCTAGGCAGGCCACAAAGTCCTGGTCGTGGTTGCCTGGCCCGAGCACCAGGTTGCGGTTGACGGTCAGGACCCGCAGGGCGTCCAGCAGGGCCACCTGCTGTGCTACCGTCTTGTGGGGTCGGCAGAGCTGGTAGAGCACCGTCCGGTTCAGACAGTGGTAGATGGTGTCGAGAGAAAGTCCCTGCGAACGCCTCTTAGACTGGAGGATTTGGAGCGGGAGGAAAACAAGCGAGAAGCAGTTACGGCTGTTTAATGCTGTGAAGTGCATGTGAACAAAGCTGCTGAGGAAATATTTCTGCAGGAGGAGATTTGTGTTTGTAACGAGGCTAAACTGAGGTAGGAATGCAGGATTGTGAACGTAGCTTTAGTATTGGAATGCTGCTTAAGGGCCTCAAAGGGCCTTATCTGAAAAGTCTGCTACTTATAAACATGTTTAGACTTTAAATCAATACTCTGCATGTTCATACTCAAGTGTGCTCTAACAGAAAGCTCCAGATTTTGGAGCTTCCTGTTTTGTGTTAAAGCAAAACTGTGAGAAAACCAGTTTTAAGCCTGAAACAGAAAAAGTCTTAAAAATTGAAAATGAATATTATTCACATAGAAAACCTCTTTTCTAGTCTTCCAGACAAACACATTTGGGACTGTTGGAATAAACCGGAGCACCTGCTGTTCACTCACACACCTGCAGGAAGCACCACACCGCGCCACCCATCACACATCTTTTCCTTTTAATCGACCACTTTGTTAAGGAGCAACTCCAGCTGGAGTTTCTCCAAAGAAAACCGAGCAGACAGTGGGTACATTTCAAAACGACTGACGAAATTAATAACAAATATATTCCAGTTCCAAACTGTGCGCCTCAGGATGAAATAGACGGCCATCGAATCCACTGAGGGATATTTCCAGGATTCAGGGACTGCATTATGGCTCGAAAAATGAATTACTGAAAATAATCTGCTTATCTTCTCAGCTGCACAGCAATGTGTGCACAAACCACCGCACAAAAAGGGAAGACAAAGTCCACACACGACTCTTTTTACTACGTTGCTAAAAGCATTTCCATGTAAGCATACGTGGGGTACCACTCCAACCCTTATTTAGAATAACAAAACAAAGAAACTGAATCTAATAAGCAGCAAATATAAGAAACACACCTCAGCAGCCAAATCTCATTTTGTGCCCATCTCCTACCAAAATGAGGCCTGCAGGACCCCGTCTATCTGATTTGCTCCTGCAAGACCACTAAGAAGGACTGTTTTCTTTCTTATTCCAGTTCAGGCGACACAGACGCCGTCTCTCTGCCTCCGGCCTCTTCAGGAAAACGTCAGTCTGACAATGCAGGCTGCTCCCAACAATACAGGATTTACATCATGCTGTGTTTGTGAATCTAATGACTATTAAATGTACAAACCAGACAAAATACTAGTGCCTCCAGCTACACAATGTGAGGACATAAAGGGAGGACGTACGCTGCCTTAGACAGACAGAGACTTTTCGCTTGTATAACATCTGAAAACGCTGGATTTATTTGGGTGATTCTGACCACTTTGGACCATCAGCTGACCAAAGATAGCCCGAGGTCATTTTGCTTGTACCTGTCCAATGAGCTGCACGATGAAGTCCACCACCAGCTTGGAGTCCTTGTTGAACATGCCCTGCCACAGCTTGTCCACCACCCGCTGGGTGAAGTAGAAGACGTTGTTGACCAAAATCTGATAACTGCCCCCACTGCTGAGGGGCAACGAGGCATCTTCGCCTGGAGAGAGAGTCAGTCACACATCTGTTAGAGGGTTTACAGATTAAACTACAGCTGTAACTTCTGTATTTTTCATATTATTTAGCTGGAGATTTTTTTTATTTCTGACCAGTTTAATTAGAGTCTTTTATTGCTTACATTAAAAAAAAAATATATCAGTGTTTGTTTTAGATTCTGATGTTTAAGAAGTTCAAATCAGCACAAAGACACAGTAGCATACACATCCCAGTCTCAATAAACAGACACACTGAACCTTCCTTATACCGGGGATGATGGTGAATACGACCAAAATAGGAAAAATAAAAGAGTTTAAGAAGGTTTTCTGGTTTTTATTATTTCAGTTAACATTTTTTCACCCGTAGTTTTTATTAACTATGAGCTCACTGACACTGCCTGATGGAGGTGCAACTGAAAACCTGGCTACACCTGCCAGCTACGCAGTTCAAAGTCTGTGTGACTTCTGATTGGTCCCATTCGAGAATAGAGGAAGTGCATGCCTGGTGAATGCACAGGACATGAGCGGGCGTCGCGCTGGTCTGTATTTCCAGGAGTACGGAGGTCTCTGAAACAGACGGCCTCACGCTGCAAGCGTTTCCCCCTCATTACAGTAGAAACTGTTCGAGTGTAAAAACAGCAGCTTTTTAAAAATGCATTACATGATTGAACAAAACTAAGCATCTCACGTCTCTGCAAACAGATATTACCTTTGAGATTTAGCAGAACAGTGTGACAGGAATATATTGATTATTGATTATTTTGTGTTCTACTAAGGAAACAAAGAAAGGTAAGTGAGATGATTTTTGCTGTCTCACATTTTTTGAAGCGCACAGATTTTCTTTTCTTCCTCAGATAGATGCAGGACGATACTCTAAACCAGGGGTGGGCGACTCCAGGCTTCGGGGGCCGGTGTCCCTGCAGGTTTTAGATGTGTCCTTGAACCAACACAGCTGATTTAAATGGCTAAATTAGCTCCTCAACATGTCTTGAAGGCTGTATCCCAATTCAGGGTCTGCAGCCTTAAAGGCCGCATTTTAAGGCCGATTACGTCACCGCGACGCGACGAAGGCTGTCCCAATTCGAAGGCTGCTCGAAATGCGGCCCTCAAATGCGTCCTTCATTTCTCTGAATTTTAAGGACGTGGCGGTGTAGACTTCGTGGCCCAACATATCCCAGAATGCATAGCGCGGCGGTGGGTGTGGATAATTTTGCCGAAAAAAAGCAGCGGACGAGGGGCACCTGAAGAGTAAACTTTAAGTAAGTACTGAATATTATGTCACTTATTTATGTGCAAATGTTTAATAACGAAGATCATTAAAACATTACTGTTGGCCACATGTCGGCAAAGTCATGTGACATTAGTGACGTTTGTACTAACTTGGTTTTAAAGTCTTTACTTTAAAATATACGCCGTTCAATAGCTGAGCTTAATCAGAGAATGATCAAAGCTCATGTAGAAACAAACAAACAAATGAACAAAAGATTTTCTCCTTCATTTCTGTCAAACAAAGCTGTATGAAACGTTTCCAGCTGTTAGTATCACGGTTGCTAGGCAACCTGGGCAGCGCAACGGAGGCTAGACCGTCCATTTTACAAGCCTCGCACTTCCGGCCTTAGCGGTCTTTGAGTACGCGGCCCTTGAGGATCGTTGAGGCTGCAGACCCTGAATTGGGATACAGCCGAAGTTCTCCAGAGGCCTGGTAACAAACTAATCATGTGATTCAGGTGTGTTGACCGAAGGTGAGATCTAAAACCTGCAGGACACCGGCTCTCGGGACAGAAACTGCTGAAGGTGCTTGCAGATCTCCGGCCTTCACATTGTGATTTGCTGACTCATGATGCTTCCATCACAGTTTTGTTCAAAGCCAAAGAAAGAGTTAAGCTGTCCTGCAGCATGCTTATGTGCAAGAGCAGGATTTAAGCAATAAGAATGGACCTAATGAGCAGGGTGTCCGAACTAACTGTAGACTCCAGGGAAATAGGTGAGAAAGTGCCATCAGTGATAGTGATGATACATCACACCCCTGCCTCTAGTTTGGAGGTGAGAGAAGGAACCAAAACTTTAGTCTGCTGACCTAGAAGGACATCAGCAGCCAGTAGATGCTCCATGACGCTGTCCAGGATGTTGGATTGAAACTCCTTCTGCTGAGTCCTGGTGGAGCGCTCCGGGGAAGCCTGAAAAAACCAACATGTTAGAGTGTTTCCTATCCATGCATCTAGAACGTGGGTTCGTGTCTGTGTTCTTACCTCCAGCAGCATATCAATGATGGGTGTCTGCTTGCTGGCTGGGGTCATGCAGAGGTTGTCCATGATCAGAACCCTCATGAAGTCAAAGACGTATTTTTTGGCCGGGTGGTTGGTCAGCGACGTCTTGGAGCCAACGTTGCAGTATTCAGACTGGCTGCGGTTCATGCCAGAGTCCCCAGTGAAGGCTTTGAACTCTTCGGTGGGAGAACTCGCTTCATCGTCCAAATCACTGACCTGCAAAGAACGCAAAGAATGTGACCTTCATCAAGATCATCTTTCATGAACAGATCATTGTTTCCTCCAAGTTCTTGCTGCTCTGACTTGGGGAAATCTTAGCCATACATCTTAATTCAAAGGCTAGCACACTGGAGCTGTCCCAAACACCTTTTATTGTGAGGAAACAAACTGGAGAGCAAGATAAGAGGGCCCATGGCTCAGAAGGGCAATAAGTTACAGTTTTACTGAGCCTGAAGGGATATTTACAGGTATCTGTTGTGTGTTGATGGGACTACAAATCAGAACGTGTGATCACAGCAAATTAAACACTACATTTTTGTGGAGAGGAAGATGAAACGCTACTAGATTAGATTTTCACTGCAAGTTCTTCCCTTGTGCAGAATTTAATTTCTATTTCAAGTTGCTTAAGTGATAAAATAAAGGACAGACTTACCATTTCAGAGTACGGTCTGATGTTGAAGGGAAAGACAGTGGCTGCCAGGGCACAGAGGAACTCTGGGCTGTGCCACATTGGTGCAAGGTCGGACACGTTGTGGTAAAGGTATCTAAAGAACTGCATGAGTGTTACTGGGTACTCCCTGAGCCAGGAACCTTCCTCCTCTGACTGCCAAGGCTGGAAAGAGACAAAAGATGCAACGCAATGAAACCTGGAGAAGAATTTCCATTAAAATCTCAGCAGTTTAACAGTTCAAATCTCAGACTGATGCAAAAAATAAATAAAAAGTCTTTTCAGAGCAGTTATTGACACTAAGCCCACGGGCGGTCTAGTGAAGCTTCTCGTGCAGGGGATGAGCGCGCTAAAGGTGACGGGAGATTAGAAGAAAAACCTCCACAGAATCCAGACTGATCATAATCACATGTGAGTGCTTTTCAAGCTTGCTGTTAGGAACTGTTAAAACATGCACTTCTATGAGAAGGGCCTTGAATTTAACGAGCAAATAATGGCTTAAAAAGGTTCAACAATTATCCCAAAAGCTTTTTGTAGTCAAGTAGAAATCGCTGTGCAATCTTCCAGACTTTACTGTAACATTCTACACAAAAACAAGCTTTGTGAAACTGGCTGCAGATTAATGTTCGTGTTTAGGAAACTACATTGGTAAAACACTTATTTAGAGCATGTGCTACTGTAGAGGAAGCTGGAAATGACCAAAAATGACCAACGTGTCTGAAGGTTTGGAGGTTCTCACCAGGTTAAGCATGCTGCGCAGCATGGCCAGCAGCAGGAAAGCAGCCTCAGTACAAACGCTATGGATGGAGGCCACCACCGTCCCACTGGATGCCGGCACGCCAAAGATGAAGGTCCAGATAGAGTCCAGATCAAACTGAGAGAACAAACACAGACACTGGGGTAACTCGGGTCACACAGATACATGTAAATCTAATTAAACGAGTCCACTTTTGTATTTATTCATTAGCTGGTTTGACAGGTCAAATTCAGGTTTAAAAGTGAACCCATTATGCTCTTCCTCATTCAGCGTGGTTGCTTCTGCGGTCTTAGCTCTGTAAACCTTCTGTTTGAACAGGAGGTCGGTGGGGCAACAGAGGGCCGGCTGATTCAAAGCACTGGTCCTCTCACTGTTGGCTGGGTCCCACTGGTAACATAAAATGCATAACTGCAGAGTGGATGACCTGAGGGAGTACTCCATGGCCAAGTATGAGATAAATAAGGATCATTCTGAACTGTGAATCGTGCCCTAAAGAGTCGGTCCATCCAGCCTGTGATGGTTATCCGAGTTCGGGTTAAAGGGGCAACCGTCTAAGCAGAGATGCTTCCCTCTCCCTGCCCACCTCAAGCTCTTCTGGGGGGACAACGAGGCCTTCCAAAGGCAGCCCAGAGACATAATCTCAATCTAACCCTCCACCACCTTTTTCTGTCTGAGAAACACGGCCTCAGACTTTGAAGTGCTTCTTCAGTGAATTCAATGAAGTCCTGAGCAGCGACTCCAAGAATCCTCAATTCACTGACACTGTACTTGAAGGGGCAGGGACTCTAAAAAGTCCAAGAATACAAATCTGCAGCTGGAATCAGCAGCATAGGTCCACTTTAAGCCCTGAGGCTAACAAACGTGTTTAGTTATTATTATTAAAGAAGGTTGGGTATACTAACATGTACCTGCAGGCTGTCTGGGAGCTCGATGACAGGCTGCTGCAGGAAGAGAGCCATGAGCAGGAAGTAGAGTTCGGGTACGTTGGTGTGTTTGGGCAGCAGTGTCTGCAGAACAGGGAATCCTGGGAAATGGCAAGCGTCCCGGTTGATCTCCCGCAATGTGGAGCGCCCGCCGGCACTGCGACCCACGTTGAATCCTAAAAAGAAAGTTGAGAGAGTGAATGTTAAAAATAAAGCACAAAGGTAGAAGGGTGGCACCCTATGACTACTGCACCTACAGGCAGCTCTACATGCAGGTGTAGTGCCCACTTTTGGGTTTAATGAAGCAAAGCTATGAAGGAGATGGCTGCAGTAAAAATCTAAACTAACACAATCAATCAAAGCCAAACAGATTTGTTACGCTAAAAGAAAAACTCCAAATCTGAATAAAACTAAGGACTTCTACCTGATAGCGCTCATTCTGTTAGAGCAAGTCTCTAATGGGGAGTTTCCAGAGCTAAAGCAATGGTTCTCAACCTGGATGTTTGCAGGAGTGTTATGGTGTAATAAATACAAATAAAAGACCGAAGTAGGGCTAGGCCATATTATACCGTTCACGGTAATACCGGTACAATGTTAGGCAACGATAAGAAAATGAAATATTGCGATAGAATATGGGTAAAACGCGCATGTGCAGTGCTTTTGTTTTCATATGCACATGGCCGAAAAAGCATGGCAGCAACGGCGAATGAGAAGGGAGAAGGCGGATCGTTGAGTGAAACGGATGAACCAGAATAGGTTTGTAAAAATGGTGCCACTTCAGTGATGTGGAACTGGTTTGGTGTTTGTCCGTCAGATCGTTCAGGTCCCAAAGTCAAACGAACACTGCAGCGTCACTGAGAGTTAAAAACTGTCTAAATTATTTCATCTTTAATAAAACGATCAGCATTGCTGCTTCACCAGGTGTAACTATGAAGTTTAGCATCCAGGCATCCATGAAAACAGAATTTATTACATTTAACGGAGTTAGAAGTTAGCAGGAAGTTAGCGGAAGTTAGCTCGTTAGTTTCGCTAGTTACCTTAGCATGATATAGCATGTTCTGACTGAGAGATTTCTGAAAAAAATCAAACGTACAGCTTTGCTAACACTTCCAACATAAGTGAAGACAGGAAGCTAATCAGCAGTGATGTTTGTAAAGTTACTGAAGTTGGGCTAGCTGGTATATAATGATGTGCTACGTGATCGCTAGCGACACAGCTATGTTAGCATAGCATAAACAGTGAAGCTGGAGGATGAACGCTAACACTTTTCCACTCGATAAAAGTTAACGTGAAGGTTCCTGATGGTTAGAGACAAATACAGTCGCATGGCAGGATGCTGTAAACGGACCAAACTTCAGTCAGGAGAACAACTGAGATAATCCATCCACAATACGAGGTTAGTGATTAATATACTGCAACAACACAGGAATAGAGCAGCTGTGATAGAATACAGCATTAATGAATCAATGGTACAGAAGTGGAGGAAGCAAGAAGAATGAGTTGAATAAAGTTTGATTCATCTGACTGCTTTGTTTCCTTAATGTGTCTTATAATCTCGTGCACCTTATGGTCCGAAAAATACGTATTTGACTTTTTAATTTGGCACACTGCAGTTTAATATTGCAAAGCTACTCTTTTTAACTTCAGTGGATATTATACGTGGTTATGCTCAGGATATGTCAGCCCATTTCTACTGGAAATGCCTTTTGGTTAAACTTTCAGCAAGGAATTTGCATTTGCACTGTTAAATGTTTATATAGGTTTAATGCACATAAAACAGCTGCTTGTTTAAGTGAAAATAAATGGATGGGGTTGTTTTTTTTGCGCTAGCAAAGTGTTCGAGTTGCATTTTGTCTCGCATCAATTATATCGTCAGTTATATTGTTATCGCAAATTTTCAAATCTATATCGTGATAAATACTTTTGGCCATATCGCCCTACTCTAGACAGAAGTATTATGGAAATATTAAAGCAAACATCACCATCTGAAATTATTCCAGGCTGGTAAATCCAGTTTTGAAGAATCCAAATGGTTTTTACGCCTGAGCAATGAGAAGGTTGAAAACCACTGAGTTCAAAAGGAACTATGGTATGATGCAGCAGCAGGGGAGAGCGGGAGGGTGAAAATGAGAGAACCAACCCTTGGCTGTTCGGCGCACAAACTGTGCAGCTCTCTGTTTGCTGAACGAAGGCCAACTCCGACGGAAAGCGTTGCCAGAGTGAGGAGAGGCGTCTGCTGAGCCATGTTACAACATACAGTATTTACCTTGGAAATCACGATTTCTTACTTGTGACTGTTCTGAGAGCGGGTGCTTACAGGTTTGAACGTCTGGAGCTAATACACGCACACATCCCTCAAAGGCGAGTGCCTAATGTTAACCAAATCCAGCCTCTCAGCTCCAATTTTGTGCCGCGATGACAGCGAACCCACGCTGCTGCACTCACCCAGCACTGTGCCGATCTTATTGGTCAGGACGGAGTCGGTGTGGTCCAGCCAGCCTCCTCCGCACAGGCCCTCTTTGAAGCGGTTGAGGATCGACTGATTGGACAGCAGCACCACCAGGATCCACAGAGCTGCCGTCACTGTGGTGGAGTGGAGATGTTCTTCCATGAACATCAGGAGCCAATCAAAGCCCAGCGTTCGCACCAGCTCCTCGCACGCCCTGCAGGGAGAAAAAGTTTTGCAGGTTTACTGTTGCTTTAATATCAGTTTCACAACATTTTAAATACTTTGTCAATATTTCTGCATCTGTTTGCTCATTATGTTGCTAAATTATATCAACCAGTGTCATTATAATCTCCATCTCTGTCAGCTGCTGGGCATATTGCCATTATTTGAGTCAAGTTGAGCCATATTCCAGTAATAACTGGAAATGTTGTATGTAGAGCTAAATAGCTTTTTAATGATAAAAGTCTTTAAAAGATCAAAGAACAAGAATAATGTTGTGTGGTGCTTTTATGATTGATTATTTATAGTTTTCAAAATAAATGGACAGCGTGAGAGTTTGCATTTTAACTTGAAGCTTTCAGGATGAGCAGATATGACAGAGAAGGAGCAAATAACAACACCCAAGTGCTAGTTGGCTTGGTTTGCAAACTGCAGTTCCTCAACTGCCCACTTGGGGTGCCTCCAAGCTCAGACCATATAAAAGTGTTTTCATTGTTGCAGTCTCTGCGCTTAGAGGCAGGATGTGATGAATGAGCGGCAGATCTTTTTTTTACCATTTATGTACAAAACTTTACACAGATAAGTAAGCATGCTAACAGCCTACTGCACAAACAGATTTAATCTCTGTAGCTAATTTGTTGTTGCTGAACTGCAGAGCTCCTTCAGTGACAGACTGCTGCATCCTCGATGCATGAAGGAGCGTTTCCGCAGGTCCTTCCTCCCTGCAGCTGTCAGACTGTACAATCAGAACTGCTCCCAACAAACATAGATGTTTACATCAGTGCTGTAACTGCAATAAGTTAGTTAATTAACCAATTCGCACTACAACCTGGTTTGCCTCTTACCTGTAATTATTTTTATTTAATTTAATAACTGTACAGTTCTCTCTGTTTATAGTAACCATTGTCCTTAATGTAAATATGTAAGAAAAAATTGTGTATGTTTCTGTTTTGTGTCCTGTGTACTGTTTGTAGTATATTTGTCTTTTGGCTGCTGTTACAACCAAATTTCCCCTTGTGGGACAATTAAATGATTATTCTATTCTATTCTAATTTAATTAATCTTCACAACAACTGCATGGGGTGATTTCATTTATTATTATTTTTAAATAAAACTTATCTTTTTAAGACTATTAAGGTTTAAAGTTATAATGTTAGAATTATGGCAGCTTTGATAGATGGTAAATGCTGACACAGGCGGCTGTATCTGCCTGTTAGGCGTCAACTACGCTAACCAGAATCACTAAACTGACCATGTATGTGTTGCTGCCTATTTATTACAATAATGTGGCTTAAAGAGAAGTTAATTCTACCAACAGACGATCCCAGAGCTCTGTGCTCCAGAGTGAAATCAGAGTATGTTAGTTAGGAATTATTATTAGCAGATATCTGTGTTTGTACCCCTGCAGTCTGTGGATGGTCATTAAGCTACAAGCATAACTTTACGTCTCTAGTCCAACGTGGCATCTAACTGCTATTTTTTTAATCTAAACAACGTCTGGAGGAGAGCGGTGTCTTACTGGGCATTAACTGTGCACTTCTCTTTTGTGGTGAAAAGCAGTTTAAGAAGGCTGTCCAGCAGTCGATTTCTCAGCAGAATGAGGTTTGCTGATAGGAGGCCACCAAAGTCGTCATCATTTCCTGCAGATGCACAAAATGTTTCATATTTATTAAGGATAGAAAAACAGTCAAGCACTGACCATATACTTTTGGCCACACATTATTTAGGATAGAGGTGCAAGAACTCAGATCAACACTAATATCACTCATACCTCCGTCTATCTTCTCCTCATTATTGATTTCCATGACAACAAACTTCTCACAGACGGCAAATGTGGGAAGAGTGGAGGAGATGAACTGGCCGAACCTGTGGAGACAGCAAACGGTCTTATGCTGCACTGGCATGGATCATCGTCACCGACGTTCACGTGGCGGCTACACGAGCGCGTTCTTACCGCAGCAGGTCGTATGGGTTGGGGAAGCCTTGCAGCAGCAGACTGAGCACGTTGCTGATGGCGGCGACAGTGGGCTGGGACAGCGTGGAGTCTCTCAGGGTGAGCAGCAGTCGTGGGATGAGCTGAAACTCTCTCAGGAGTTTAGCATTTTTAGCCGCCTCACTATTCGACACAGTCAGCAAAACACACAGTGAGACGCTTTCACGTTAAAATGAAAATAATTGTGCCAATTTTAAAAAAATTAAACTCATGTTATTCTTCGTGTGATCTGTTTCTTGTTCAGGGAAACTTCCTTCTGACACTTGCCTGGATTCTGTCAGCAGTTCAATGAAGTGCTCGAACAGAGACAGATGGAGCTCGTAGGGAGCGTGCAGCCAAACCTGAGGAGCAGACGGAGCAGACTCAGACCCTGCCGCACAACTCATTTCTGGCAGCACAAACTTCTGGCACAGAGTAGCTCAGTTCCTTAACACTTCAACATCAAAAAAACACTTTTTTCTTTTCCTGTTTTAACAAACGCAAAAACATACCTGCAAACTCTCCGTTTTATTAGCCGAGCCGGGTTTAAGTGGAACGAGACTTTTATCAATGCTAAATAGGCGAGCTTTCTTTGACAGCTGCACACTAATGTCCTTATTTCAGTCGGCTCACAAGCATTATGGGTCAATGGGCCCTGTAAACACTCACCTCAAAGTCGCACAGTAGGTCCTGGAAGGCCGTGGAGTTGGGGATGATGGAGGTTTCGTGGCCGCTGTCAACGGTTCCCACCAGAGAGAAGGTGAGGTGGAGGATGTGGCTGTTTAGCAGCGAGCGCTTCTTCTTTAGGAGCATAGCCAGCAACTAAAGAGGAAGACAAAACAAATACGCATTTACAAATGTTGAAGTAACGGGACACGAGCTTTGTGTACAGACTTAAACTTGGCTTTCAGTCTGTGAACTCACTGCTGGGTCATATTCACATTAATCACGCCGTCACTAACAGTAGTCTGTGCTTAGTCTGACACAGAAACACATTCAAAAACATATGTGACTGGAGACAAATGACCATCCATCTTCTGCTTATCTGGGGCCGGGTTGTGGGGGCAGCAGCCTAAGCAGAGAAGCCCAGACCTCCCTCTCCCCAGCCACCACCTCCAGCTTATCCGGGGGAACACCAAGGCGTTCCCAGGCCAGCCGATGATATAATCTCTCCAGCGCATCCTGGGTCTGCCCTGGGGCTCCTGCCAGTGGGACATGCCTAAAACATCCTTGTCAAATGCCTGAACCACCTTAACTGGCTCCTTTCGATGTGGAGCAGCAGCGGCTCTACTCTACTCCCGGATGGCTGAGCTCCTCACCCTATCTCTAAGGGAGAGGCCGGCCACCCTTCAGAGGAAGCTCATTTCTACAATCTTGTTCTTTCGGTCACTACCCACAGCTCGTAACCATAGGTGAGGGTAGGGACAGGGATCAACTGTTAAATTGAAAGCTTCTCTGTTACACAGCTCTCTCGTCACCACGACGGACCGGCACAGCGCCCGCATCACTGCAGCCGCCGCAGCAATCGTCTGTCGATCTCCCGCTTCCTTCTCCCATCACTCGATCAAATGAGCATTTTGTAAACAAATTTAGAAAAGTAGAAGCAACACTGTTAAAGTACAACGGAGAGCATTTATTTACACACCACGTTTCTGAATAAATGCTGTGCAAATCGCACTATTCATTTAAACACTACAGTGTTTAAATGTGTGAAGCGAATGCCTTGCGTCCCAATTTACGAATGTTTCGATGGCAATTTTTTAGAAAAACTCAGTAATTATCCTGGAAATGTAACTAAAACTTTTCATTTAAGTTTTCATAACTAACCTGGTAACCTTGGATGCGCTCCATCTCCTTACTGGCCAGCGGGTTGCTTTTTACAACACACACTAAAGCCTTGACAGCCGCATACAGTCCCTCCACATCTGACGCCATGGCAACCAGACCCAAAATGGCCGCGGCCCCTCCCACATACTGCAGGTTGGTGGCCACAGGTTTGGGCACGAATGCACGAACGCCTGACGGAGGGAGAAAGAGAACAAGTGAGTTTTCATCCACTAGAGAACAGCGTTTGGTATTCTGAGTCGCGCAGATTTGGTTTACCTAAATATCCAATCACAGCAGCTCCGATGGTGCGTGCGGGACCATTCAGGTGACCGGCGGCATTGTGAATCAGTTTTACCGGAGTGGCGTTTTCATGAGAGGACACGGCGAGCTGAAGGAGATGGAAAAGAAATGACAGAAATTAAAAACACACACCTCAAGTATGTCTGCAGACGGCAACTCGACGGTTACTTTTAAACTACTTCTTCAGAGCTGCTTTCACACAACTTTGCACCATTTCCTCATTTGTTAGTCAAACGTTTGTTGCTGTGGATGTTTGTCTACGAATAAGAATATTTTACTGTTAGACGCTGCAGTTTTACACCAAGCTTTGATTATTGAGCTGAAGTGAAATATTGGATTCTTTCAGTTAATTCGGGGAAGGTAAAAACAGCATTATGCAACACTGGCATTTAGAATAATTGTGTATTTATGGAGTTTTATTTGACACCCATGTTTAGCGAAGCGAGAGGGTGTGAAAGACCCAAACACTTATGCTTAGTTTGCTAAGAGGGAAGTGATAATGCTGCATGAGAGGACAACAACTTATTTTCGTTCCCCTCTGCACAGTGAGTGAGTGTCTTCCTGCTCTGTGACAGGTCTCTGCTGCAGAATTGCTGCCTCTGTAATTCTCTGCACTTCACTTCCTGTGAGTCGCTGCGGGAGACGGAGCAGGAGAGACGGGCAGGCTGGGAAATGACTTGACAAGTGTGGAGAAAGAGATAACACAGAGCTCATCTGGAGCTCACACTCGTGGTGGGACTGTGTGTGCTGCTTCCTTTAAATGCATCATTTAAATGCAATGGACTTGAGTTTTCTGTTGAAAAATGAAATTGACCATTAAGTGTGTGAATGCACATCCGTAGCCATTTCCAGATATGCACAGCAGCCCTATACTTTCCTAGAAGTTTCCTAGACAGGGTGCATGTGTCCAAAGTAATGGAGTACATCGAAGTCATGCAAAGCAGGTGATTCCCTGCAGCGAAAGGACGTCTGTGGAAAATGCCCCAATCTAACAATCCTGAAATAGTCTGAAATCCATGTGTGAAAACAGCTTATATGTGTGTGTTTACACGTTGGACCTCAATCTGGAGTTTTTCTGCTTGTATTTATTTATTTATTAACTTCAAAGTCTTTCCTCTCTGCAAACGTTACACTTGTGCTAAAGGTAAACACGTCACCACATGGCACTGTGGCAGAGGGAGAAGACAGGTTTCTTTTTTCAGTCGGTTACGTCAGCCAGGATGATGTCATCTCAGCCAGTGTGCTGCACACTTCAATAGACAACTGAATTTAGAGTTACGGTTTAAAGGTAACTGTAACGGAAATAATAGATTCTTTAATGAAACTTTGACAGAATATCTGACAGTAAGATTTCCATTTAGCACGATTTTTGCGCCACGGACCGGTTTATGCCCGACAATATTTTCACGGACCGGCCTTTAAGGTGTCGCGGATAAATACAACAAAATAAAACTAGTACCGGTACCGAAAAAAAGAAGATTTATTCATAACACACGTGAAAAGACCCAGGAAAACCGAGTTAACGATAAAAACGATAACAAAATAACGCTGAAAACCGATAAAAACCCTGAAAACTATACATTTCACACCTGAGCCTCAACTTTCGCGGCCCGGTACCAAACAACTCACGGACCGGTACCGGTCCGAGGCCCGGGGGTTGGGGACCGCTGATTTAGCAGACAAACCTGCGGTGACAACAACATTAAAGCAGTGACTTTTAATTCTTTGCGAAGTCGTGCGTCTGACCTGTTTGGCGATGGCTTTGCTGTCCAGTTTGTTGTAGCTTTTCCTGATTTTGGCCACAGTGAGAGTCAACACAGAGAGCGCATACAGACTGAAAGACACCTTCTCCTCTGGCACCAGCACCACCGGAGAGGCCGGCGCTACCTCCGCCTTGGAGTCCTTACCTGCAGGAAGGGAAAATGGAGAAGGTTAAAAGTGAGTAAAGAAAAGAGGAGCCATGTATGGATGAACACTGGGAGAAAAGAAGTGATGCAAGGTGGTTAAATGACAGAATAAAACTAAAGAAAAGCATTAAAGTAGAGCAAGGATTTAGCAGGTCTGCAGACTGTACGTCGAGGTCTGGTGTCCACTCACAGGGGAGGTAGACGGCCTGAAAGCTGCCCACGTAGTTGGGTCCAAGCTCATAAATGGCAGCGACGCTGGCGGCAGGTAGGAACTCCTCCAGGAAGTGAGTAGGCCCAAGACGCCACACCAGGCTGGAGAGCTGGCGCTGGGCAGGGGGTGTCCCTATGTACCCATAAACAGTACTGACGACAGGAGGGTTGGTGGAGCTGGAGCCGCCTGGAGCGCTGTGGATGTAGTGAAGCTGGAGAAGAGGAAAGATGAAGGTAATGACTCAAAAGAGGGATTTCTATAAGATAGGACATTCGTGTTCTCAGACAGTTTTTTGTGTTAGGAAATGCAGACGTAGCACGCCACAAACTTCAGAGACTACAAAGAGAAATGACTTACATTTGACTTGTTTATTGGCTCAGATCACAACAGAGCTTCAGAGCATGTGAGATACACAAACTCATTTCAATTATATGCACAGTTGAAGTTTGAACCCACTTAATTGTGAACCGGTCCCGTATGCTGTCCCCTCTGAGAGGATTAAATAATCATCATGTCTATATTTCAGGGAACAGAACTTAAAAACATCACAGATCAAAGATGATTTTATCATTTAATATTCTCTGCTGGCTCGGTGCACAGACATGATTTACTCCTGAGTTTGTCTTTTGTCAGTGTGAGTCAGAGACTGATGAGATGATCGTTTGCTCTGATAACTCCTTTTGTGTCCCTTTCTTTGGGGAAGCAGGCTAATTAAATATGCATGCGTTACCTATTTACGTCAGTGATGAATTAAATGGATGGATGGAGCTGATAAATAATCGAGTTGACCTATCAGCTCCTGGATTTTAACAGCTCGGATGTGCGTTTATGTTCAAAACACGTCACAGGCACAGTGAAAACAAGCAGATTGAAATTGTTAAGATTATTTAGCTTACTGCTAACAGTTCTAAACTAAGCAGAGGAGGAGGTATCTCGGGGTCTCGTTCACGAGGGGAGGGGGCAATTGAACGGGAGACTGGCAGATTGATTGCTGCAGCGTCTGCAGTGATGCGGATGCTGCACCGGTTCGCTGTGGTGAAGAGACAGTTGAGCGTGAAAGTGAAGCTGTCGATTTACATCCGTACTCTCATCTGTGGTCATGAGCTCTGGGTAACGACTGGAAGAATTAGACAGCGGATACAAGTGGCAGAAATCAGAAGTCTCTGAAGGGCGGCTGGACTCAGCCTTAAAGACAGGGTGACCCAGAGTAGACCTGATACTCATCAACATCAGAAGAAGCCAGTTGGGGCAGTTCAGGCATCTGGTTAGAAAGAGTCCCAGGCACCTCCTGGGTGAGGTATTGATTACTGGGCATATCCTACATGGAGGAGGACCTGGGGCATACACAGGACAGCCTGGGGCTTGGGGCCGATAGGCTGCCGCCCTGTGTCCTGGCCGTGGATAAACAGCAGGATGGATGGAAAAACGGTGCATCTTACTTGGTTTTCAGACTTCGACCTATCAGACCTACTCAGAATTTTAACTTATGGCACCAGAGCAGATGGAGAATCTGTCTCTGCCTCCGGCCGCCCAACACTCAAGACTAAAGTGCGACTGATTTCAGTAAAGAACATACGGCAGAGTTGAGTAAATAACTACACATGACGAATGTTCGGGAAATCTGTTTGTCTCACGTGTCTGAAAGAAAAAATAAATCGGTCGATATTTTGGAATATCAGATTTTTAAATCACCAAATATTGTTATAATCTTAAAAATCCAATATCAGGTTCTTACAGAGACAACATACTCGGCGGCCATAGAGGGACATTGGAAAAGTCATCTGCACTGCAGGAAGATCCACAATGAGATCAGCAGCCATGCTTTTGTTTTAAGGTCTCAAAAAATCTAAAAGTATTTCAAAGTGCAGTCACTGCTGAGTCCAGACGCACTGAAGCATCCCAGCAGGGTAATACTCTCACCACCATGTTTCACCGTGAGGACGGTGTTCTCTGAGTTGTTCACCTCCTCCTTTGTTCTCCAAACATAAGCAGCATCTCTTTGGCCAAAGAGCTCTAGTTTGTTTCATTTGACCAAGAGGCGCACTTCCTGTGTACATTATCTTTCTCCAGGGTGTTCTTAGCGTACCTTTATCTGCAGAAGTTGGGGTTTTTTCCTGTGTATGTTCCAGTGATCGTCTTCTTTTAGACTACAATGACTTGGCAGTCGTTCTGGGGTCTTTAGACACATCAACACTCAACGGTGTCTTTGAAATCTTTGCTTCTACCTCAGACAGGCTTGTTCCGCACTGTGTGGCTCTCCTAGAATTTCCGGATAATCCTTCTCACTCCAGTAGGGATGCACCGATACCGATATCGGGTATCGGCCTCGATAGAAAAGTGGTATCGGTGCATCCCTACACACCAGTTCTGGACATATGGAAACGCTGTGATAACTCTGCATATCCATTTCCTGCTTTGTAAGTATCAACAATTATATTAAGTCTGAACTGATTTCTTTGTTTTTAGCGTGATGCTTTCTCAAGTGACAGTTTAAACCCTGGCTGAAGTTTTTAAACTTTGTGTTAATTGAAAGATAAACTCAGTTTTAACTTGACTTTAGACAGTTTTAAAAACTTAAAGCACATCATTGTACAGCAGTGGTTTGTGCTGAGGCTCAATAAAAAGTCAGCGGGCTAATAATCCTGACACAGATAACTTTTGTTTTTTTCTGAAATAATTCTGTTGTTATTTTTTTATTTAAATAAACAAACATGTGGAGCCTTTTTTTAAACAACCAGGGCCTTAATAGTTCATTCTTAAAATCACAAGATTCATTTTTGACCAATCAAAACGCCTGATGTTACACAACAGCGAGTGACGCAGAGACACTGTCTATGGGAAGGATAAAAAGGGATATGAAAGAAGAAATACTGCTCAGCACAAAACAGCATTTCAGCAGTTTTCTGAGCAGAAATAAAACGTATCATCTATTCATTATTCACCCATCAAGCCACTCCTGCTGTTGTTACTGGCTACTTGTGCCATTTAGACCTCCTGGGAGGTGCCTGCACACCTTTAGCTTTACTGTCACTCTTTCACAAGCTAAATACAACCACACGAACACTTAGACCCATATGAGACACACGACCAGCCTGTTTTTTCCTCCACACGGCCCTCAGCAGGAAATGAAGCCGCTGTTATCAGTGCCATTAAGGAGAAGCTGTGACTTGCGGTCTCAGCCTATTCCCTATTCTGCTGTCTAATCTCAGGGGAATCTAAAGTCACTGAACCACAAACCACATCACAGTCTGCTGACTGCAGCACTCAAAAGCTGCCGTTTAAAGGTCGCAGTTAGAAATGTACGCCACTGCTGCTTCTCAACGCCAACCGTGATCCAGATATGACGAGCTAATTATGGTCGACTTCCAAACACAAAGCCGTTGTTGCGCCGTACTTACCTACTGATGCATAATAAATTATCAGCACACTCGCTCACTGTTTCTTTATACAGCAGCTGTCTTTAAAAACAGGTAACCGTGAATATGAGATAATGGAGATAGTTTTTATGTATATGACATATAGTCTGATTTTATACCCATAAATCCATCTACATTTATTACAAGACTTAACTGATGTAACCTATTAAAGATATACTGGCAAGCTAGGTTAATC
Organism: Neolamprologus multifasciatus; assembly: GCF_963576455.1. NCBI lineage: Eukaryota > Metazoa > Chordata > Actinopteri > Cichliformes > Cichlidae > Neolamprologus > Neolamprologus multifasciatus. The sequence continues at coordinate 3,286,255 of NC_140450.1, read as the reverse complement.
CTCCTCTTATGCCGGCTCACACTGTGCGATTTTGTCAGTCGCGCGATTCAGCTCCTGCTCAAACTGCACGATTGACTCGCAGGGGTTAGAAGTTCGTAGGTCACGATGCAGGTCTCACACTATACGACCCGATGCTCTGATGCGACCCGAGTGCTCACACTGTGCGTCCATAAAATGAAGGTTATAACAGAAATTCTGTCGCTCGCTCTCCCTCTCTGTCTTTCACTCACACAGACACACACCGCCGTCAACTTTGCTAAATTGCTAATGAAAAACATGATCAGTCAGCTGTGATTGAGCAGCGATGTCCATCCAACTATTTTCACGGTTGTTGTGGTCGTGATAATTTTGTGAGGTCACATCGAAAAGGCTCGGATGAGCTTTCCAAAGTTCTACAAGTGCCTCCATCGCTTGTGTCCAGATCACACGCTGCACTGCCGTGCTGCGCCGTCTTTTTCGCTGACATTTGTGTTTGTGTTTGCGCAGTGTGAGAAACTGCGGTGACACCCTCGCGACCAAGCGATTGATGATCGGGAGCTGGTCGTGAGGTGTTAATCGCTTCTCGTTACCCCACGTATACTACACGATGCACGACGAAGGCCAAAATCGGGCCAAAAATCGCAGTGTGAGCCCGGCATTACTGCACCTTTACCAGGGTACAGGCTTACAGCTCCACTTCGTCCTTCTGCTCATAATAGTAAAGATGTGTTCGAAACAGGGAATACGTTTTCCTGTTTGATAGCAAGTGTCTTTTTCTGTTCATGCAACAACAAAACCCCCAAAACATCCAACAAACAACCTGCATGCAACGAAGCCTGTTCACCCGCAGTTGGTCAACAGAAACTGGACAGTTTACTACAGTTTTCCTAACAGCTGGATCTCGACAGGAACAACAAAGTGAGATCTGCATGTGGATGCTGGTTATCGCTGACACGCCGCGTACTAATTTTACCTTGACAGTGCTGATGAGCTGGCCGTCGATGTACAGCGTGGCCATGCTATTCTTCAGCATGCCTTTGCTCATGACCAGCACCAGGTGGTGCCACTGGCCCTCGGCGATCAGCTCGCCACAGCGGAATCGAGCGCAGCAGGGAAGGATCTCGTAGAAGGAGGCTTCTTCGCTAGAATCATCCGCTGCTTGATGGGGGAAGGCAGAGAGAAGCAGGGGGCAACATCAATGAGTCGGAGAGCTCCAGCAGAAGTGAGTATATTAGCTCAGGGTTAAAGCCCCAGAGAGGAAGCCTGTTTGGTCGTAACAGGAAGTGCACATTTCAAGGTCATATTTATCAAATATAATCTCTAAACAAAACTATCAGCATTTTAAACTCAAATATCTAACAGAAAATTTATTTTCTGGGAATATATACTGTATGAAAGTGCATCATCCTAAAAACAAAACAGTAATGGCTTTTGGTATACAAGCTGGAGATTTCACAGATTTGAGATAATTTTCTCCTGATGGTTCACCAAAAAGAATCTTAAAGCATGGACACAGTATAGAGGTCTAGAGGATGGTTGTGCAGCGGAGGATTATTCATTCTCGTGGTTATGCTGTAAACCGGAGTTTAAGTCTAGTGCTGCCACTTACAGTACGTCTGCAGCAGCTCCTCCTTGGTGGAGACGGTGAGCGAGCGGTCTTTGGCTGACAGCACCACAGCCAGGCACACGTAATGCTGCTCTGAGGAGTTGGCCCGACGGACGATGGTCAGCAGCCGCACCGGGTGGGCCTGAGGGGATGTGCTGAACCTCTCCACGCAGAACCAAGTGGAGTAACTCAGGCCTGATGGGGGAGGAAACAGGCGCTCGCCTGGGTAAGAAAAGGGGGAAGTGAGAAAAGACAGAGGTTTATTTGTTTATATTCATATAGATATATATATGTTAAAAATTCACAATTATTTTTATCTCAATGCTTTACATATTAAATCCATCCATCTATAATAGATGGGTCCACATTGTGGGGCAAACAGACAGGCCTCCCCCCAGTCAACATCTCCAGTTCTTCAGGAAGGCCACAGAGGTGTTCCCAGTGTATCCTGAGTCTTCTCCTGGGCTTCCTCGTCACGTGACCTGCTCAACAGGTGAGCTGACTGAAGTATCTCCACTCGCCCTGCTATGAGCCCATTTCTATTGACAACAACGTGTTATTTCCGTCATTATTCACTGGCCGTGGACTGTAGATTGACCAGAGTGTGAAAGCAACACAGTGAATTGACAGCTCTGCATCCACACACATGTACTCGGGGCCAGGATACCTACATCTATGTAAACATCGCTAGTGGCTCAATGGACTGTTTTAAGAAAGACGTACAGACGTAAAGCTTCGGGGACCAAAACTGAGCTTTCATCAGTTTGTGATCAAAGACATTTTTGTCACTTTACATATTTTTTGGACAGATTGTTTGTTCTCGTCTTGCCAGTCCAGAAAACTAGACACTGAGTTATTGTAGGCTTGATTTTTCTGTCCTTTCATCTTTTATTATTTCTGAGCTTACGGGGCAACCGTGGCTCAGGGGGTTGGGAAGCGCATCTGTAACCGGAAGGTCGCCGGTTCGATCCCTGGGCTCTCTGTCCTGGTCGTTGCGTCCTTGCGTCCGCAAGACACTTTACCCTACTGCCTACTGGTGATGGCCAGAGGGGCCGATGGTTTCTATATGGGATATGGCAGCCTCACTTCTGTCAGTCTGCCCCAGGGCAGCTGTGGCTACAACTGTAGCTGCCTCCACCAGTGTGTGAATGTGAGAGTGAATGAATAGTGGTATTGTAAAGCGCTTTGGGTGCCCTGAAAAGCGCGATATAAATCCAATCCATTATTATTATTATTAAATGGTGTGTTTTCTTGCATTTATTAATGCGACATACTGCAAACAGCTAACCTATTTGACTCATCTTATCACACCTATGAAAAAATGCTCTCCAATTTTTTCCTGGTGCAGATTTGCATTCTGCAAACGTTTGTTTTGCTTCGGTGCTTTATCTGTGCCAAATACATCACGTTAAATGATGCCATGTTTATGTATGATCAGCCAGAGCTGCAGAACAGCACACTGAGGGTGTAGGAAAGATTTCAATTCAGCCTCCGGGTGTAGATCGAGGTGTACAGTAGCTCGCATTACCATTAAAACGAGCTAAAACTTTGACGTAAGCTGCCAAAACATGAAGGCAGTACTCTGTCGTTCAGATTGGTTAGAAAAGATCTCAGAGTCTGTGGCTCGGGATGAGGTTGTCACTCAAATGGTTATCAGACTGTCTGTGGACTCCATCACAAACTGTAGAAAACTGGTTTGAGGGATTACATCTAATTCTTATGCATATCAATTTACACTTGGTGCAACAGTGTTGTTGTGAGCAGAATGAAGATATTTTGATGAATGAGCCTCTGGATGATGTCATTCACAGATATGGGTCAGACCGAAGTGGATGAGGAAAGAGAAGGAAGTAAACAGAGAGGAAGGGAGGAGACGGGATAGAGATAAATGAGGATATGGAAGGGAAAAGTGACAAAGAATGGATAGAATCAGGGCAGGGGAAAGGAGGAAGAATGAAGGAGACTGAGATAAGCAGTGAAAGGGACAGAGAAAAGGAAAATGTGAATGACAGGAAGAAATGAGGGAGGAACGAGTGAGGTCTATAAATAGAGTTGGGTGACTAGCAGGAGAAGACGAGAGCAGAGCAGTGTGGGGCGGATGAGCACAGAAGGAGCGGCATGAATAGGTAAACAGATGGAGGAACGATAGTCATGTATGAGTGGATGGAGAGGAGGGTGGACTGGGAGGAAGAGGAGAAAGGAGAGTCTAGCTGTGCTTCATAAATACTAAATGAGGCTATAACCTAAAAATTCAAGCATAACATCGCAGACAGTTTATATGATAAAATCTATTCTGTAAAAGATCAATATTGTTTATGAGGTTTTTCATAACAAACACATTTTATTTTTAACACACTAAAACTAACGGCTCAAGGACAGGTGAGATCTGAAGCTCAGGATACGCAGACGTGTTTTTCTTTTTGCATAAAAAACGAAAAAACAGAAGAAAAAAAATCCAAAGAGGTTTTGCAAAAACACACAGCTGCTTTAAAGTGAAGGAAGGAGAGTGAGGATAAAGATGATGGTAAAATGGAGACAACAACAACGAGGCCGACGGAACATAAACAGAAAAAACGAGACGAAGCGGCGAACGCGGTGATGCGAGTGGGATGTGTGTCGTTAAAAATTAAACACCAAGCAAAAAAGGGAAATGCACAAAGAGTTTTGGTGTACCTGTGGGCTAAAAATGAAATTAGGTGGGATGAAACACAGGCTGTGCAGATGAATCTATTCTTACTCGTCAATTTAAAACGCTTGTTTTAAGGGGCGGCTGTGGCTCAGGAGGTGCAGCAGGTCATTTACTAATCTACTAATCGGGAGGCTGGTGGTTCAATCCCAGTGTGCATGCCGAAGAACCAGTCAGTTTACCGTTTCTGAAACAACAGAAATGAACAAGCCAACAGGATAAAGGACAAAAACAGTGTCATAAATGAACTCAGAGTGAGTCATCTGCAAGAAGTGAAATCCAACGAGCAGCACTTGAATACTCTGCTTTACAGTTTCCTGTTGCTTCTTTTCATGAGAGAGGACTGAACGAAGAGTGGAGCTGATGCACGTTGATGTGACATGTTCTCACAAAGACAGATGAAGGTTTGTGGATATGATTACAGCTAAATTCTCACTTCCTCCCCACATCGGATGCGCCGTATTTCCTCTAATAAAAACTGGCAGTTAATTAAAAACCGGGAAAGCAACAAAGGCCTTTATGCCACAAAAAGTTGAACTGTTTACACATTAACCTAACAAGCGAAAGATCCCCGACTCTATCCCCCGAGAAGACGCAAATCCCTTAGGGGTTGCATCAGGACACCTCTGTCAAATCAAACATGCAGAGTTGCCCGCTGTGGTGACCCCGGGTGAATGATGGAGCAGCTGAAAGGAGCTCTGCAGAGTGACCAAGGTGCATAAAGTGGTTACACAATGTGTCTGCTAGGTTTATAAAACAGACTCGACATTATAATAAAGTAGTTCTTCTGTCTCATTGATCCATTCTCTGTTTTGCTGTGTCCAATGAAAAGCTGTAAATGTGAAACCATTTCACAGTGTTGAGTTTGTATTAACAACACAAAGCAGCAACCTTAACGGAGGCGATCAAAAGGAGGCTTTGCCCTCATTTAATTGAAGAATTATGACAGAAGACCTGCGTATAATAAAGCTTCTGCAGTCGGGATAAATGCACAAGTTTAATTGATGTGATAAAAACATTTCAGCATCAAAGAACCATTCACTGTTTAAAAGCATGCAGTTTAGGGCTGCTCAATTAATCAAATTTTAATCACAATTACGATCTGGGCTTTCAACGATCATTAAAAATGACTGAGCCGATTATTAGCCCCTCCCTCGTGCTTTACTCTCGCGCTGCTCCGTGTGGCAAATCGAGCGCACCTCTCTGCATTTCCAACACGTGTCACAACAATTAAGAGCAGCGGTCTCCAACCTTTTTTGCGCCACGGACCGGTTTATGCCCGACAATATTTTCATGGACCGGCCTTTAAGGTGTCGCGGATAAATACAACAAAATAAAACTAGTACTGGTACCGAAAAAAAGAAGATTTTTTCATAACACACGTGAAAAGACCCAGGAAAACAGAGTTAACGATAAAAACGATAACAAAATAACACTAAAAACTGATAAAAACCCTGAAAACTATACATTTCACACCTGAGCCTCAACTCTCGCGGCCCGGTACCAAACGACTCTCGGACCGGTACCGTGAGGCCCGGGGGTTGGGGACCGCTGATTAAGAGGACCCGAGGGAAGCTCGGAAAGCTAAGCAGAAGTTATTTGGAGAGGAGAGTGACTGCTGTTGGTTGAAAAGAGAGGTAAAAAAAAACTTGAGTGGTGTGGAAACATTATGGGTTCATGGAGTCAGACGTGGATCAAGTAGACACAGTGTGTAAACTTTGCTACAGTGTCGTAGCTGCACCACAGAGCAACACTGCAAAGTTCACTAAACATAGATGTTTACATTTTTCATTTATTTCTTATATTGCAAACATTTGCACTGTTATCAGTATTTGCACTATTTTATATTATTTTTTGACAATCTTTAAAGTCATTATTCAACACATTGTTATTGTTAAATAAATATCGTCAAATAATCGAGATCTCAATTTCAGTGAAAATAATCGTGATGATCATTTTTGCCATAATCGAGCAGCCCTAATGCAGTTTATTGCATGTCAGTTTTAAAAAGTCTTTATTATTTTTACTCGTCACTGCAGGAAAGCACTGGTGGAGTTAATGGTGTCAAAGTTTAATGCAGAACAGACCAAAACTGCAGTTCCCCTTGGTGTGATGTGAATCCATCCCACAGACTTCCATGTTAAAAAGCCAGTTTAACAGCATAAAAGCATGTTTACAGCCTGCCACGGATCATTTGGGGTCTCGATGGATATTTTCTCCCTTCATAGCAACTGTAACTTGGATACCGTCAAACCTCCAAGTGTTAACACTTCTGAAAGGCTGTTTCCTAATCCTGTCAGTCAGGTGACCTTTGCTTTGTTTGTGGCAATGATCATTTTCTGCTTACGTGCAGCAAAGACAAACAGTCAGCACATTAAGCATGTGACTTTTCTGCTTTTCACCACTTTTAGAAAAGCAAATCCATTACTACTCTGTCCTTTGGTTATTGTAAGGGCTAGAATTAGCTATGTCACTGACCTTTATGTTGCAGCTTCAAAGTGTAGCTCGGTGGGCCGCTGTGCCTGGTTAACCTATAAAATCAGCCCCCACGTTCATGCTAGCAGATACCCCGAGGCCCAACCAGTCGGTGACCTCTGTGCTACAGTAAATGGAATCTGACCCAGCACAATGATCTATTTTTACCTGTGCCCATCCCGCTCAGCACTGCTCCATCGCTGACACCTGAAGCATTGGTGTTGTTGGTGGGAGCGTTGTGAGGCGCCAGGCTGGGCAGGAACAGGCACCTGCACGGGACAAGAAGAGGACAGATTAACGGGGAAAACACAAGACACGTCAACAGCTTACACGCGCATTTGTTGTGCGACAGATTTGCTGCGCGTTTGCTGAATGTCCGCTCCAGTCTGGCTCCATCGCTTAGCTAAACTGTTAGAAAAAAGTCCAGAAAACAGTATGGTAATTCACACGCTTCAAAACACAAGCTTCATATTATAATATGGAAATTTTGAGCTGCCTAATACTCGCGGATTAATTATGTATGAGAAGGAGATAGAGGTGGGATGAAAGCGCACATCCAGAATCATTTTTCAAAAGAAATCTGCTCAAAGTCAGCTGCAGCCCCCCTGCACTCGCTAAGGTTGGTGCTGATAGTGATGATAGTGATGATAATATTCCAATTAATTGTCAAAAAACAGGATGACGCCTGCACAGCGAGACCACATACACAACTCCTCAGTAAGCTCGAGTCTGATGTCTGCGTGCACTGTCGTCCACTTTCTCAAGGACTCTCCTGCAGACAAAGGCTGCCAATCGTTCGACAGAATTACAAAGATTTTTCTTTGTGAGTTGGCGTCGCGTTCTGCTGACTCACTGCCCCTCGGTGAAGGTGCCATTTTCTCCTCTCTAATCATCCTGAACCAGTACTGAAGACACTGGTGCTCTGGGAAATGAACAGGGGGATTGGGTTTTTTCCCTCTTCAGGGGAGACAAAGAAATCCTTAGAGTGTGTCAAGGCCAATTCATCCAGAAACCTGACAGATTTGAACTGAGCTGCACTGGAGGACACTGCAAAAAGCCCAATTAAAATAACTGTAAATCTGCAGTTTTTCACTGTAAAGTAAAATAAATGTAAATCTGTGGAAAGCCAAATTAAAATAACTGTAAATTTGTAGTTATTTACTACACTTTTACTATTTTACTACAGATTTACGGTTCTTTCACTGTAAATTAAAATAACTGTAAATCTGCAGTATTTCACTGTAAAGTAAAATAACTGTAAATCTTCCGTACAATAATAAACAACAGAATAACTGTATTTATAAACTCAATTTCTCTTACAGATTTACAGTTATTTGACTGTAAAGTAAAAACTGTTATTTTGTTGCAAATTTACATATTTTTTTTTTAGTGGAAACTACAAAACTGCAGCAGAAATATAAAACTGTATAGATGCAAATATATGATCAGTCTCATCTTTATGAAGCATAGATCGTAAACCAAAGATGCCATTGTTACATCACCCATCTGAGCTTATTAATGCGACCTTAATAAGGTCACATTATTTATTTATTTATTTATTTATTTTTGTGTGTCCCGTTTGGATCTTTAGCATCAGAATTGTTGTCTTAAGGCCAAGAAAGACGCCAAGCGGATTTATTTTACCAAGTGGATCATCATGGCCTTGCCATATTGGTCCATTTGACTGACCTTTATTATAATTATGAATTTATTTTATTTTTGGTTGCTACAAACGGGACAGACATGACTGGGGGATAGGACAGGGAGAAAGAATGAAAGAAAGAGAGGGAGAGAAAGAAAACCAGAGGGGAGAAGAGACGGTGAGAAAGGGGGGAAGAAAGAAAGAAAAACAAACAAAACACCTGGATCACCTGTATGGAGAAAAAAAACAGAAGAGAAAGCAAACAAAAAAAGAGCAACACAATAAAAACAGCACCATCACAATAAACTAGCTAGCAGTAGATAACAGTAGATACTAAATATTAAACGATATTGTGCAGCACGCAAGATAGACAGCGCACAATGTGCTTTGAGGAAGCAGCCAAGAAAGGTGTAGTCCACGTCTGTGTCTAAGGTCACATTAATAAGCTCAGTGAGGGAGAAACGGTGAGCACTACTGTCAGCTACAAACACCAAACTAAACCCTGATTTATTGTCCTTTTTTGTTTTAATGGGAACTGTTCACACACACAAAACTAAATGTTGTGTTCAATAAGACTTTAAACTAATGATCAACACCATAAACTCATCAGGAAAGTGTTCACCAAGCAATTGAGGGCTGTTTGCTCGACTTCTTTTTCTGCAGCAAGAGGAATTGCTCTCTGCTGCCCATTTAATTAAATCCAACTTTAGGGCACTTCTGCATTGTGTAAACTTTTTAGATGTGGGATACATCCACCTTTGGGACGTGTATGTGTTTTTCTATAAAAGCAGTTCAAACCACCTCACTGCAATCCCAAAGTTTTAAAATTAAAACCGAGAGCAAAGCTCGACTGATTTATTTCTGTACTTCTGTCTTTAAAAGAAAGATGACTCAGAGGAAATGAACATCGATTTTAACAGCTGTTTTTATGCTGATAAGCACTACATACATGCATGTATGTAGTGCAGAAAGAATCAACCATTGAACTCACGAGTCCTAAGACTCATGCACTCAAACGGTGTCACCAGGTATATACATATTCTTCTTCTTTAATATAAGTTCATTGTTTTTCAGTGGCAGCAGTAATGTGTAATGGGATAAAGTACAGACTGCCTCAAACTGGATACAGACGTATGAGTTTCTGGAAACCCAAAACAATTCACTCATTGTTCATGAGATTTATTAATGATAATGGTAAAACTGGACGACACAAGCAATGTGAGCATCTCCTTTTATCTTAACATAACTGTAACAGTCACATATAAAACCTTCATTTTAATAGCCACAGTCACGGAGCCCACAATGACCTGGTTTTTTTCCCACCTCCTCATCTTCTTTTTCCACCTGGACAGGAAGGTCAGAGGTCAGGAACACCATCCCAGAGGCTGGCAGGGATTCAATAAATTTGTATCAAGGACACTTCTCAAGGACAGAGTCACTGCGCTGGGAACCGGTTTAACAGACAGCCTGTCAAACTAACAAGTACACCGCCCTGCTGCCTCAGAGTAACTACATGTAGCTGTCTCTTTCATCACCCCAGGTTAGGTTATTAAAAAGACAAAGAAGAAAAAAAGGAAAGAGAAAAAAGCACTGCAGGGATTTCACCGGCACGTTATGCTAATTTATCTTCTTCCAGCGAATGTTTTCTCTTTAATTCTTTAAAAAAAATGAAATAAAATAATGGTGTTTCCTCCACCCTTAACCTTCAAGACTGAATCTTCCTGGCCTCATGTGGGGGAGTGTGCATCCATGTGTCCGGCTCTGTGTAAAACTGTTGTGTGTTATAGAGAGTGCGTCTGTGTATGAGTCCTAATAGCAGCAGAGGCATCAATATTTCATGTTGACAGATGGGAAAGAAAGGAGGGGCCGTCTCTCTCTGGATGTATGAGTGTGCGTTGTGCGTCTCCTTCTCTGTTTAGCAGAAAGTGGGCCACTGCCTCGTTGCCTGTGTGCTGCTTTGCTGCGTTTTCAGGAGAAACTCCATGTCTTATTCTGAGCTGGCTGCTGTGATGAGTCGCACAGGTTCTTCTGAGTAAAGGAAACAGCGAAGCTAAGAAACGCGCTGGAAGTGCGATCGCTCGGAGGGGGAGGGATTTTTCAAAAGCAGTAGATAAAAAGCAGCTGAATCGCACGCTTGATTCCTGACAATCTCGGGAAGTTTTGACACTACAAGAGGCTTCTTGGAGTTGGTGCACACTTTTTAAAGCGTTTAAAACATGTTTTTAAAACTAAAGAGTTTTTAGAGCATTTCTGAGAGCTAAACAAAGACTAAAGTGGAATTCTCCTGTCGTGTAAAGACGGGTTCATTAGTTAAACTAATCATTTTAAATTTGCTGTAAGTGTGGATGTGAGAGTGATGGTTGTCTGTCCATAGTATAACTCACATTTCATCCTGTATCATCTGGGACAGACTTCAGTAAAGTAAGGCAGCACAGACTTCTTGCTTTAATGCAGACTGACTGTGGTTACGTGCAGTCACCCTTTAAAAAGGACCAATCTGGGCCAAGAAAAGGCTGTGAAATAAAAGCTCATCTGTGCCACAACTGAATACTTTTACATGTTCTGAGATAGGAATTTGCATTAAATAAAGGTGGTTAAAAACATATAGTCAGGGGGCCAGAAACAGGCCGCTGAATGGTTTTGTAGAAAATATATTAACAGTATAATATTTTATACAATTAATAATAGGGCTGCCACGATTAGTCGACTAGTCACGATTACGTCGACTATTAAAATCGTCGACGACTGATTTAATAGTCGACGCATCGTTTGAAGCTTTGTAAGATCACAAAAGACGCAGGAATAAGTAGTAGGATTTAAGAGTGTAATAACGGATTGAAACAGAAGATGGCAGCACTGCATGTACAAGGATGCCAGCTGCCGTTAAACCCCGAAGAAGAAGAAGCTGTGTCCCAGAATTCATAGCGCAGCCCAGCTCTGTTTCCAACAATGGCGGCAGCTAGTTAGTTTTAATGTTACTCGTATTATTCTTTCTGGGTCACAAAATAAACGTTTAACATATTTTCAGGCGAGAATGTAGCTGTGTAAACCTCAAATATCTGCTCAGTTTATCAAGACACCACATATTTTCAAAAGCGCTCTGACGTTTTCGGAGACATCTGTTAGCCACTAGCTCGATAGCTAGCCGGGGGCTAGGCTAACTAGAGCCGTGAGAACACCGGACTCCGGCAAATCGTTTTCAAACCCACCGCTGTCTTTCACTACTCAGGTTAAACATATATAAGTCACTTAGATAACTTAAAAATGTTATTGTTTGGCTTTTTTTAGTATTTTATTGGTTCCTGATTAAATCGGTTTGGCTGAGATTAAAGTTATAGTTTTTACACAGCTGAATAAACGTCAAGCAGATTAAACTCCATCGAAACAATCTGCAAATTTCATTAAAATTTAATAAACTATCATCTTGTCTTTATTTTTAGTTAGCACATACCTTAAACACTTAAAGCTGTAAGCTAATGATAGTTATATAAGAGCAGATGCTGCTGGTGCAATAAGCTGTACTTTTATGTCCAATGGATGATGATCTGATTAGTCGACTAATCGCAAAAATAATCAGTGACAAGTCGACTATCAAAATAATCGTTTGTGGCAGCCCTAGCTAATAACTTATTCATACTTCTGGTGTGGTGATGCTGGCACTGCTACAGACAACTAGAGTGGAAAGATGAATTTTCAGATCCTGTTTGACACACTTACACAAATGTTTGATCTGGAAGACTGATGCTGTCTTATTGTGTGTAGTACTGACATCACTGCGGTCCTCAGTGTACATGCTGGTGTAAAAACAGGTGGTTAAATGGCATGGCAACCAAGTGCTGGATGTCAGTTTGTTGCTTCCACTTGCTGTTTGTTATGTTACAGGCTGAGTCACTGACACGGGATGTTTTGTGCAAATTTAGATATTTGGTCTGCTAAGCTTGCATTTTTTCGTCAGGGTAAAGAGAATCTCACTGCAGTTTTTTAAAATCAAGCCTAGTCTTACAAAAGACTGAAGGACCCTGGGTGTAGAAATGCAAACTGAATGAATAAACTCGTTTCCACAGCCGCAGCCATCTAATAATTCGGTGCAGTTGGCTCACAGTAACCAACCTTTAGCTACACTGACAGGAAACTTCTACTATGATCTTCTGCAAGATGCACTTATGAATATTAATGAACAATGTAACACATCACAACTGCGTCTCAGCTCAACATGTCCGCAAAAGCATGGGGACGAAGTGTTGAGGTCACAGCCCACACACCGTCTTCTGACCCCCGCGCTGACTGTGGTGCTAACACACAACACAAACCGCGGGGCGCAGCGGACGGCGTGCCAAGGGCTCCGTGTGACATAAAAGGCGGAAAATAAGCCTATTTGTATGCACAGCTCCACAACTGGAGGCGAATAACAGGCTCCTGCTGAGACAGTTGCAGGTACTGCTAAAAGACACTCACACACAACCTGTTTATGGCGGGGAAAATAACGTTACGTCCTCAGGCGTGTTTCACGGGCGAGGAAAATTGATCCGCAAAGAGATTTAGAGCGAAAATGGTTTACAAAAGAATGGGCGCCATCTGTTACTCCACCCGTAAGGAAAGGAAATTGTAAAAAGTTACAGGAAGTGTTTATACTTTATATACATCGTATATCTTATAAGAGTATCCAATCATGGGAGCGCACGTTAGATTTTTCTGATGAAAAATAACTGTAAGAATCAAGTCTGACACTCTTATATGGATATAAAACATTTACCAGTTATACTTCTTTGTATACAGATTTGTTTCCATAAAGGCATCAGTATTTTCCAAAATGTACACCAAAGTTTGTCCCACTCCTTAAGTCTGAAAGAGATTGTCACATTAATATAATTTTTAATTGAATAAGGACTGAAATGGAGAAATGTAATGAACAGAATAGCTGTTGCCTCTGTGTTGCAGGCCACATGTTTACAAGAGCATGTTTTGGTTTCATAGCTGCATTAATGTCAAGTTGATATATACTTTGCAAGCAGCTGTCACAAACATATCAATTCTGTCTCCTGATATACAAGATTAGCCAAGTTTGGTCAGGCTAACGGTCAAGTTAGTACCTGTGTGGCAACCAGGGTTTTAATAGTTTTGCAATTTTCATTAGTTTTTATTTTTATTTAGTTTTGACTTCAGATTTTCAATTTTATATCAGTTTTAATTAGTTTTTACCAATTGTTTGCTAGTTTAGTTTAGTTTTTATTTTTTTTGAAAATCCTTAGTTTAGTTTAGTTTTGATTAGTTTCAGTTATAGTTTTAGTTGTGTTTGCAATAATTAAGTGTAACAAAATCCCAGTTTCATCATATCAGTCATTCTCTTCTGCTTATCCTTGGGTATGTTGCTATTCCAGCTACCATCGGGATGCATCACGCTGCCTTGCCTGGGGTTAGCTTCTGTTTTCTGGGGATGAGGGTTGAGTGTGCTCCCTTACCTTCTCAAGGTAAGCTAGGTTAGCCTTCTTGTGTGAGCTTTTCAAGTGCACTTTAAGGTTTGTGGGATTTTTTTCCCTTTAGAAATGTCCCTCATAATTTGTCTCTTTCCACTACAAGACACTTGCTTTATCCAAAACACAGTCATATTCAAAGTAATCCCAAATTGGACTCTGGCGCTTTCTCCCGACTTTTCCTGACATGATTCTGCGCGTGGACGGAGCAGCAACACAGACGACTCGACTAACGTGCTGCCACCTGCTGGCATAATGAGACACAGCAAGAAAAAAATCTGGAAACTAAACTTCATTTTCACCCTTAACTATTGTATGACACGCACACATCAATGAAAACTAAACACATTTTTGCTATAAATTCAGTTAATTTTAGTTCGTTTTGTGAACACTCATTCCAGTTTTAGTTAGTTTTCCTTTTTTTGTTTTTATTTTTATTTCCATTAGTGAAAATGTTTTTTCACTTCTAGTTTTCGTTATTTCGTTAGTTTTCGTTAACGATAATAACCTTGGTGGCAACGTCAGAAATCCACTGTGTTAAAGACACATGTTAGCATTTTTGAACTGGGCCTTAGAAATGAAAGGTCACAAAGAACCGGGTAACAAAGGTCTCATCTGAATGTTACATTGTTGCAAATATAATCAAAAATATAACCATTACTGCATACGACTGGAAAACCAAATGCACTTAAGGTCTGTTAACGATAACTTACCCAAAGCCCTCCAGCGAGCTGTCGAACTCCACGAATGCAGGTGTAACAGCTGATCCGTGCAGGCGAATGTCATGGGGGGTTGTCATCGACACCAGGCACTTGACTCGGGTGAGGGGTACGGTGCTGCCCTCAGCGGAGCGCACGAGGCTGCGGCTGATGCGATACTGGCCATTGTCCTCTGCCGGCGTGGTGAAGACGCTGTCGGGGCCGAAGCCCTCCATGGAAGTGGTCATGCTGTCTGCGAGATTAAGAAGGCGTGGTTAGAGTCAAGACACGCAAGATCCACGATTCAGGACTGAAAGGTGGCTCCTGTTTGGTTAGCTATTCAAATCAATAACATTTTATTTATATGGCATCAAATGAGAAGAACCGTCGCCTCAGGATGCTTATTAGTCTTACTTTACTTTTTAATTCATGACATTCAAAAGCAGAAAGATGTAATTGTGAAACGTGTCAGTTCCTTCACTTTGTACAGCACATACAGTATCACGCAGCTGTTTGTCTTGCTGAAGACACCTCTATTTAAAGCAGATGACCTGTGATGACATATGTGGACCCTGCCTGTGAATAGACACCCCTGAAGCAAGTCTGTCCACAGGGGTGAAGTTTCTCTGTGCATGACAGAGACCAGCATGAGGTGCCCCGTCTACCTGGAGACTGTCCACGGTATGAGAGGGTTGACTTAACCCAAAGTTTTGTAGGTAGAGCTGTGAAAGACTGCTGTTGCATGAGATTTCTCTTTCCTCTCAGAGTCTAAGGACGCAGATTCATGTGAGTCCAAAGTATTCAGTCGATGACCCAGCAAACAGCTGAGTAAACACATGGAGTATGTTGATGGGTTAAGCCAAGCGTGAGCCATAACCATGTGAGGCACGAGCCAACTTGCAGCCTGAGCTGCATGCTCACCAGGTCGACGGTGACATGCAGGACTGGACATTCATGGATAGTTGGTAGATAGCGTGTGAACCGGCCTGTCACCGCTGCTGCTGTGCGGGCTAGCAAAGACCACGTGTCTCCCTTTTCCCTCTTTCACTATGCAGCAAAAAGGTTGCAGGTGGAGCAGCCCGCCCCTCTGCCAGCTCAGAAACCGTCACAGTTCGTGGGGCTTTTCATAAGCTCAGAGCCACAACAATCAAAATCCACCTGCTCATGTTCCCAGATTTTGTCTCCAAGCTAATGGCTTCATGGAGCAAACCACTACCACATCACTGTGACCACCTATGGACCCTGTCCTGAGCTGGACGCCAGGTTCAACTTGTCTTTCAGTCTATTTTTTGACTCTAAAGCTATGAAGTTTCTTTTACATAATACTGGGTTGTTTCGAACTGCCTCTTTGCTGCCTTCAGTAAAGAGAGGGTGACCTTCATCGTCCGTGCATGCTTCTGGCAGTTTTCAGCTTCTCACTTTTTGCCTTCATCCTTTTCCATCTGAGGAAGAGATGAACCTTCATCTGTGTGTGATGTGAATCTACACTGACCACACTCAGAATGTGTGTTTATGTGGCCAAGCTGTTTAACTGCTGTAATAATCCAAGCAGAGATAAAACTCTGCCTAAGCAGAGGCTCTCCGACTGGATTATGGAGGCTATCTTCCCAGCATCTCACAGAACCAAAGGTTTCTCTTTGCCTCAGGGTGTGAGAGCAGCAGGGGATCGGAAACCTCATGTGCCCCATTTAAAGGGGTCCCTGTGAGTGATATCTGTGCTGCAGCTAGTTGGCCATCACCACACACTTTTGTTCTGGTTCAGTGACAACTGGGGGCATTTATACATCCCTTCCATACTGTATGTGTGTTAGCAAGTGAATCAACTGAAAGCGAACAGCTTCTGTTCCCTGAAGCAGAGGAACGAGTACAAGACAAAGTCCCCCCACTGAGACGCTGGGCTCAGTCAGGAGTGTTTATCAAACTGAGGGACGTATATGTGCAGGAGGGGCCTCAAATATGTCATTACAGGTCATCTGGCTTAAAGCTGTGGTTCAAAGGTGTCTTCAGCTGGCACACGCAGGGACGTCATATTCCACACTGTACTGCTGCATGTTGTTCCTCTTCTTCAGGGAACCAGACTACAGTCATAACGTTTGTTCTGAGTCAGAAACCTTATTAATCTTTCCATAGCTGGATCGGTATTAGAACAGGTCACCCAGATTAAATTACTTGGTGTTACCATAAACCACCACCTTTCATGGTCTCAGCACATCAACTCTGTTATTAAGAAAATGGGACAGGGCATAGCTATAGCTAGGAAATGCTCCTTTTGTATTACTTCTTCAATTATGAAAGATGTCATTAATGCACTAGTATTATCTCATCTAGAGTACTGCTCAGTCATTTGGTCAGCAGCTAATAAGACAGATCTGAACAGACTTCAGTTAGTCCAAAATAGGGCAGCCAGATTAGTGTTAAGGTGTTCATATTATACAAGTATTGAAAAAATGCACGATAAACTTTCTTGGCTTTCTGTACAAGCTAAATTATACTATGGCTTACTTGTATTTTTAAAGAAAGCAATACTGGTAAACACACCACACTTTTTTATGCTCAGTTGCAGCATCCAGATGAAATACATAATCATGCTACACGATTCTCAACTAACCACAATTTAGTAACTCCTCGAGTTAAAAGTAACTTTTTGAAAAACTCTGTTATATTTAAAGCATCTTTTCAGTGGAATAAGTTGCCTTATGCAATTAGAGAATTGGCTTCTATTCATAATTTTAAAAATGACCTAAAAGCCTATTTAAGCAGTTTTTAATTTATTTGTAAAAATTGTAAGAGGGTAATGTCACTTGTAATGGAAATTGTGTATTTTGTTTGAGTGTTTTTTTTTTAAATATTTACATGTTTACATTTTCAGAATTGTAAAACCTTATTGTGGATGTAAGAGCCAAATTATGTGGACATTTTGCATCCAACTCATTGTGTAACATTTTATTTGGTGGTATTCGTTTGGGCCCCAGGAAGACGAGCAACCACTGTTGTGGAAGCTAATGGGGTTCCTTATAAATAAACAAATAAACAAACCTGTTAAACTGTAAAGAATGAGGCCAGGAATTAACATGACCTTCCCTACATATCAGAAGGTCTTAATGGAAAGATAATACAACGCTTCAAGAGAGTTAAGTTTAAATTTGGCTATTACATTTTTAAAAAGTATCAAAATCAAACTTTAAAAAACCCTTAAACCTTAAAAATAGCCTGATTTTAAAACCCCGGAGCAGAAATATATGTTTTTTCTCACTATAGAGGCCTTTTTCATGCAAATGTGTAGTCGGAAACCCAAAAGAACACAACACATACAAATTAACTTCTTACTCTTAGTTTAAAGCAGCTTGTGTCATCTCCCCATCTAACAGTGGTTTCTCTACTGTTTTTACAAGTCCTAAAAATGTCTTGACAGAATTCCAGCACTTGAAAATTTGCATTTGTTTATTCAAAATAACATTTATTTTCCAATTAGATTAGATTCAGAGAGAGTGATAAAAACCCCTTACAGCTTGGTCCGCCCATGAAAACTCCCACAGCACTGAAAACACCGACTGCGAGTAGGCCACATTAAATCAAACCTGGATTTTCATCGCCCCAGAAGGGCGATAATAACGTCCCGCGCTAAGGTAACATATTTCACCTTCTATTGAGAACACGGGTCGTCTCATTTCTAAAGCGTCAGCAGATGTGACAAAGACGAATTGGATGAAAGCAAGAATTACAACAGCCATCAATGGCAGCTAATAAACCAGACTCTTCTCACAGAGAAAGATGGCAATATGTGCTCTCCCAGTGGCTGTCTGTAAAGAGCAGTAATTACTGGGGCCTTGATATCCATTCTCAGCTGGGAGGAGACACAATAAGCAATTAAGACATGCTGAGAAACCCAGAAAATTACAAACATTAGCAGCTGTTGATGGAAAACAAGCCATTTGCATTACATTCGCAGAGGCGAGCCGATCTTTGTTTAAACATGGAGTTTACACATCGCTTTAATCAGTGGACAAGAAGACCGCTCTAACAACTTCCTGCTTCCAAAAAGCAACGAAATGAAAAGCAGCTAAAGCACGTTGAAATGACGCCATGTGCTAATTAGTGTATCTATAAGTCCTCGAGTCATAGCTGCATTCTGTCTACTGTCAGCTGCTGTCTGAATATATATAACATATAAATAAGCATTACAGGAAGATTTAATTGGTAGGAGGGCTGGATACGAGCGTGCTCATCTGTGTCGCCGTGTTAGCTATTTGATACTCGGGGTTCACGCCGCTTCTCAGCCGGTGACAGCTGGGATCAACTCCAGCGCTCACAAGATCCCAAACTGGATGAGCGGTTAACAACACGGATGCATGGAAGGACAGGTTAGGTTTGCCTTCTATCTTTGATCCGGCACGGAAACGAGGAGCTCTGGATAAATCGTAAAGACCACTCTGAAAGCACACGGACCATCTGAGCATTTTAATCTGGTGTTAAGGAACTGAGTAAAGCTCATACGCTAACATCAGATGTTATTCTTTGGAGAATTCATCATAGAGCAAAGAAAAGATGATTCTCCTTTTTTTTTTTTAAAGCTTTTGTTTAAAAAATAAATAAATAAAAATGACACTTTCTCCCAGGAGAAGCCCGCATCACAACGGCAGATGGGAATCGCTCCCAGGTGGCACATCCTTCATAGCTGCACTTGGAAGGCTGCTGTGAAAAGAGCTCTTCAATTCTCAGCTATTACAAAGTGAGAATTTTACCTGTGTAGGTAAAAGAGACTATATTTGTTCGACTAATACCAAAGAACTTTCTGTGATAGGTGATAAAACAGAATCACAGAGGTTTCTAAGGTGGTTACCTTTTAGTCAGCACTTTAATAACACGTTTGAGGCCTGTAACCCAACTATAACAAATACTTATGCAGGCAGTTTAATCATTTATCCTGGGACAGATCCTATCTGTGTGAACGCAGTGTGTGTAGTTGGTATGATCCAGTCTATGCACTTGTAAGTGTAACACCAAAACCCGACTTGTGTTTTATTTAATATCTCTGACAAAAAACACTTGTAGGAATATTTCACTGGAGATCTGTGGAACAGTGAGTACAATGATCGAATGTTACAATCTTACTTCTCATCTCGGCGTCGTAGCTGAGAGAGCTCGGTTTGTGCACCCGGTAGTTCTTCAACAGCTTCTTGTCCCAGGCGCCACAGTTCAGCGGGTTCCCGAGCCGTAAGAACTCCCTGAAGGGGAAGATAAGCAGGAAGTCAGGGATAAAGAAAGAACAAAGAAAAAACAATTAGGCCAGTATCACTGCTGAACTTCCTTTATTTCAGTGTAATTAACCTTATTTAAGTAGCGCTCCTGTTTTAAAATAACCTCAGCCTTTGTTTCCCCCCCACTGTTACTGAAAATCAAAAAGTCCTTTCAGTGACTTTAAGAAGAGCGACTTTGTTTAGGCGAGCAACTAAACTAAAGCTTGGCTTCACACTTCAATCACCCTATTATCAACATGTGGAAAGAGGAAGTGAGCGTGCATTTGGCAGGGAGGTGTTTTTCAAAAGTGATTACTTCTATACCCAAATGCACATTTTGCAGATACGCTCCCTAATATGCACGTAGATGGTCCTCAGCCATAAGTGAAACGAAATGAAAGGTACAAACTCGTGTCCAAACTTTTGCCATTAAGAATGCAGAAATCTTTTAAATATAGTACCTGGTAGAGGTGGGAATCACCAAACATCCCACGATACGATATTATCACGATACTTAACGCACGATACGATATTATTGCAATTTTTAAAATTATTTTGCGATATTCAGATTCTGTACATAAAGGTAAACTTTATCAATATTCATTTTCTCTAATATCAAAGTCTCACACTCAGTCTTTCTCTCATTTCAGTTTTATTGTTGACAAACTGAACGGTTTGTATTACAGTCTAGTCCAACTTAACTGAATCAACCATCTGGTACAATTATAGCTATTCTGAACTATGCAGTTTATGAAAACTATGCAGCCCCTTCAGCAACTGAAGAATTTGAAAGTAAATTAAAACAAAATATAATAAAACACATTTGGACAGTGAAGGAATGTCAGGATTCTTGCTCAGAAAAAGGATCAACATGCTCTGAAGTCAGAGCACAAAAACCTTTTTTGTAACAAAATATCAATTTCTGCTGTCCCTGTATTGATACATTATTAGCAAACAAAATATCACGATACTACACAGTATCCATTTTTCCCCCACCCCTAGTACCTGGGCCGTGCTCGTGTAAAGCATGAGCCTCGAGGCCTATTTTTGCTCTTTTAGGCGCATTCCTGTTTTTCTATCACATAACCAATTAAAAACAACTGCAGGGTTTAGTCGTTG
Organism: Neolamprologus multifasciatus; assembly: GCF_963576455.1. Lineage (NCBI taxonomy): Eukaryota > Metazoa > Chordata > Actinopteri > Cichliformes > Cichlidae > Neolamprologus > Neolamprologus multifasciatus. The sequence goes on along the minus strand of NC_140450.1, from coordinate 3,265,342 downwards.
CACTCCCACAGGGTCCCCCTGCCATACTATGTCCTTTATGTTCGCATTAAGCACTGAAGCACATCCTAATTGGATGCAGTTTGTTAAGTCAGCAGTTACTTCCACTCCTCAAAAAGCTGAGGTTTACAGCGTTTTCAGTCTGTTTCAAAGTCAGTGACATGGTTGACTGGCATGTAAGTGACATGAATGCAAAGTGTTGCTGTGAATGTTTGTGTCTGCTGTCAGAGTGCTCGATGTGCGACACCAGCGGCTGGAAGCAGACGATATCGGAGCGGCACCGAGGAGGCAGAAAGACTCTGGAGCTTTGCTGCTGGCTGATGTTGACAGAGCGGAAACTAAATAAAAATGGGAAGAAGAAAGAAATAAGAGGAGTGGAAATATGAAGGGTAGGCCTGACAGGGAGGAAGGATGGGGAACAGGCTGACAGACAGCGACACGTTTACCCCAGCATAATTACAGCGGGAGGGAGAGAATGTGAGCCGGGCAGGCCGCATTAACATATGAAAACAACCAACCATGTGCACGTCAAATAACTTTCAGTCTTGTCCCTCAACCCCAATCTCCCATCTCACGTAACAAGTCAAGCGGGAAATGAGAATCACTCCGTTTTGCCTGCATATAAAATCCGTCTTCATTCAGTGAAACCCGACAATGCAAATGCGCATTAGCATGATAAAAAAACAAAACCGCTTTCCAAGAACAAAATGATTTTGTTCATAAAATATTATTTGCTCCAAGCTCAGGTTTGTGCAGAAAAGTCTAGACAAACACTTTAATGTTTAAAAAAAACCTGAATGTGAGGTATTACATCTCTTCATTGTTCTCAGGTTTTTGTGGGTCTGTCCTTTGGTTTCTTATTTACTGCTTAAATGGAGTAAAAAAAAAAAGAAAATCGAGCTTAAAAATAATGTTAGACACGTGTCACAAACACGACTAAAACCAATTTAAAAACCAGCTACAACCAAGAAACAGCTGAACATCAACTTTCCCTGAACAGCCGACCTTCCCTCTGAGACTTTAAACTGCACGCTGGGATGTTAATACATTTTATATCAATATGACTTTAAGGCTTTCTTTTTTTCATGTGGAAATAATAACCTGGACCGATATTTGGTTATGAATGAGATTTAGAGAACCCCCGTCCCGATGAAGAGTGGCTAAAGACAATGGCTAAGCTGGCGTCTTACGAAAAAGTGACTTATGGTTTATTAGACAAATTGCATCAATATGATTGTATTTGGTCCTTTACAAGCTGGCTTTCTGTAACTTGAAGAACAGAAGAGTAATGACAGAGTGGTGGTGTGGGGATTGGTGTGCGAAGAAAGAATAGGATAACTTTCCTTTGTTTTGGTTTTTGTTTTGTTTTTTGTTTTTTTGTTGTTTGTTTTTAAGATATTTATTTATGTAGTTATCCTTAAGTTCTGTTATTGAAGTTTAAAATGAAATAAATAAAATAAATAAAAATTGTTGATGACAAAAATGAATGAGATTTAGATCCCTCCTCCATCTAACAGTGATGGACAGTGATGGACCTTCATAAAGCAAAGTAATGCACCACCTTTACTCTTTTGTCTCTAATACTTCACCACAGATAAATCTGTTTTCATGTGATGCATTTGTTCACTATTTAAACCTGGTTGCTGATTCGGTTCCATCAGCAGTAAAGTACCTCATAAAACAGTGTGCATCAGAGGTTTATTGTGCTTAGAACTAAGAGTCTGAGCGAAAGCCTCATAAAGATTTGGGGGTATTTTAGGCAAAGGGACGACCTGCACTGACTTAAGGTTTGATGTAATGTTGGTTAAGGGGGTCTGAGGTTGGGTTTAAGGTTGTAGTATAAACAGTAATTAGTTAGACTAATAATTCATATTTTATTAATATAGAAGATGTTGATTGGCTCCAGCTGGATCTGATCTGGCTCCTAATCTGACCTTGTGTGTTTCTGTGATGTTCGTCAAGGATTTCATCTGAAACTTCATTTAGATTTTCAAAAAAAATGAATAATAGTTAAAATATTTGTTTGAGTTGTCTTGCTTTTATGCTCTTCTTATTTTAATCTCTTTATTATCATCTGAAACAGTCATTGTTGGGGCAGCATTTCAGTGTTGAAGCTTCTCAGTTTAGCTTTGTTGGCGCCTGCATCATGTTATCAAAGTGGCCAGCTTCAGTACCTGAGTGCTATCGGCTGCAGGGCCTGCGAGGCCAGCCTCTCGAACATCCTCTGCAGCGGCGGGTGCAGAGGGTGGTCTTCATCGCTGAGGGCCTGGCTGCAGCGCTGCAACAGTCGCTGATGGAGGCAGGCTTCACACAACACCTGCTGGTTCCTCTCGCTGTTCACCAGCAGCTGCAGGATGTTGGCGACTGCCAGCTGCAGGTCGAGGGCATGCTGGGAGGAGCAGAAAGTTGGAGAGCGAGATGTTAAAACCAAGACTAAGACTTAAGCTTAGTTTAAATCGCCCTGTAAAGAGGCAAAAGAGAGCAAAATCAGGTAAATGTGAGAGGGTGCTTTGGGCAATTCACTGATTAGAAAGTTTATTACCTGCATGTCATCATTCAATACGACTGACTTTCCCCTAAAACACACATATGTAGCTGACTCACACTGTCTGGCTGAGACAAGACACTTCCTGCCTGCCATCGAATCCCTTCACCCACTTTGACAGGAAGCACATTGCCTTTCATTTCCTCACCTCTGGCTGGCTGTCAGAGGACACGGAGGGCAGCAGGTCCACCATGGCCAGCACGGCCCCTGGGTGAATGACCACCATGTCTGTTGAGGACGATGAGGAAATGGGGTGGGAGGAGTTCGTTAAGTGGAGCTTCAGGTCAGTCAGGGCTTTCGCTGGTGCAGGGGGGCCCGACGTGCCGTAGTAACCGTGTCTGGGAGCACAAAGGAAGAGAGAGGCGAGTCAAAATTGGCTTTTTCAAAGCAAGCTGCATGAAAATATTCACATTTCACACAGAAGGTAAAAATACTGTGAATACTTTGCTCCTGTAAATATAAACTTTTCTTTTCATAAAGGATCAGAATGTTGAGTTTTTGGCCACGGAGAAGCCCGATTGTCCCCGTTAATGGAAGTTTGTTTACTCTCTAAACCTCTTGGGTTGCAACTGTTTACAGCTCCTGCTCTGCTGTAAAATATGTAAGTAGCTCACAAAAACAAAATCTTATTCATAATCAAAGTCACAGGATCTTCCAGGGCTCAGGGGGAACATTGCTCTCCTCCCAACACTGATCAGTGTGAGCATTGTATTTAACACCGACTGTAACTTTAGTTAACGCGAGTCAAGTTGTTTGCACACTTCAGAGATCGAGGTGTCAGATGGCTACAGCCCCCTACCCTCCACCCCCCACTGTGCAGGCAGCAGAGTAGGAGATCTGCAGGGGCCTGCGCTCAGGCAATTAGGCAAAATAGGCGTGTTCCTGCGATGCAAATCTCTCCTCAGGAGAAATGCAGAGCTGGAAAGGTTGGAGTCAGCATAAACGCTGGGGGGCTTGGCTGCGGGGCAAGAAAATGAACCAGATTGTTGATGTTCACAGCAGCTGGTGGATGCTTTAAACTCTTTTTGGATTCTTCAGAATCGAATCACTCGTTTAATTGATTATCTGCTGCCAGATAAAACACGAAATCTCCGTATGTTTGCCTCTTAGTAGTTTCTACCTCGGCTTTGAGTTGCTGATTTCTTTCATTATTTGTTCTGATTTCTTTTTGTTTATTCTGTGAAGCTCTCGACTATACATTAAAAAATCATCAGAAACAGAGTTGGCCTGATGCAGTGATAAACGCAGTGTAATGGAAGCAACATGCTTTAGTAAACGCCAGCTGTGCTGAAGGTGGTTAGAGCTCACACAAGCTACAGAGGAGGAAAGCAAGACTAAGCCGGTCAGGTTTTCAGGGATTACAAACCTTTATGAGTGCAGGTCATGCCTTAAAGACCTCTTAATATAATATTATCCCAACAGAGTACTTCATTCTCACTCTGCACAATTATTTGTGGTTTCTAAAAGTGGAACGTGAGGCAGAGCTTTCAGTTATCACCCCCTGTCCTCCGTAACCACCCAGACGGGCACCCTCTCTACTTTAAGATTAGGCTTAGGAATCACCCACTTTTCATTTTAAATCAATTTTAATTTTATTCCATTTCATTTATATGATCGCAACAACAGACTCCTCATATTGTAAGTTAAAGACCGTAGAGTAATACAGAAACGACCCCCTTTGAGCGACACTTGACAACAGTGGGAAGGAAAAACTCTTGTTTTACAGGAAGAAGCCTCCGGCAGAAGCAGGCTCAGGGAGGGGCGGCCATCCACCGGCTGGAGACGAGGCCTTTATGTAGCATTAACCTCGTCTACTCCTCGTCCTTTTCTCTCTATTTTCTCCTTTCTCTTTCCCTTCAGCAGATGATATAAGGGATTCTTGGAGCTTTTAACTAATAAGGTAAGGTCTTTAACTTGGAGAATAAAGCACCTCAATGTTACTGGTGAGTAGGGCTGCACGATTTTGCATAAAATGAGAATCACGATTTTCTGGCTTAGAATTGAGATCACGATTCTCTCACGATTTTCTTTTCCAGTATAAATATTTATTGCGCTTATTAACTGCACATCAACTTCGTAACAGTTGAGACTGAACATAAAAACAATAAATAAACATAAAAACAACAAATGTCTCACATTTTGTCGTTTCTGCAAAATGTTGTACTGCTTGAAATTCCGTCTCCACCGTTGCTCGACACTGCGTGTATAGAGCAGGTAGTGCAACAATAGAAAAATAGTTGCGGGACGGCACTGTGTAGCGTTTGTCTAGGGTGTTGATCGTTTTCCTAAATCCCTCGTTTTGCACAGTGTTGATGGAGCCATATCTTTGGTCAGGTGATAAGTAATAGCCTCCGTAATTTCTTTGTGCCTGCGGGAGTTCGACGGGTATAGGGAAGCGCTGTATAAGGTTCCCGTTATTGATGTTTGGGTGGTTGACCGGGACGGATTTTCTCCTGTCACTTTCTCGTCATCTCTGACGTGCTCTCCGTTGTTTTTTCCCTGCTAATTTTAGCAGCCAGCTTCTGTATCACGTGGTATAAGCTCCGCCCTTGTCATTTGTTGAGCAGGAAGAGTGAGCGCTTGTTTTCATGCAGATTACGTCCCGGATCAAAATGCGGTACAATCGTCGTCGTCTTTTTTTTGTTTTTGTTTTTAAATCGTTGTCATTTGGAAATAAGATCGCACATAAGTATGAATTGAGATCGCGACTTTCTAACTATTAATCGTGCAGCCCTACTGGTGAGGTGAATCGGTGCTATTGAACAGAAAAACTGAATCGCTGCAAACATTATGAATCTGATTTATTCTCACAATGCCTGATCACTGTGGCCCAGGAACCCCTCGTGTTTCCTGTCAGGTGTTTTGTGTAAATGGAGACTTAAAGCTTAAAGTGTAAAATCTTGCTTTATTTTCACGCTGCTGTTTCAGATTTAGCTGGCTCAGCGTGGACACAGTCTGAAAACATGAGGTATCCTAGCGTGCAACTGAAAGAGTTCCTTTTTCAGACTAAAGAACATTAAAAAAAACAAGAACAGCTTTTTCATGTCACTGTCATAAACATGATGATCACAGCGCTGATTGCTGCAATTTGCACATCACAATCACCGCCATGTTCGTCAAGGCAAAACTCGCTGTTTGAGCTGAGCAGCAAAATTACACCAGACAAGCTTTTATTTTTCTGGAACAATGAAAAAATTAGGTATTTAGCAACTTTCTGCCAAATAAACCTGAGTAAACTAAGGCTTCCTATCATAAACACACTTGTTGAAACGGAAGTAAAAACACAGGAAGCAACTGCGACGCTATTAAATCCACAAAGATCTTATAATGAAGTGCATGAGCAAGGACGAGTGCCCCATCATCTCTAATTGTCAAATTAGTCCTCCTCATGAATATGCAGTGTTGGAGCCGATCCAGACAGGCGGAGGGGGAGAAGTCTGCAGGGAAGAGACCCTCGGCCTCACCTTGACAGCAGACAGCAGAGCACATTTAAAATGTCCCGACCGGTTTTCCCTTTGTAAATGAAATTCAAATAGGAGCAGAGATTGGGTTTTTAGAGGGAGAGGGGCAATTTCAGATAGAAGAGAGGACAGAGGAGCACGGGAGGAATGTGATGAGAAGACAAACGCACTGTAATTTAGACTGAATCTGTCTGACAGTGTGGAGAAACGTCTCAGCGGGAGTCGCAACAAAATATGAATTCATTTAAAGCAGTTTGTGTATGCAGCTGAGAGCGTGAACTACTGTTTTAGTCATTCTACTGCTTTAAATTACCTCCAGTATTAATTTGCTTTTTAAAAAGGTCAAGGCTAACACCCTGTTTCAAAGAAATGTAGCCAGTAACATTTAATCAGGATCTTCTTTTGTCCGTGCTTCATTTTCAGTAGGGGTGGGGGAAAAAATTGATACTGTGTAGCATGGTGATATTTTGTTTGCTAATAATGTATCGATACAGGGACAGCAGAAATTGAAATCGAAAGTTTTTGTGGACTGAAACATGCCCTGACTTCAGAGCATGTTGATCCTTTTTCTGAGCAAGAATCCTGACATTCCTTCACTGTCCAAATGTGACAGTTTACTTATTTTAATTTAAGACATGTTTTATTTTAATTAAGTTTAAAACTTTTTTATTTAATGTAAAATTATATTTTGTTTTAATTTACTTTCAAATTCTTCAGTTGCTGAAGGGGCTGCATAGTTTTCATAAACTGCATAGTTCAGAATAGCTATAATTGTACCAGATGGTTGTTCAGTTAAGTTGGACTAGACTGTAATACAAACCGTTCAGTTTGTCAACAATAAAACTGAAATGAGAGAAAGACTGAGTGTGAGACTTTGATATTAGATAAAATGAATATTGATAAAGTTTACCTTTATGTACAGAATCTGAATATCGCAAAATATTTTTAAAAAATTGCAATAATATCGTATCGTGTGTTAAGTATCGTGATAATATCGTATCGTGGGATGTATGGTGATTCCCACCTCTAATTTTCAGGCTTTCAGATCAGCATTTACGTGTGAACAAGGAGTCAAAACACACAGAGAAAACTGCATTTACCTAAAAATACATTTTTCTTGGACGACATCACTTACTGCTAAACAGATGACTGTGACTCACTGCTGAAATATCTGCTGCACTCTTTTGGCAGCGAAAATCCTAAAGTTTGAATCTGATAAAACAGTTTGAGTATGATGTTGTGGATGATCTCTAAGCCTCTGGACACCCCAGCTAATATAGTTGTGTCTTTAACACTACTCATGAATAGTGCTTCATTTTAAAGGCCATATAATATGCTGTTCTTCTTCTCGTCTACCAGAGTAAACATCTAATGTGTCACGGTTAAAATTATCCTTATTTACTGAGCTCAACAAATTTATTAGACCAGCTGTCATAACCAGAAGAAAACAAGTATTTTAGGAATCTGTCAAAACTTGTTTCACACTTTCCTCTGAAAAAAGAGAAATTAAGTGTAAATAACTATAATTTGGCATCTTAATAACAAAAAACTAGTTTCGCTTTTCTTGCGATTTTTTTTTGTAAAATATGTAAAAAATTAATGAACAACAACAATAATAATATTTTAGCATTGACTATAAACTATTACAGAATTATGGGGAGTCATCCTGGTAATTACAGCAGTGTTTAGTGCATCTATGGCATAAACCGTACACTTTGTGGTGGTTTAATAAATCGTATACTGGCCGTTGGTCTATGCGCTCACTTCATCTAAATGAAGCTGCTTTAGCTCCTTGCTCTCCCTTTAAGTCGCCCTTCTTCTAATTGGCTGCCCCTCACAAAGGGGAACAGTCGGTGAGTGAGTGCGTCTGTGCTCTACGGCAGCGGTCCCCAACCCCCGGGCCTCGGACCGGTACCGGTCCGTGAGTCGTTTGGTACCGGGCCGCAAGAGTTGAGGCTCAGGTGTGAAATGTATAGTTTTCAGGGTTTTTATCAGTTTTCAGTGTTATTTTGTTATCGTTTTTATCGTTAACTCGGTTTTCCTGGGTCTTTTCACGTGTGTTATGAATAAATCTTCTTTTTTTCGGTACCGGTAGTAGTTTTATTTTGTTGTATTTATCCGCGACACCTTAAAGGCCGGTCCGTGAAAATATTGTCGGGCGTAAACCGGTCCGTGGCGCAAAAAAGGTTGGAGACCGCTGATCTACGGCATCATAAAGATCAAAGAGTAAAAAAAACTGTCTGACACTGTGTGTTCAGAGCAGCTTGAGTGTGTCACATGGATTACCAGCACTTTGGGCATGATTACTTGATTACTATGAGCAGAAAAAGCATTAGGTCCTCTTTAATGTTCACATGTGTCTGTTTTAAAAATGAGGAAACAAGTTTAATTCCTGTAAAACAGCTAAAAGTAGCTCTATGTGACAGTTAACGGATCAGTGGTTATTCTGGCACACAGCAGGTCTCTTTTAGTATCTACTGAAGGTAAGCATGACAGAGAAGGAGGGATGAGGGTGAGGAAAGTGACAGAGCGCTGTAGCTACCTCTTCCTGGCGAGTGCTGGCGTGCCCCACGGGGAGGGCAGCGAGGTCTCATGAGTCAGGCAGGGAGGCACCTGCTCCGCACGACTGCATCGCGCCACGCGCGCACACATTCAGACACAGGCATGCACACACACGCGGCCGTGCAGATGGGCCAGACCGAGGATGAACAGCCAGACAGCGCCAGAGGTTAAAGGAAGAGAAACAGAAAGAGAGAAAAGAAGGGGAAGAGGTTGTTAGTGGAAAAGTGACAGAGAAAACAGGATCAGAGCGCCAGCTGGGGCACATGCACAACGCCACCTACACACGATCCTGGCATGTAGCGTGAGGAGATTACTTTAATAACTGCATTATTAAATATGGATAATCACAAAGTTTAAAGTTTGTTTTAGACCTTTGTGGTGCAAACATGCAGATGGGCTGTAATTATCCAAAAACATAATAAATTAACATATCTTCAACTCAATTTGAGCTCAAATTAAGCGACTACAATCTGTCACAAAGAGCAAACAACAAAGTCTTGAGAGTTTTTCTTTTGTTTGCAGACGAATCGTAGGCGCACTGAAGTTTGGAATATTTGACAGCTGAAATGTCACGAGTTCTGGAAACATGACAGCACCACCAGGCTGTGCAGCTTCTATGTTATACTGCACGTGTGTGAGCGAGCAGCCACACTTTCAGGGGTTTCACTATGGTGCAATATGCACACTGCTGACAGGCTGTGGTTGTATCTCAATTCAGGGTCTGCAGCCTTAAAGGCCGCATTTTAAGGCCGATTACGTCACAGCGACGCGACGAAGGCTGTCCCAATTCGAAGGCTGCTCGAAATGCGGCCCTCAAATGCGTCCTTCATTTCCCTGAATTTTAAGGACGTGGCGGTGTAGACTTCGTGGCCCAACATATCCCAGAATGCATAGCGCGGCGGTGGGTGTGGATAATTTTGCCAAAAAAAAAAAAAACGGCAGATGAGGGGCACCTGAAGAGTAAACTTTAAGTAAGTACTGAATATTATGTCACTTATTTATGTGCAAATGTTTACTAACGAAGAACATTAAAACATTCCTGTTGGCCACATGTCGGCAAAGTCATGTGACATTAGTGACGTTTGTACTAACTTGGTTTTAAAGCCTTTACTTTAAAATATACGCCGTTCAATAGCTGAGCTTAATCAGAGAATGATCAAAGCTCATGTAGAAACAAACAAACAAAAGATTTTCTCCTTCATTTCTGTCAAACAAAGCTGTATGAAACGTTTCCAGCTGTTAGTATCATGGTTGCTAGGCAACCTGGGCAGCGCAACGGAGGCTACACCGTCCCATTTCACAAGCCTCGCACTTCCGGCCTTAGCGGTCTATGAGTACGCGGCCCTTGAGGATCGTTGAGGCTGCAGACCCTGAATTGGGATACAGCCTATTATATCTGCTGGTTATTGTGTGAACAGAGGATGGTGAAATTATAACATACAGATTGTGCATTCAGAGCTATATTTATTATTAATCTTGAATAAATGTTCCTAACAAAGTCTTTGCTTTGCTGACCTGTCAAAAGAATCTGTGGCCATCTTGTACAGATAGATGAAGAGCTTGCTGCAGTGCTTGAGCGTAGGGCAGACGCTGTCTCCTGCACAGCCTCCGGGGACGGCCTCGTCCTCCAGGAGCCTCTGGAAAGGCTGAGCGTTGGAGGGGAACACACTTGTGGGGCCCAGCTTCTTTGTGTCTGAGAAACAGCCCAGCAGCCTGGAGGACGGCAAGCAGTCGTTAGGAGACGGCAGAATTACTCATACAAACAATCTTAACACTTCCAAAAGTCTTCATTTCACTCAACTTCAACTATCTGGATGTTTTTCTGAAACTGTGGTCTACTCGACTGCTTGGTGTGTTGTGTCCACAAAACAAAACGTCTTCTTTCCTAAACAGGCGGTCCTTACCTGACCGCGTCGGCCAGCTTCTCGTACTGGATCTCCGTACGGAAGAAGTGCGAGTTGGCCGGCTCGTAGCGCATGGCGGCGGTGAGCGTGCAGAAGACTGTGTGCAGGAGCTCGAAAACTTGGTTCTGGTTCACGCGCTCCCAGCCGTGTCGCAGCGGCTGACACAGCGAGCGCTCCATGGCCACCAGGAGCGAGGTGACGTAGACGAAGCCGCCCACCTTGCGGAACACCGTCCGAGTGCGGTGACTCTCTCGCAGCACGGATAACAAAGCCTGAAGAGAGGAACGATTATTTCATTGGGATGTTTACAGACGGACGCGTCTACAAACGCTACTGTTTTTGCTTTAGCTAACGTAGCTCGATGCATAACGTCTTCTGACGATGTCACACGCCACGTTTCTCCTTCCCTGACAGATCTGAACTTGCTCAGTTATTTTCTCCTGTCTTAATTTCTTTTTTGTCAACCCATTCAATCACATTTCTATTCATCAACTCATTTTTCCTCTCGTTGTTCTTTTTCAGGGACATATTTACGAGCCCCTCTGGGTTTCTTCGCCCCGCTGCACCGACTCGGTTTTTACGGTTTGTATTTGCAAGCGACCAAACTGAAACATCAAACTGTAACCTAGATATGCGTCTGGGGAGGTAAAGAAAAAAACTGCCTGAGAACACAGAGCGACTATGACAGGCAAAGTTTTTAATTGGCAAACAGGGAGAAAAATGTCTGCGACCGACAGCAGGTGAAGCTTTTGAATGACACCGGTGAAGTGTGGCGTCAATAAAAACTAAACAGCACCACCGGGGGCTTTTTAATATCATCACCTCTGAAGTAAAAATGATGGAAGCATGTGATGCACAACTAAATGATGCAGACTTCTCTGCATACTGCAATAAGTACATGTGCAGTATTTCAATCAAGAATATAACAAACTAAAGAAGTACTGGTACTAATGTTACTCAGGCTAACGTGACAGTCGTGGATATCTGAAAACAATCAATACATTATTTTTATACATTTGTAATGATAACGTGAGGATAAATAACTCTTTAAACACCAGGACGTCAGTGTGGAGAGCAGAAGACGGACCACAGTAACCAAATTCAATCTTAAAACTATTCCATAGTTGATGAAAATGATTTATTTATGAAAACTATTTATTTTTCCTGATTTTGCTGTACTGGAATCATCAATTTAATTCTGATTTGCACAAATAACTCTCATTCTCTGACACTCTCAGTACCCTGAACTCATTTATTAAACAAACTTTTTTATATTTATTTATTTTAAATTTAATGTTTTAATGTTTTGGTTTTCCCACAACACCTGGGATTGATTATTTAAGATACTGATTAAATAATCAATCCCAATAATAATCACAGACCGTCTCAGAGGGGGATGTTAAGTGGGGGAGAAGAGCATGAAGGTAGAGAAATGTAGGGAGGGAAATAGAGGAGAAGACAGAGAGTGGAATGCAGGGGTGAGGAAAGATGAAAGGGAGTGAAGGAAGACTGGGGGGAGTAAAGAAGATGAGGGAGGAAGATAGGAAGGCAGATTGGGAGAAAGAGAGGGAGGAAGGCTGGGAGGAATAGGTGGTAGGGAGGGAGCAAAACCAAGGAGGGTGATAGGAATGAAGAAAGGAAGAGAAAGAGAGGAGGCAAGGAGGGAGGAAAATAGTCAGGAAGGGAACATGATGGGAAGGCAAATCGGCAGGAAGCGAAGGAAGGACATGGAGTGGAATGGGGGATGGTGGTAGAGAGGGAGAAGTGAACAGAGGACAAAAAAGAAAGAAATGGGGCGAAAACAGGAGGAGGGTCGAGTCCTTGGTCGACCGCTTCAATTTCAGGGTTTTGATTTAGTTGTGAATATTCTGTAGTTGCACAGGATGCTTTGCTTCTGTCCAGTCGGTGGGACAGGCTTATTTGGCACCATGAGCACAGGCGCATCAGGAAATGCTGAAAAAACCCAGAAACTCAAAGGGGTAGATCAACTCCACGGTCTTGACTTCTGGAGACTGTGGTTTGTGGAAGGCACAAAGAGTTGTCTCAGACCGTCTAGGACAGGGCTCGCAAACTCGCGGCCCGGTGGCCACTTGCGGCCCACGCCACCCCTACTTGCGGCCGTATACTGACGTGAAGAAATATAATTCAATATTGGCCCTTGAAGTAAAACTCAATGCCGTCTTTTCTTTTGAAACATTGGTGGGACGTTAAGAGAGCTGTGCAAAAACTTCTGTCTGCAAACGTGAAACGAACTAAAGCAATGCTGTAAAGGGGAAAGGCTTCTACAAGACACTGAATCATGGGATGTTCCTAGCTTTTCACCTAGATGCAATAAGAAAAACTAAGAACATCCCATGTTTTGTTGCTAAGGAACACGCCACCAGTGAAATCTCACAGAGAACTGCATCCCAGTACTGAGAAATCACTGCACTGGATTTTCACATTTCACATCGCCCATTTCTCAAGATTACAGCTAGAAAAGTAATGAGTATAGCTGGGACCTATAAACATGTCCGACTGGAGGGACGGTGAATAAAGGAGACGTAAAAACTGTTACACGTTGCACCACTGATCCAGCTGTTTCCTGCTACTTTAGAAGACTTACAGACTCAGCACAATGCTTTTAAAACCAATCACAGGATGTTAAAGACATCCTCTTCCTGGGGAATTGCCACCAGGGTACATCTATACGCACATAAAACTTGGGTTTTGGGGTGTTAAGTTTACCAGCCATGGGGAGGCTTTAGGGACAGGCTGTTCTCTCTCAAGATATATGCGTGGACACCTTCACAAGGCTGGATTTTACTCTGGTATCTCTCAGAGGGTCTGCAGTGTGTTAGTGTAAGTGATACTTAAACTCTGAAGAAGAGGGAGGAAAAATTATTAAAGTCAAACCAGATTTGATATGAGTTCTTTGGAATCCTTTTTAGGGCGGTAATTAAAATCCCTGATTAACGGAATTGGAGTAAAATGCTGACGGGTTAATCCAAGTAAAGCCTCGGCATGTGAATAACCTCGTTTGAAGGAGTGGAATCTGAAAATGCAATTACGCTTCAGCAGATGAGCCTCGCTCACATCCTGTCCGTGTGTGAGTGAACGTGAGTGTAGTGTATGCTTTTATGTGCACCTAGCTCTCAGTGCACCTTGTTTGAAGCGATTACTGTATGCAGGGCTTCAAATGAACATTGATTTTTTAAATTACAGACTTTCCTTTCTCAGCCATCTCACTCAAATTCACAGACGGGTGTTTTTTAGTGTCCACTAAAACAAATGCAGCAGAAGTAAATGTAAAAAGACACATAAACTGCACAAATTAAAGGAATATAAGTGGTGAATCCCAGCAGAAAGCGCCTCGACAATATTGATTAATACAAAAGAAGACGTGAGCCGTTACCCTCAGTATGTCTGTCTTCAGCTGCAGCTCACTGGGCGGTGCAGAGTGCATGAGGCCCAGCAACGTTCCCATGTCGTCGTCGCCGCTGGGCGACAGGACGAGCTGCTGGATGATGAGCAAAGCGTGTTCGCGACACTGGCGGTACTTCACGATGTTGTGAACGCAACGTGCGCCGCCGAACTCTCTGAACAGAGCTGCAAGAAAAGAAGAAAACACAAAACATAATGAAATCAGGTCAATTAATGAATAAACCACTTTGTTGCTGGTGGGTAGATTTCAGAGTACTAAAAACCTGTGGTTGCAACGTAATTAAAGACTACATCCAAGTTTTACTACGGTCGGCTCTAAAGTTGAGTCGCGATTAATGTAAACGCTGAGGACGCGCTGAACCGTTGCGCTGTTTTTTGCCGCTGTTAGCTAATGTTAGTCGCTGTTAGCCATTGTTAGCTACTGTTAGCCAGAGTTCAACCATCTGTGACGTGGATGTTCCTCTGCTGGACTTGGAAGCTTAGTTAATAATTATATGATGTGAAAATGTAGCTCAACTGTTAATCAGGTAAGTGTGATTTTTAGCTGCCATGATGCTAGCTCATAACTTGTTGTTTAGCCGGCTCCTATCAGCTGTCTGCAGACGTGAGGATGGTAAATCTAATCTGCTGACAGATTTGAGACTACGCTAGTGGCGCTTTCATCACATTTTTGTTCATTTGGTGAAGAGGACTCCTTCTCTGATCATAAAACATGGGTATGATGCTTTATATCGTTAGTCTGAAGGTGCAGACACAAATTTAAATGTCTTTTACACCTCTTTTCTGCCTTTGATGTACTACGTATGTACGGCCAAACTTTAACCACATGTAAAACACAATTAGTGAAACAGGAGATTTCCTTCTGGCCACAGGATTCAAATATGGTGTGGGTAACATGCTGGCTTCCACAATCCACAAACCAGCTCCAAAGTATTTTTAATTAATTAATTTTGAGTTTATGAGAATGCATCAATTCATTGGAAGATGCAATCACACTATTCTATGTACAGTTTCCTTTTTCTTCTATTAAATTACCTTTAAATACTTTCATTCACTGCAAGCCTTGAAGATTTGGTTGTTGCTTCGAGGGACCAACTGGGCCCCAGAATCACCAGAATACTCGTCTCTTTCAATTTCCCATTTTAATACCTTTGATTTGTAAAATGAAAATTATGAAGTTATGCACAAATAACCTCCTTCTTTTAAACATTTATAAGGAACATTTTGGCATGTTCAAACTTCTTCTTAAAAACCCATCTGATAAATGCTTTACTGAAAAATATTTTTGTAACATTCTTGATATTTATTCAAGTTTATCTGCAAATATAAAAACTTGACCAGTCCCGTTACTATCATTTCTTTCTAATCTTGCTCAAGTCTCTCCAGGCCAGCTGAGGAGGATCGAGCGTAAAATGTAAATGTAATCAATGTGTCAGAGTGAAGCGCTCCAAATATTACACACGTCCTCGTCGTCCTCACCGAACCACCCGGTCGTCATCATCAAGGTCAAACGGCGCTGTGAGCTGTCAGGTTCTCACTGCTGCTTATGCTTCACTTGTGATTCACTGCATTTCTACAGCTGACCGACGAATGATGAGCGTGTAAAATAAATGCAATAACATCGTTTATTCATCCCTAGAGGAAAACTCTTTCCTTTCCACTTCAACAGGGAGGTCAGAGTTCAAGGCACGTCATCCTGGAGATGCAGAATCAATGTCTTGCTCAAGGACACGTCGGTAAGGATGGGGAACGGAGTGTGTGTATTAGTTAATTTTAAAGGTACAGTCTGCATTTTAGTAATATGGCGTTTTTTCAGGAGACATTATTTGCACTGAAAAGATCTGATTTAGTGAAAAGCAGCATCAGAGCTGAGACCCAGCAGGACCTTATAGAGACACAAAGTCGTGTCATTTTTCTGTAAAACTGTCTTTATTATCGTTTCTATTGATTGATAGCACTGACACTTCAAGCTTGGCTACATGATAAGAATCAGGTACTTAAGAAATTAATTACTGAGGGACAGTCAATCGAGTTGTGCCTCCAAAGTCCATATTAATCTATAATTATTCCCTTCACATAACTAAAAACATTTCTGTGTGGATTTCATTTAAAGTGCTGCGATCGTGGCTCAAGAGTTGGGCGTTCGTCTTGTAATCAGAAGGTTGCCGGTTCGAGCCCCGGCTCGATACCGTCGGTCGTTGTGTCCTTGGGCAAGACACTTCACCCGTTGCCTACTGGTGGTGGTCAGAGGGCCCGGTGGCGCCAGTGTCCGGCAGCCTCGCCTCTGTCAGTGCGCCCCAGGGTGGCTGTGGCTACAATGTAGCTGCCATCACCAGTGTGTGAATGTGTGTGTGAATGGGTGGATGACTGGTTGTGTAAAGCGCTTTGGGGTCCTTAGGGACGAGTAAAGCGCTGTACAAATACAGACCATTCACCATTTATGCTTTTTAAGAAACTGTTGAGTTTATGAGTTTACCTGCGTTAGTGTTGGTGGTGTTGGAGCCCTGCAGGAGCACAGTCAGCGTCTCCATCACCAGCCAGGCCAACTGCTTCTGCTCCTCCGCCACAGTGTTGTTTTTGCAGTCAGCTAAACATGGAAGGAAACACAGAGCGAGAGGACAGAGGTCGATATTAGACGGGATTACAACTGTGATCCAGTAAAATCGTTTCTAAAAATCCACCAGAAGCAGTTCACCTTGGTCATTACTGTGTGGTTGCTGTTGTGAGGCCGGTTCTTTGAGCAATGCCGCGTACTTGTGCAGCAGGTTGACCAGCACCTCCAGCAGTCCAACCTCCCGCAGCACGTCGCTGAACACCGGGTCGTGCCTGGCCAGCTTCAGCAGCGTCCGTACGGCGGTGATGCTGCAGGCGTGCGAAGTGCTCGATTTGAGGAGCACGCTAACGCTGAAGAGTTCCTTACACGGCACATAGTTGAGGCTGAACACTACAAACTCCAGCAGCTCGAAGTACTTGGTCTGAGCCTCGGGGAGCTTGGCCACACGCTCTGCAAACTGAGACAGCGTGTGCTGCGACTCTAGGATGAAATAGTTGGCCGGTTCGGCTGCGTAGATGTTTCCGATGGCGTCCAGGAGCATGCACGCCAGGCGGCTTGTTTTGGCCCGTAGAAAGGCGTTTTGGAGCACCGCAAAGGCCTGAATATTACGCACTGTGTGGCCTGAAATTTAAAATACAAAGAAAAGAAATTAAATATATATATGGATCAACAATTAGAAACAACGGTCTCAGTCATAGAAAATTTGCTCTGTTTTGTATTTTCTGTAAATATCCAAGATTGTTACATAACAGAGTCCCAGACGGGTTTAATACAAACGATTTAAACAAAGCCAGCCTTTCTCTGCCTTAGCTGGCTTATTTCACTCAATGAGTCGCAATTAAATGAATAATTTATGTGTTTTCTGGATTTTGTGGTTAATATTCTGTCTTCTTCCATAAAATGAGACAGTATTCATTTCTTTGTAAGTGAGCAAACTTTCAAATTCAGCAGGGGATTTCCGTATAGTCAACAGGAGACTCTTCCTTCAGTTTTTGCTGAATCACTCCACTGAACTTTTTACAGCGACTGCAAAACGTCTCCTTTCTCTGACCTCTGTTACTCTAAACTGCCGTCTGTCACAGTTAACGGGGCAGATACACGATACTTCAAATTTCTTCCCTGTTGTCACTCTTTGTTTTTTAAATATGCACGTTTCCAGTTTGCTTCGTTGAGTTGATACTGGAGTCTTTATACGCAATAATCTTCATTCAGTGAGTCAACAAAAATATTTTAGGCTTATTTTAAGATAGCTTAAGTTAGCTATGACTTTCACACTCACAGGACGACACTAAAGAAAAGGAGCGCTGAAAGTGTGTGTCAGCACATAGCCTCAAACACACACAGCAGTTAAGTGGATGCGGCGGGTTAATTAGGCGTGTAAGCGCACCCTCGTACCATGATGGCTCCTGGTAATGACTCTGTGCTCAGCTGGAACTGTCACTAGGTGGGTAAACACAAGTGTAACTGCATGTGCTTGTGACTCAGGCAGGGTGTATGCGGTTAGAAACCCAACACGCTGACAGTGAGTGTGTTACCATGTGTGACTGGGTGGAGGTGAAAGGCGGGATACAAACACCACAGCTCCAAAGAAACTGTGTTTGATTCTAAAGCACTGAAAGCTGAAAAGCTAAACGAACCCACACAAAGTCAGAATGACAGATAAATGGAGGGAAATGTTATTTTAGTCATTTGCATTTGCTTAAAAGACAAAGAAATGAATAAGTAGAGATGGACTAAATACAATTTTAAGTTAACCCTTTAAGACCTACCATAGAACCAAGTCCACCAGAGCTTATATTATATTTTTACATGCTGTGGAGCCATTTTTGGGAGGATTTCAAGTTGCTATACATCAATACAACCATTACAGCCTAGATTTTAATAATATGTCTGCATTAAGTGCATAGTAATTACATAAATTGTAAAAAAGTGCAATAAACTACAAAAAAATTGAAAATCGTTTTTGTTTTTTTAACATATATTTCTAGTTAGAGAAATTTAAGAGGCTTATCCCTCAAAACTGTAAATACAAAAAAGTTGCACAAAATAGTTTCCCACCACAGGAAATTTAGTTTGAGTGTCTTCATAGTTTTATTTTTGAAATACACCAATTTTTATACACTGCAGGAAAAACGAAAATAAATATTATAATGCAAATTTGCAAAAAAGCAGCATATGCATCAAAATAAACTATTTCCAGCAGTGCAATATGAGTCCTAAGCATCCCAGAAACACACAGAAAGTCATAAAGTCAAAGATAACTTAACACCATATGGTGATAACACCAGTATAGGCTCATGAGGCCCTGATGGTAAAAAAAACTACATTTCTGCAAAATGACGTCACTTCTGGTTTCGAGCAGGTCATGGCGGACATGCAATAGTTCACGCTGATGGACGTAGGAAGTGTTACAAACAGCTGATCGGATCGGCAAAGCGTGTTTCTGGAATATTATGTTTTTGTTGCTGCAAGTGCTTTTTATGCAGTTTTTGCAAAGCTATATGTGGAAGGAAACTGTGACCGAGGACAAGCTGATGGCATAAGATGTAAGTACAACTCCTCCGGTTTCATATGCAAAAAAAATTATTGCGCTAGCTCACGTGGTTGCAGAGCTACCGGGATTTAAAAATAGTTATGCAAAACAGAGCGTGCCCGCTCCGACCGGCTTTAAAGGGTTAAAGTAGTTCAAGGGCCTCCCAACACAGGGAGGTGTAGCCCATCAGTGTCTGTTACTGAGCTGCACCTCCCAACCCCGTCTGTTGTTGGTGTCTTTGGAGCACGTTTAGTGGATTATCTGACTAAAATTATGGTTTGTACCACACATTATGGCTGTGTAGCACAAACCAAGCAAGGAGATTGGCTTTAGTTAGTAAAACTGTACTATTTAATTATTCTCTGCCCTAGCATTAATTATCAGAATCTGTGTTTGTAGCCTCGTGTGGCAGAAGTGTGGTGCCTGGCTCAGCTGCAGGGGAGGAGTGGGGCGGTGAGCTCAAGGGGGCAGTGCCTGGAGGGACAGGTGGCGGTGATTTACTTAAGGTTTCTCCCTTTATATATAGTGAAGCCAGAGAGCTGGGGGAGAGTGTGTGTGCTGACGACTGACGGAAAAGTTGGTGAACTGTGTGGTGAAACGTGCAGCCACGTGTGTGTGGTGCTTCAACAAACAGCTCGCAAGCATACAACACGTGTCGGGTCAGTCTTTACACCCAGCACTGGTCAAAACAGAACCAACAGCTTCAGAGTTTTAGTCTGAATTATTTGAATTCTTTATTTTGGGCTTTATTGTATTGATGTATATCTAAGCAGCTCAACTACTGAACCTGTGTTTGGCGAGCATGAACATGTGGGTCAGAAAAAGTACAACGGCGTTCCTCAGGTGGATGAAAAAATAAATAAGTTTAAATCTTTCCACAAGCAGGATGAGCCTGTTCTGTTTGCATGAAAGAGGCTTCGGTCGTTTATCTCCAGCAGCGTCAAAGGCGACAGAGGAATTAATCTCACTGGGATGAAACACCCATCAGTCATTTCAGGGGTGGGGATGGAGGTATAAATGTAGACTTTTCACAAGTAATTCCTTTTTTTTGTTTTAGAGCTTCTGGGAAAATCAGGCTGGTGCTACTGTGTAGACTTAAGCTGAAAATCACTGGTTTGTTTCAACACTTTATTTAAATGTGTCCTTGATTTCTTCCTTAGAGGACACCAATGGAAGATCGTTATAAATCACCTCAAGCTGAGTGTAAGACTGAATAAAACTTTGAATCATGGAAGCTCTAATCCGAGGGCATCATTGGCACATCTACATGTTTTACTCTGAAGTCTTGCTCATTATAAAACTTATGACAGATTTAATGATGAGCCACAGTCTAACATACCTTTCCCAGAAGGTTGCGGGAGAACAAACCCAGGCAACAGGAAGGGGGCGCCGGTTGTCAAGCCAGCAGGCTTCAACTCCGTCACCCCATACGTGCACAGACAGGTGACCAGGTTGACCAGGTCCTTCAAAGCATCTTTTGATTCGTCCTCCTTGGCCTGTTCCAGTCTGGATGCACAAGAAGAAGTTACATCAATCTTCACACAACAAAGTAAATAAGGTCTCAGTCACACACATCCAAATCCCTGAATGGTTGCCAAGTGGTTGCTGGGGGTGAAACAGGCCGCAAAAGCCTTGTGAATGCTGCGTTTGGTAGCAGACTGCACATTCATGAGTGTAGGACGACAAGTTGTTGGTGTCTTCCATGCAAACTATGGACAACTGTAGCAATTTGCTAGCAAACGAAGAAGTCACGGGGACGGTTTCTGCACCCTCTGTGCAACCGATTTCAAAAAGCAACCTCCAGCTGCCACTTTTGCACTCACTGGGTAATTCATATTTTATGTCTAGTAACCAGCGGTCACCGATCGCTCTAGGTAGCTTTAAAAACCTGTGATGAACTGTAGGAAGCAAGACCTAAGCTGTACCTGAGCATGAGGTCGCAGAGGAAGGTGTAACCCTGGCACATTCGGAAATCGTCCAGCAGGGTCTGCGACACGTCGCTGGAGTCTTTGAGGAAGCAGGAGAGGCCGGCGAACATCTCAACGATCTCCAGAGGGGAGAGATCGTCTGACTGCTGCATGTTTTGAACACATGTAGCCAAGCATTCCTTCTCTGTAAACCGAAGAGGGGGTGTTAGAGACAAAGAAATGTAAGGAATTTCTGTGACAGAATGTATGGGAATTATTAAGGACATAAAGAGCTTTCCCTTGATCTTAGATTTATAGGAAGTGAAACAAAAATGCATCAGATGGACAAAGAAACAGCTTCAGACAGATCTGTGCTGCTTTAACTTTAACTTTATTTTATGCTATAAAGACAAAAGCTTCAGGGTTTTTCTTCTTTAACTTAAAATAAACAATACACAATAATAACAGGGACAACCGAGCTTAAATAATAAATCACATTAAAAATAATGGTTTTACTTAGTGTCATATAAATCTTTGCACAAATCTCACAACAAGTTGTAATTAGGCAACGCTCTGGAGCTTTACAGGCTGTGAACTGTAAATTATCTGTTTTAAAAATGGTAGAAAACAAACTTCCCTGTTTTGTTCAGCAGTATTCTCACAATGTGTTTTTTGTTATTACGCTGTAGACTTTTGTGTGTGACTGGTTCACATTTTCTTATATTTCAGAGCAAAAATGCTCCAGATGTGGTTTGGAAGACGGTTACTTCCAGAAACAGATGTCCTTTGCGGACGGTGCGCTTGTACGTACCGTGGATGTATTTGACCACGTTGACGCTGAGGCCGTGTCGGGAGATGGTGGTGAGCACCTCGCCGGCACTCCTCCTCCAGGGCAGGTTGTGAGGGGGACACCAGGAGGTGATGGCACTAAACAGTAACTGCAGGTCATCCTTCTGGGCCAGCTCCTCCGCTGGAGACACAAATGTGCAGAGCTTCACCAGGATCTGCACGAGTGGAAACGAAATTATTATTATTTTTAAGTTCTGGGTAAAAACAACAAAATAAGCTGCTGAAAAAACAACACAAGCCCGAGTCTTTTGTCACGGAGATACGACTGTGTTTGTGACGCTGTTTGATGAAAAGATTCAGGATTAAAGTCTTTATGAGTCTTTTTATCAGTGAACAAATAGATTTAAAATATCAAAATAAGCCAATAACCGTGCTATAATCCTCTGATCTGCTACAGACTCTCCACGCAGACTTTTTTTGCTCCACAATTCAAACACAAACATTTTTGACGATGTTTAAAAGTTTCAGTTATTCTTTGTGTGACGGTTTTAAACATAAATCAAGCTGATAGCGGCTCTTAGTCTGGAGTGTAACAGCTGACACTGTTGTCTTTTCACCTGGACAAAGACTTTCTGGAGGAGCGCCCTACGGTCAGCCAGGGGCAGCTCGGGTTGGGTGTGCCCTTGCCCTGGCGTCTTCTCTTGGCTGGGTGGTGGCGGTGGTGGTGGTTGTGGCGGTTGTGACATGGGGCCTATGGGTGCCTCGGCCATGTGGGGCAGGTCAAAGAACAAGTAGAGGCATTTGACGAGCGTGGAGGGCACAGACATGGTCGTCATGCAGTCCACAGTTTTCTGTCGAGGGGCAGAGAAAAGGGAATAACATTTTATTTCCCAACACAGCTCAGGAATACAGGGCTATACTCAGGCTATACTCATAATGTTCAAGCCTTTATTTGTCACTTTATTAAAGTTGAGCTGATTCAACACATTAGTTTGTCTTTGAAGTAACCCACTAAGACACCAAAGTCACAAAATAACACAAACTGAAGGGCCACTAACTTTTTTACTGGAGTCTAACGTGTTTGCTTCCCAATCACAGAGAACTTGTCCAGAGGCGCAGTGAGGGATAGCATTAGCTAGAGAAATGCTAATCTTACAATATACAACACTGCTGGATGAGAGCATGAACAGCAGTGGTGGTTCTATCCAACGACCTGTTCTTTACTTTTCTATGCATTTCTAGTTCTGCTATTTTCTTCTACTTAGCCACATTCTGGATGCTTAATTCTTATTTTGCAAATTCAGAAAATAGAAATCTTCTAATGTACGGGTGGTTGTAGCTCAGGTGCAGGTCAGCCACTAATCAGAAGGTCGGTGGTTCGATCCCAGGCCGCCAGATATCCTTGGGCAAGATACTAACCCCACGCTTGCCTACTGGTGGTGGTCAGAGGGCCCGATGGCGCCAGTGTCCAGCAGCCTCGCCTCTGTCAGTGCGCCCCAGGGCAGCTGTGGCTACAATGTAGCTGCCATCACCAATGTGTGTGAATGTGTGTGTGAATGGGTGGATGACTGTAAAGTAAGTAAAGCGCTATACAAATGCAGGCCATTTACCATTTACGAGTATCTAAATTGTTAAAATCATCAGAGCTGTGTCATAATCATATTCTCCATGATATAACTGGTATAAACTTCTTTGAGAAATAAAAATGTCATATCACAACAGCGCAACTGTATCATTGATACAAAAATACCAAAAACTACAACTGACAGTAAGAGCCACACATCAGCCTCTAATAGATTTAGTACTTAACTTCAACAACATCCAACAAAGAACTTCAATATGCAAGAAACCTGTTTCTGCTAAAGGTGGAAACAACACACTTTCACCAAAAACCAGCATGATCACAAACCAGGCTACGAAGGAGGAGATACTAGCAGGCTTATTCTTTCCCAGTTAAATTTACCCTTCATTCTAATTTGTGTTGTGCAGTTATCTCATTTTTAACTTAATTTTTAGATTTTATTTTATTCCTTCCTAGTTAAATTTACCCTTTTTAATTTTCATCTTATTCATAGCCTTTTCTTTTTTTCTTTAGGTCACGAGCAGTTGTCTAAGCATTTCACTGCATATCGTACTGTGTATGACTGTGTATGTGACAAATAAAATTTGAATTTGCGACCCAAATGTAAACCAAGCGTCCGCCCGCTGCACTCTCTATGACAGGGACAGCAAACATTCATTGGAAATAACGGCTGTGGGTGGAAAAGCAGGGCTTTAAGTAGAGCTACGAGGTTAAGTTGCTTTAGATTTTGCTAACCTAAAGTGTGAAGCAGCTATTTTATACTTCCACTTAAAACGTCCAGGGAAAACACAACCTAGCCTACTTGTGCTTACACTACTTACTGCTGTGTCACTACTGCTGCACAATATTGGCACTTTATTTCTTAAGATTCACACTTCAAATGAGGAAGTGTGTCATCGATGACAGCAGCCTATCAGAACAGATAGAACTGGCTTGTGTTCACTTACACATATACATGCTGCTATATTGAATAGCTTAAAGAGTTTTCATTCACTTATTCAACAATTACATACATGAACCCCGAGGTATTTATTTATTCGTTGTTTGTATTTGTAATTGCATATTTCTTCCCCCCCATTTGTTTCACCTGATTATGTTTCTGCTTAAATCTCTTAAAAATAAAAAAATTAATGCTATTTTTCTAAAATCATTTTTGAAATACTCTGATCTCTTGTTCCTTAAATATGAGCAATCAGCTTCCACTTTAACCTCCTAAGACCCGAACACTTCCACGGCATGCATTTTTAATTTCTCTTTGATATTTGGTCATTTTGGGGCCCAATGAATGTAAAAACAAAGAATTACCAGATTTTTTTTTTAAACCTTATTTTTGTTTTTAAGAAAAATAAGAGCCAAATATGAGGATATTCGTTTCAAATTTTGATAGAACAGTAGCAGTATAACATCCTCATAAGTGAATATCAGGCCTTTGTAGAGCAAAATTGAGTATTTTGGTCTAAATAACCCAAAATGTGATGTCCACATATGTGGACACCAGGTCCTAGGAGGTTAAATGAAGCGTCAAACACACCTCGGCTGTGTCTGCAGAGGCAAAACAACAAAAATGAAGTAAAAGTCTAATAACGCATGGATCCATCTGTATGTTGCATATTCCCTTTTCAGTCTAAAAGGAACATGATTTATTTTTTCCACATTCATATAAAATCACTTTATATCAACCTAAAATAAAGAGCTACACAACAGCAGCAGGACAGATAAAGACAAAAACGCTGCTTTAAGGGTGACTTTGGTAAATGGGTGTTTTGTTGTGCTGTGATTCAGTGTTTCAGATTCAGCTATAAGGGCCTGAGGTGTGTGTTCACTGAGTGTTTTCCACAGTTATACTGTGTGTGTGTGTGTGTGTGTGTGTGTGTGTGTGTGTGTGTGTGTGTGTGTGTGTGTGGGTGTGTGTGTGCCATGTTGACAAAGATAAAGGGCTGGAGAAAGAGATGGGGTTTGTGTTCACTGAGGCGAATGATTCAGATAATCAAACGCTGCCTCCCACACACACACACACACACACACACACACACACAGACAAATTACATTGCTCTTACACACAAGCTCTCACAAAAGACCACATATGCACACGCACACGCACACACACACACACGCTGCAGCTGGATGAAATGACCATCCCATTTACTCCAATGCCGTCTACACGACGGAGAGGAGGTGGATGCACAGCGATGAATAACAAAGCACAGCAGGCGCACACACAGTTTCACCCCTCAGATGGAAAAAAGAAAAAACACGGAGTAAGATATAGACAGCTGAAGTAGGCAGAGGTGTGTGTAGATGATGGTGAGTCACAACAATGGACGACTGGACCAGCACCTGTGGTACAACAAGCCACACCGAGGAGTGTGTGTGTGTGTGTTTACAGGCTGGTCCCACTGCAGTCAGGTCAAGGTTACCGTGAACAAACGAGAGACAAAACCAGAGAGACGAAAGCATTTAACAGTGTGTGAGTGTGAGAAAAACAGAGACAGGAAGGGAGAAGAAGACAGACACGAGGAGAAGAAAAACACCAATAAATTGATCTCCTGTCTGTTTTAAAAAGAGAGCGAGAAACAAGTGCAGTGGGAGTGCATGAAGGGCACCCTTTAAAAAAACAAAATAAAAGAGGAGTCCAGACTGAGTTACTGACAAAAATATTGCCGTTTTATGCTGTGAGGAAGAAAGAGCAGGAGGTGGGGGAGAAAGGGAGCGAGAGGGGAGAGCATTAAAGGGAGGGAGGTGACGTCAGGTTTATGGGAGGCCAGTTGCCTGGAGAAATCCATTAAACCTACTCTCACACACACACGAACGACACGGGTTATTTTTTACTGCCAGTCTGTGTTCGCTGATATCAAACAGTCACAAGAAGCAGCCCTTATTCATTTAAAGGAGACCGCTGACTGTGCAGTGTGCACGTCCAGTGGTACTGACCAATAAACCTAAAGTTATCATTTAAATGATTGTTTACATTTACATCCTCAATGTGTTTACATGTGTGACCAATCAGATCACTGGACAGAGACAAGGGTCAAGCCACTTGTGTCTGAGCAACAAGAAAAACTCAGCTGCACGTTCTCTCCAGCTGCAGCTCATCTCAGTCTGAAACACACAGCACAGAGCGACGCCAGCGCTTACTAAGGTCCTTCCCGAGAGAGGGCAATGCAAATCTCCCCAAAAAAACCCCTTCATCAAAGTACACGGCTAATGAGCAAAATCAGAAACTCTTTGCTTTGCTTCACAGATTTTATGCTTATGTTGTTGTGAACTGGTTCTATTTAAATAAAAGCTGTAGAGACTAATAAACATGCATCACCTATGGAGTAAATCAGCGACAGTAAATGGAAATTTCAGAAAAGCTGGGCTACAGGGAGATGGAAATACCCAACCTTTGAAACACAGTGGCTGAATACTACCAGCCGTCTCGCCTCCTTCCTTTCTTTTGTGTTGAGCAAGAGTTAAGAGTCGCACAAAGATGCTGTTGTGCACAAATATCAAAGCTCTGTCATTCAGTAACTAGGAAGTAATGGGAATCTCCATCGCATGTGTAGTACTCTCTGCTTTTGCTCAACACAACTATTTTACAAGTGCTCAAGTTAAGTATACGCCAAGTGGAATTCTTCAGAAAGCAGACCACAAAACTGGCTACAGAAAACCACAAAAAACGGCCCTAAAAATGTCAACTGATGATCAAGTTTTTCCGATATATTCATCCAATCATCCAAACCTACAGTCCAAGTGCATTCTGGAGCACAAAGGAAAGATCCGTGCCCACCAGACATTCCCAAATGACAAAAAATAAAGGAACTCTGTCAACATGTTATGTCCTACTCATCATTTAGTTACATAAATAACTGAGAACAGGAGTCGGTCCAAGTGCTCACATGTTACATCAGAAGAACACTGCCTGTCTCATAGCCTGGCCAAGTGCCATTTTGCCATGTCTGGTTTGGCAAGATCGTTGTTGCTGCATTCAAGGAACTATTCAGTCGACATATTAAGGTGCTGCCTGCCTAACTATTAAACAGCGCATGCTTGAGAGCGGCTAAAGACTGGGCACAGAGAAGAGGGGGTGGATCACGTGTCTGTAGATGGGAAGAAGCGTTCCACCCAAAAGCAACAACAACAGTGAATTTCTGATGTGCAGCAGAGCAGGAAAAGCAGACAGCCGACCAGCTGACAGCAACACTCCCCACAAGACCTCCAGAGGAACGCAGGCCAAAAAGTTCAAAAGAAGTCTGCTGGCCACGATTCAAGACTACAGACGAAAACAAGAGCTCGACGTCCAACCTTTATAAGCAGGTGGTAGGAACAGAGTAAGGCGCTCATTACTGTGACTAGATGCTAAGAAGAAAAATCACAATGCATGAATTTTCTTCATGTGACATCCAGCAGCATCAGAAGACTGCAGATAGAAACGTTGTGTTTGGGGAGAATAAATGAGATTCGGTCAGGTGAGAATTGTTAATTATACTGAAGTCTCCTGGTTCTTACGGTAGCTTCAGCGCAGCCTGAACTCTCTTAGGTAAACGTTCTTTTCATTTCTTTAAATAGTTTTCAGAAACAGTTCTTCAGGCTTCAGATCAAAGCTTTTCTTTCAATGTTCATTTCCTTCTAATCCATTCTTTGTCAACATGACCCCACACTAGGGCTGGGCTATATCATACCGTTCACGGTGTAATTTTGGGCAGTGATAGGAAAATGAAATATGGCGATAGAATATGGGTAAAACGCGCATGCGCAGTGCCTTTGTTTACATACGCACATGGCGGCGACGCAGAATGAGAAGAGCGAAAGCGGATCGTTGAATGAAACAGATGAACCAGAATTGGTTTGTAAAAATGCTGCAACGTCAGTGGTGGAACTGGTTTAGCTTTCGTCCGTCAGATACACAACAAAGCACTATTTTTGGTAGCGCATGCTAGCGGGCCGTCGTTATTACCGTGTTGTTTGGAAAATACGGCACACTTAAAATCAATCCTTTGATATTTCTGAAAGTCGACAGTGACCTTTATAATCCCGTGTGCCTTATGTATGACTTCTGGTTATGTTTACTGACCTCGAAACGATTTTATGTACACGGCGCTTGAAAACCTGTCAAATGTTTCAGTACGACTTTGCTAAGCTACGAAGCCGAAACCGCTTGATGGATTGTCGGAGCATTACGGCTATCGTAGGCGGAGCCTCGCGGAGTGATACGTACTGTGCTTCAACATAATATTACCATATTGTGTGTGTATAACCTCTTTAAGTTTTGTGGATATTCTATATGATTATGCTGAGGATATGTCGGCCAATTTCCACTGGAAATGCCTTTTGGTTAAACTGTCAGCAAGGAATTTGCATTTGCACTGTTAATTTTTTATATAACTTTAATGCACTTAAAAAAGCTGCTTGTTTAAGTAAAAATACATTGATTTTTTTTTTTGCACTAATAAAGTTGTGGAGTTGTAAAGTATTTTGTCTAGTGTCAATTATATCGTCAGTTATATCGTTATCGCAAATTTTCAAATGTATATCGTGATAAATATTTTTGGTCATATCGCCCTGCTCTACCCCACACTGCTGCAAATCATCAATCATTTCAGTCCAGTTCTTGCATAATTTGACATACACCAACCTTTTCTCCCTTTAATGAATGGCTTCTTGACAGCCAGCTTACCAGAGACCATGTCTGATGAGGCTTCAGTGAACAGCAGATGTGTCAACAGAAGGGCCGTTTCCTATGTCTTAAATACGAGACTTTAAAGTATTTTTAGGCCTGCCCCTCCTTCCTTTGTCCTCCAGGACACACTGCAGAGCATTCCAAAATATGCCAAAGTGTCAGCTAAAAGCACTCTGTGAATCATATTGTTGGTGCAAAAATACAATTTCATGCTTGTGAAACTGCCTAAAGACAGATTTAACATTGGTGCTGTGCTAATTTTGAGGTTATGTGCAAACACAACACTGGTTCATCCTGTGAGTTAGGAGGTGTTTTAATGCTTGAATGAGTCATAGATCTGAAAATGGTGAGGCAAAAGGACTGGAGTGAAAATGACTGAAAAAGCAGTCAATGTCCAAAGGAAAACTTTAAAAACAAATCCAGAAAGCCTGGAGGAGTATTGCTCAAGAACATTTTGAGAAATGACAAAAAAGTTTATTTTTTGCTTCCAAGGGCTAAAGAAATGAGAGGTGGTTCAAGGCTTTCACACAGTATTGTACAGTGTCTTTTCTACCAACCTGTCCAGAGGAAGCTAACAGGTTGATGGTGGTTAGAAGCATCCAGCCGCGGCTCGCCTCCTCACTCTGATTCACCTCCAGGAACTGGACTATGGCTCGACTGGCTGCCTCTGGAAAAACAATCACACACACAAACGTGTGGTTAACTGGGTGGAAAGTGACAGCTCACTGTGGGGCAGATGGGCTGTTTGAATAATGATCAAATATGTAACAAATTAATCATTACAGCAGATGCGACAAGAGGGAACGTGTGTGGTTGGGCTTCTCGGTTTTGGTTATCTGTGATCTTGAAAATAATACATCAATATTTTATTTCGGTCCCACGCTCTAGCTTTTCAGTTAGCTCATGTCTTTACCAATTTTATCGCAGCACTCTTTGTCCTAAGAACACAGCCACACTAGGTTTAGGAACAAGTATCCATTAGAACCGAACCACAATAAAAAAGCAAATCACACATTTTTAGTCGCTTTTGTGAGCAGAAATAAAAATGCTTTTGAAAAGGTTTCCTTAATCCAACCCACCATCTGAGCCAAGGTGTAGTTACTCATTGTTCAGAGCGAATCCACATCTGTTGTTTTGATAATGAGTACGTCAGTTGAGAGCATGAATCATGTACTGACTCATTCTAAAGAGGCCTGGTGACCAACTGTAGGAGTGTTTTTTTAGACTGTTGTGTTGCAAAATCAGAACCGTTCACCGTTTGATAACAGCACGTCACATGATTAGACAGGGATGAGGAAGAGATGGAAGGACGAGATAAAGCGGGAGAAATAAGAAATAGAAAGCTGGTGTTTGTGTGTGTTTGTGCGTCTTTTTTGAGGAAACCACAGTCAAAGCTTCCACGGCTGTCAACGCTTTGATGAGATGCTGCTGGCTCGCCCGCAGTGAAGACTAACCTTTCAGATTGAAGTAGGATTGCATTGATCCTTTAAAGAAAACGTATCTACTAAGAGCCAAAAAGTCAAAAGATAAAGTGCAAAATTCTGGGAAAGGCCTTATCTGATTAGGGTAACACCAACATTTTTCTCCATTAATGATGAAATCAGCTTTAAACATTCTTTACTAAAACAATGAAATATGTATTTATCTTTAGGGGAACGATTAATAAAATAATCTTATTGTGATAGGGTAGAATAAGACGAAGCTCTTACGCACATCCATAGAATAAATCGGGTTTCCAGGATGGAGCAGACAGTTATATTGAGCATCAATTATTTATTTATTTTTTTTAAATCATTGACTAAAATCAGTGACCAATCATAATCAGGCATGGGCGTGTACTTATGTCCACTAATAATATACAGATTACAGTATATTAGGGTCCTTGCCATATGTGGCACTAACTCTTGAAAGCCTAACAGGAGTAACGTTTGCAGCACTTTCTGTCATATTTCAGCCTGCTTGTAAAAAAAAAAGCCTGTGTTTGATTACCCAGCTTGGAAAAACCCAGAAAATATTCTAATAGTTATCAGACGACATATTTATATATACTTAGGTGTCCAAACTCATCATTAAGAGCACTGGGGAGGTCGTCATATGTTGTCTTTATGGGGGAAAGTGAAAAAATAAACTCCCTAGAGTCTTCATTTCTATCTTGTCATCTACTATGTGTACCTAACAAAGCTCAGATGCTCCATCTGTGCCGTACAATTAGTTCTATAGTTGAAACTCTGCATGGGAACTGTCTTTGTATCTAAATAAAGAACAAAAATCTCTTTCAACACCACTGTGTTCATCTGCACAGCCAAAAGGAAAACAGAAGACACAAACCAGTTATGAGAAATTGGCTGATGCCAAAGAACTTAAGTCTACAAGTAGGCCTACTCTATAGTGCATTTTTACACAAATATGAGTCTGTGTGCATCTGCAAGCTCACCTGTGGATTTATTGGAGGCTCTTCGTCTGATCTCAGTCACCATGAGTCGGGACACCTGGGTGGTGAACTGCAGCAGGTCGGAGAATTTCTCCATCATGCTGCTGGGAGGTGCGTTCCCAAACACCTGAAGTGGACAAAAAAAAGCATCTGATTAATGGAAAAATAATAATTTAAAAAAACAAGAAGAGAGGAACCAAAAAGACTCAAAAACTAGACATCTGTAGCTTATAGTCAGGTGTGTACAGTTACAGAAATCCTCATTCCTGCTGATATCTGTGACAGTTTTTGCTTGAATGCACTACTTTATGGTGACAGAGAACATTGGAGGCGCCTTTGGGGCAGCAGGTCAACAAAGACAAACTACTCTTCATCCAGCAAATCTGACTTGAGAGCAGGGCGGGAGGCTGCCGTCCCGCCGCACAGGGACCACTTTACTTCCAGATTCTGACATGAGTATGGCCACAGGTGTGAATCCCAGCCAGCGGTGGGTAATTAGCAGACAAGTCAAGAGACCCTTGGCAGTGCACTCCAGCTTGATAAGCACACTTAACAAAGGCAGCCTACAGCTGCGGCTGCCAAACAAAAAGGCGAATTACTGGCCTGCAGGCTTTACTTCTGTTCTTTTGGATATAAAAACAGCTATAGGGATTTCAACAACTTCATTTTGTTAACTTGTTAATATGTGTAGCTCACGTCCATGATTTTTTTTATAGATCAAGGTCTGAGTAACCCAACCTTAAGTTTTTATTAAGGTGTTTGTCACATAGATATAAAACAAGCTCAGAGATTAAGCGGGTGTTATAGACAGGGTGATTAGTTTATGTAAAAATGTAGTTTGTTGTTGTTCTGGTTTACGTGCTGAAAATGGTTTTTATTTGTGTATGTTCAATGTGTTAGACTTGTACATAGTTAACCATATATGATCAAATAATGTTGAATCCTGGATATGGATTTGTAAGCAATGAAATTTGAAATAAGGGGGTAGGAACAAGAAAGGTGTAAACTTCATCCTACTCCTTTTCGAGCACACACATTCTGTAGACAAAGATATATACATGAAAATTTGATGATTTTTAAGTTGTTTTTTTTTTTTTCCTGTTGTTATTTCAATTATATTTGCATGTTCGAAATAAAGTTCTATCTATCTATCTATCTATCTATCTATCTATCTATCTATTACCCACCGACTTGAGTGGTTTCCACAGATCTGGATTCAATTTTAGAGTTTTTCCAAAAAGAGGTGCAAAAATGCTTTATGAAAATTAAATATTAATTAGTAATTCATAACATATTTTGTTAACATAGCTTAAGGCCATTGTAAAGTGGGAGGGAGAGGCTGAATGATCGCCATAACAACAGTGAGCTGTCCCACCTGGCTCAGAAACTGCACAATTAAAAATGTTTGATAAACCTGAATCTATTTTGTCTACAGATAAAAATTAAAAGATAAAAAATACAAGTCTGTACTGGACTTTTCTCCCCCTGCATTAAAACAGTTACAATACACCCCCACCATTCAACTGGTCTGATTTTCCTATTAGTGCTTAAATCAATAAAATTTAACATTAGTTAGCAGATATATAATTTAGAAAAGCTTTGAAGGTTGTTTAATTTAATCACAAATGATTCTGAAATATTATAAACACCAAACTAACGATGAGACAATGTGTAGTTCAGTGAGTTCGGTACTTTTCAGCACTTGCTCCTCAACACCTGACAACCAGGTGTGTTTTGGGTACTATTTGCTTTGATCTGCACCTGAAAAATTCAGCTCCTCCTCCTCCTGTTACATCTAGTGTAAGACTAACTGCATTCCAAACACTGACACTACAGTCAAACATGGTGCTGGTGCTAGCACGATGGTCTGGAGCTGCTCAGGACCTGGACAACTTGCCGTAATTGATGCATCCATGCAGGCCACTCTCTACGTGGATGAGAATTCTGGCTAACTGCACTTAGCTTATGCAGCAGACAATAATCAGAAACACACCAGCAAGTCCACCTCTGAATGGGTAAAAACTAAGAACTAAAATTAACGTTTTGGAGTGGCTTAGTCAATGTCCAGATTTAAATCTGCCTGCGATGCTTCGGCATGAACTTAAACAGGCCATTCATACTTGAAAACCCTCTAATGTGGTTGATTAAAGTAATTCTTCATAGATGAGTGGGTCTAAATCCATCAATAGCCGTGTGAAAGACTCATTGCCAGTTACTGCAAACACAAAACAGTTCTCACTGCCAAACATTTGCACAACAACCTTTTCATACAAGGCCAGGTAGATTTGGTTAAATCATAATTTGAAAACCTCATGCCTGTGTACACTGTGGAGACGGTAAAAATATATGACACAAAGGTTGGACTGAAAAGTCCACTTCGTTGTGCTTTGTTCAGCTAACCTTTAGCCCTAAAGTCAACAAGCCCACAGAAGTAAACAAGCTTATCTCCGTTCCATGTATCTGCAGTCTGGGGAACAGAATCTGAGAGCTATCCAGACAGGTACGTATGAAAATATGCTTTTAACCACTGGATTTGAATCTGCAGAAGTTCCCTGGTGAGATCTCGTTTTCAAATGTCAATGCATCTATAGTATCTATTGCACCCATGACCTCAGGGAAGCAGCTCTAGCACGTTTGTAATCCAGCACAACAGAGCTCTCTTCTTGTTTTCCTTTTTTTTTTTTTGAATACTGCACAGACGAGAAACACGTGATTTTAAAGATAGTTACAGATGGCACAGGAACCAAATGAAGCAAACTGTAACCTGCACATCAGAGCTGCCATATGTACAAATATCTGTTAATCCGCCTGTTTGGAGCACCTCCAGTTCTCCCTCCACCCATGGTGTGACTTACCCTGTTAAATACAGGAAGCATCATGTAGAGCTTCTCCTCCTGCTCCTTCTGGGTCATGTGGCGAGGAGGGTGGCACAGCTCGGAGAAGAGGCGTCGCAGGTGCATGAGGCCCAGCGCGTTGTCCTGGGGGCTGCACTCCTCCTGCCTCGGCCGCCCCATGATCCTTTTCACCATGTTCATCTTGAGCGGCTTTGTCAGGGCAAAGGCAGCCCTGCAGATGGGAAAGAGAAGATCTAATAAACATCTCACAGTAACTCAATACATAAAGATCTTGTTAGTCTATGTAACTCAAAGTCCCTGCTATTTGGTATCAGTTCAACTCTGTAAGTGGTCTCGAGTATCAAAAACAGCCAAATATGGATATAGATGATATTTCACATTTCACACAGATAAGCTTCTTGTTTTATTTCTTTTTTAATTCAAAGTATCTTTATTAATTCATAATTCTGACAATTGTAGACGATGTGAATATATGTACATCTACCTTTCTTCATAAGTGTAACAGAGTACTAGTATTGCAACAGTTATCAAGTGTTACAAGTTATCTTTAGGCACATTTATTGAAATTTTCTGTCTACAGAGAAGGTTTAGCATGAGCACCGTGCAGGTATAGAAGTAGTAGGTGTAATAATGCTCTGTGTGTTTGTACCCACGATCATTCAGGATCTACTTAATTACATTTTTGTGTTCAGATCCTGGTTCACAATAGCAGATGTAAGATGCAGAAAACACACAGATTTGAAATGTTACGGCCACAGAGAGCCAGCTTCTAAGAGCCAGCTGGGTTTCCTCTGGCTACAAAAACAAAGAAATCTGGTGGGATTGGTTTCATATTAGGGCTGCCACAAACGATTATTTTGATAGTCGACTAGTCACCGATTATTTTTGTGATTAGTCGACTAATCAGATCATCATCCATTGGACGTAAAACGTACAGCTTATGGCACCAGCAGCATCTGCTCTTATATAACTATCATTACCTTACAGCTTTAAGTGTTTAAGGTATGTGCTAACTAAAAATAAAGACAAGATGATAGTTTATTAAATTTTAATAAAATTTGCAGATTGTTTCGGTGAAGTTTAATAAACTCCTTGCTATCTAAAATATAACAGGACACCGGAGTAAATTCTCGAGCATCTCACACTTCTGATAATCAGCTGTCTGCTTGAGGTTTATTCAGCTGTGTAAAAACTATAACTTTAATCTCAGCCAAACCGATTTACTCAGGAACAAATAAAATACTAAAAAAAAGCCAAACAATAACATTTTTAAGTTATCTAAGTGACTTATATATATTTAACCTGAGTAGCGAAAGACAGAGGTGGGTTTGAAAACGATTTGCCTGGAGTCCGGTGTTCTCAGGCTCTAGTGAGCCTAGCCCCCGGCTAGCTATCGAGCTAGTGGGTAATAGACGTCTCCGAAAACGTTGAAGCGCTTTTGAAAATATGTGGTGTCTTGATAAACTGAGCAGATATTTGAGGTTTACACAGCTATTTTCTCGTCTGAAAATATGTTAAACGTTTATTTTGTGACCCAGAAAGATCAATAAGAGTAATATTTAAACTAACTAGCTGCCGCCATTGTTGGAAACGGAGCTGGGCTGCGCTATGAATTCTGGGACACAGCTTCTTCTTCTTCTTCGGGGTTTAACGGCAGCTGGCATCCTTGTACATGTAGTGCTGCCATCTTCTGTTTCAGTCCGTTATTACACTCTTAAATCCTACTACTTATTCCTGCGTCTTTTGTGATCTTACAAAGCTTCAAACGACACGTCAACTATTAAATCAGTCGTCGACGATTTTGATAGTCGACGTAATCGTGACTAGTCGACTAATCGTGGCAGCCCTATTTCATATGATAAATTACTCGATGCGGTTTCTTGAAAAAAAAATTCAAGGTTAACTTTGACCTTGGACATTAACAATGAAGGTCAATGTCAAATGCTTAGCCAACCTATGCATCCATGTACCCCAAGATCTAGTGATCTAGTGAAACTTCTGTGAAGTTTGAAGACGATCCATGAAAGAATTGTGGGTAATATAAAGTTTCACTGATTTTGGTGGGAGCTTTACCTTTAGTTTCACCAAAATTAAATCAGCTTATTTATTGGCATCAAACGTCACACAAAGTGTAAAAATGATATTGCTAGACTGCTAACAAACATCTAACAGATTAAATAAATCTATATTGTGTAAATGGAGATGGGTAAGCTTTATGACATTGCAGCTCGTGATATTTGACTTAAAACAACAAGATGATGAATTTATGGAGTCAAACAAACAGGAAATAAATTGGTGTAGCAGCTATGGCAGTTCAGTAGTTACAGAAAGAATGAGGCTGCAGATAGAAGTGGCGGAAATGAGTTTCCTTCAAAGGGTTGCTGTGCACTTCCTTAGAGATAGGAAGAGGAGCTCAGTCTTTTGAGAGGGAGAGTAAAGCTCCTGCTCCTCCACATCAAAGCCAGTTGAAGTGGTTCGGGCATCTGACTAGGATGCCTCCTGGATACTTCCTAGGCGAGGTGTTTCAGGCATGTCCTCTTGGTAGGAGGCCCCGGGGCGGATTAAGGATCTGCCAGAGAGATGGCTGGCTTGGGAATAGCAATGAGCAGGAAGAGGTAGCCTGGGAGAAGAAGTCTGGGCTTCTCTGCTTGGACATACTATTTGTCGGTGTAGCCATCCATCCATCTACATCTATGTTTATATATCTATATACACGCAGCTAATAAAGGAAAGATCTCTTCTGATTGGCAGATTTGACAGATCTCTGTATACAAGCTGTTACTGCAGTGAAGCAGAGGCTGTATGGCCCAAATTCAGGTCACTGATTCAGTCATTCACTTTGAACTGCAAGTTAAGAAATAAGACAACAGATTAGCATCTGTGACTGATCATCGTAGTTGATGTATATTTAGCAATTTGTTCCACATGTCAGCTTCTCTCCAGACTATTTGAAATGGTTGCTAGGAGATATCACAGGGCTGCAAAGCCTACGTACGACAGATAAATATCTGGTGATAAAAACAGAATCAACAGCTCAGACGACTGCGAGAAAGTTGCTCGTCAACCTCAAACAGAAGCTTTCTTTTCATGCACTGCCTTGATCATGAGCACACCAACAGTGGTGCTTGAAAGAGAGTTTTTTCTTTTTTCTGCATAAAAGAAAGGGGGTTTGTTTTCCTCTTTCAAAAGAAAAATCACCAGCATTGAAATAAAGTTATATTTTCAACAAGCTTAGCCTACCATAATGAAGTTACCTTCATCAAATGGGCAAAAGGCTCACTTTCAATTGATCCTATAACACATCTGTTATATTGACAACAACAGCACTGGAGTCATGTTAGGGTTGAGTGTCACATCAGTTGTAGCTTAAAAACATTTATATGAACACACACACTCTATGAATGACAAAAAAAAAAAGCTCTGGCACTTAAGTCACAGCTCTTGCAGAAAGACCCATCAACAAGGAAGAGACCTGGCAGTTTAGCATGTAGTCCGTCCTTTTCCCAGCAGACTCCTCACACCGAATTACTCTCAGACACTCAGGAAATATCCTCTGCCCTTCAGTTACAACCCAAAAATCTACCGGTGCTGCAGACGTCACTGTGTGGGTTTCTTATGTCTTGCACCATCAAAGCCTCAACATTAGACGGATTACATCTTGGCACTGATCACAGCATGAACATAAAATGGAAAATACTGGAAAATTTTGCCAAATTTATTTGAATTGTTGGTCCAAGGCCAGAGAAAGACAGAGAAATTGACTTGAGGGGAACTTTGTGGAAAAGGGGCTTTAGTTTGTATCATCACTACCAACAAATTCGGTTTTATTATTGTTATCATTATTATTAGTTATTAGTTAAAAATAGTTCTGGTTATAACCAAATATTTGTGTGATTCTGGTACTAGGGCTGTGCGATATGACCAAAATCTCATATCCCGATATAAGACATCTATCATCCGATAACGATATAAATCACACAAATGTAACATTTTCTGTAAATTCTGTGAATCTCGGGCAGCTTAACTTCCAGCTGGGCGTCATGTAGCTGGAGTCGGGTGTTTTAACCGATGCATGAAACGATACATTTTTAGACATAAGTTGTAACGGCCGCCGTTTTCTTTGTGAGTATTTATTACACGGCGTGCTGCGGGGAAAAGCCTGTTCTAACGTTTGAGTCTAAGGTTTATTTTTTAGCACCTGGCGGCTCTTTTTTAATTCTCATCCGTAAATAATCTGCTCTTTCACGTGATTCAGTTTATTTTGAAAAGTCTCAACAGGATCTTGAGCTTTATTGTGAAAGGTTTATGTGGAACATAAACAAGCGGACACGCGAAGGTGTTACCATCGTTGTTGCTAACGACAACGTATAAAAACAGGCGCTTGTCCGTCCGTAGTGTGGTTATATTAAATATAAGAGAAAGACAGAACTTTAAGAAATGAATATAGCCACTACAGTGACATCAAAACGATGAAAAAATATTGCCGTAAACAGTTTATTTTGCGACACCAGGAAACAAACGATAGCGTAAAATAAAACGATAATGTTTTTATATCGCCATCTGATATATATCGTTATATTGAACAGCCCTATCTGGCGCTGTCACATTTGCCAATGAATCCTACAAGCTGCTCGCTCAGTTTACAATTCAAATTTTGTTTGATTCAAACAGTGAGAGACGAGATAAAGACAACTGACAACTGTCCCCTTTCTTCCTAAACTAAACTTTTAAAGTCAGGAATATTATTGAGTTTATTGCTTTATTCGCCATCTCAACCACTTATTTTCAATTCTAAAGAAATCTGAATTCAAACCGGCGAGACTCAAGGTAAAAGCCCCCAGGAGCTGGCTAATTCACTTTTGGCAAGCTTCTCTGTATATAAATTTGATTCCATTGTTGTGATATCACAAATGCTGGTACTACAGGGATATTAGGGTATTTATAAAGCAGACAGTAGGCTTGACTGCATGCCAAAACAGCTGATTTGGAATAATGTGACGGAGGATGTTCCTCCCCGCTCTCAGCTCTGTTCATTTCCTTTCTTTCAGAAAACAATCTGTTCCCTTCTTGTTCCCTCGTCATACATACAAACCATGTATGACGAGGGTCATAATTCCTACATCAGGTGTTCCACGTGACTATCAGTCAGTCCATACATCTATTTATTGATGACAAAGGAAAAAACGCTGACTTCTGGACATATATCTACCCCCAAAATCACAGCTCATCTCCGGATTAATAGATAATAGTTTCTATGCAACATCTGATAACACCTTGATCCCTAATCTAGCCACTGTATAATTATATGCACTATACCACAGTACAATGTTGACTATAAGGGTTAAGTAAGCATGTGTCCCCAGATGTCTGTCTTCTATTAAGTGCTTTCTTCTTGCATCTAAACAACACACATCCTTTCTCAGAATCCGCCTCCTTTAACGACTGTCACAAAAGACAGCAAGAACATGAAGAGCAACATAATGGCAGAAGCAGAGAGCTACAAAGAAGCTTGCCGTCTGATTTACAGAAACATGGCATCTGCGGCACTAACCAAATTACTCAAGACTGAAGGCTTTAGTAACTCATTTTACCCACACAGCAGGGCTGCCCTCTGCGTGAACTCACACTTAAACTTCAATTCCATTTAACATCCTCCATTTGGTACACTTTTATCTCGAGTGCCTGACACTGTCCGTGAGCAAGTACATACAGTTATAGCTCGCACAGTCTCAAAAGGACTGAACCCCTTAACCTCAGGGCCTGAAATTCAAAAACCAGGGGAACCCTTTAACCTTTCAGACGTCAAGCATCTATTTCACCAACCGCGAGTTACATTCTGATAGATTCTGAATCAAAGGAATCTGTTGTGAAATGCGGGTTCCCCTTAATAAGGAGACCTGTCTGAGCTAGTCTTGCACCTTCCCAGAAATATAACTACATGTCACAACAACTCAAACACCAAAAATATACCTAACACAGGATGCCGATTGGCACAGTGGTTTTCAAACTGTGGGACGAGCCCGTAGACAAGTCTGAGAAGTGAAGCCAGCGTCCAAGTGTCGTAAGTCTGCATTCTTTTTCACGGCAGCTAAGGGCGAGTATCTGTGGTTGCAAAAGGAATTATGGGAAAACAGCCCTCAGTAAAAACTTTCCTGGTCACTGATGTCTTCATGAATAAAACATTAGGTTCATTTTGTAAATTTTGGTCACTGTAAGTCACATAAAAAAGGATTATCCAGGGAATTTTTATTGGTTAACAACCTGAGCGATGAGCGTGCTTTTTCACAATCGTTTTCTCATCGTATTTGGTTTCAAACACCGCGGTGGTGAGGCCGACATCACAGGTGCAGCACTGTAAAGCCACTGTTGATGGTTTGCTGACACTGAGACAAATGTCACTAAATATCATTTGTGTGTTCAGAGTTTGCTGATTCAATCATGACAATATTTACTTTCATTTCATTCAAGTTGCATTACTAATGATTGGCAGTAACTACAGTAAAGAGCCTTTTTGGCTCTTTGGTAGATCAAAATAAAGATTAAGATCGACTGGATTAGCACAGATTTGTTATAATGCACTAGCTAGTATTTTAGCATATACTTTTTTTCTCCATCTGCATAGATGTGATGTCTCGTCTGCTTCCAGTGTTTGTTGTCCAACATGAACAGCTCAGTTTCACTGCTGATGG
This sequence comes from Neolamprologus multifasciatus, assembly GCF_963576455.1. Taxonomy (NCBI): domain Eukaryota; kingdom Metazoa; phylum Chordata; class Actinopteri; order Cichliformes; family Cichlidae; genus Neolamprologus; species Neolamprologus multifasciatus. Next base: position 3,224,448 of record NC_140450.1, on the reverse strand, counting down.
CAATCTGGGCACACAGACTGAGCACAAATAACCTCATCACCCACTACGGGAACGACTTAATGCAATTCTTTAAGTTATATTTTATCTTCCACTTCCACATTTGGACACTAAAAATTTTGAGCAATACCCCTGCCCCTGTGCAGAGTGTGTACACAGGAAACGTAACCATTCACGACATCAGGAGTCATCTGATTAAACATTAAAAATAAATATACGTTGCCATCTTTAACGTCACTCAACCTGAATGGTCAGAAAAAAAAGAAAGAAGAAGCAGCAAGAAATCAAAAGAAATTACAACCAATCCTGCAATCCAGCTTTGAGTCACACAATTAGTTCTCACGTCAGTGCTTTGGGCCTCTATCCTCTGAAAATGTCCAGAGAAAATAACCTCACACAGGTAAAATGTTTGCACATGATGGAGATCAAAGAAAACAAGACCTGAAAGGCTCACGATTTGACATTTGCAATACACCCTGTGTTGGCTGCAATATACTCAGCTCTCACTGACCACTGGCTCTGCCTGTATGAGATAACGTAGAGTTATCCCTCCCTGGGATTACAATATTGACAAAATAACAGTGATGTTGACTTTTGCTAGCGTCGAGCAGCCCTACATTATTCAGTGAGCATTTAGTAGTCGTGACACAGGCCAACCAAATCTTCAGACTCAATTTTGTACTCACCTAGACACCTGTTAAATGTAATGACAGCTGCGCTCTGATGTTTACTAAATCTGTCCTCAGACAAAATGCGAAAGTACTCGAATCCACCTTTGCAGTAGTTCGTGCTGCAGTGAGTTTCTCCAGGACATCATTTAACCTCAATGCAACACAAACACACACACAGATAAAGCAATGCCTCCTGTGGTATAGTGGCTGGTAAAAATAGAAAGACTCTCCAATACAGACCAGACACACAGGGCAGTGGGATTCAACTAGTTCTGTGTCAGTGAATAATCTGATTTTTTTTTATTTTTGGGGGGTTTGTCGCTGTGATATGTGCCAATACTGAGTCATGATTAACGAATGACACCATAAAGTTGTTATCAGAGTGAACTTCATAATCAGATATGGTTTAAGTTGACCTAGAAGATTTTCTTTCTAGGTCAGGTTTCTTCGAGAGGGAAAATTAAGCCATTTCCTGTTGTAGTCTGGGATGGAAAAGCAAAACTATTTTGTGTTCAGGTTACTGAAAACTGCAATGCACTATTTAACACTAACAGCTGAATATCTTTTGAAATCTTTGGCAGGAAACCAAAGTCAATTACAGCAGCCATGGTTCATCATGTTTACTGAGGTTAAAGTTGATTACTTTTATTATGAGTATATGCCATAACCCAGATAAGTGGCATAAACTTTGCACTGCAGCCTATCCAGTTCCTTCCTTTCTACTGCTAACATCCTTCCCCTTTCTGTGATGACACACATAATGCTGGTCATTGCTTCTCATTTACACCACTCCAAAGACAACCCACAAGCAAGTCCTCATCATAAATAAAACTAACTCCACTGAATGGATGGGCAGGCCTTTGGAAGTCTAGAGCAGCCAAGCACATATAAAAGTGAAGGCTTTGAGGAAAAAGTCACATATCCACACAATAGACTTGGCCAAGAGAAACACGCCAGCAGTGGGGTTATAAAGTGATCAACGTGTAGCTTCGGCAGCATCAGCAGAAAAGCCCGTCTTCAGCTGCTGGCTAGAATGGAAACTCCGGCTGAGCCACAGGCAAGTCTGTTGAAAAGCTGACAGGCAAGAAAAAATTCTTGCTGGATGTTAGAAATCGAGAATCCAAAAGCAGAAGTGGGTTGGTCCAGTAGGCCAGCTTCCTCAGTTGTTGTTTAAAGCTGAGAGATTTAAGCAGCAGCGCCTCAAAAACCAGAGAAAGTCTCTTTCAGGCACTTCATAGTGCCTGTCGCTATATATATATATCGGATAACGATATAAAAACGTCTATCGTTTCATTTTACGCTATCGTTTATTTTGCGACACCATGAAACAAACTCTTTACGGCAATATTTTTTCATCGTTTTGATGGTCACTGTAGTGGCTATATTAATTTCTTAAAGTTCTCTCTTTCTCTTATATTTAATATAACCACACTACGGACAGACAAGCGCCTGTTTTTATGCGTTGTCGTTAGCAACAGCGACGGTAACACCTTCGCGTGTCCGCTTGTTTATGTTCCACATAAACCTTTCACAATAAAGCTCAAGATCCTGTTGAGACTTTTCAAAATAAACGTAATCGCGTAAAAGAGTATGCAGAGTACTTACGGATGAGAATTAAAAAAGAGCCGCCAGGTGCTAAAAAATAAACCTTAGACTCAAACGTTAGAACAGGGTTTTCCCCGCAGCACGCCGTGTAATAAATACTCACAAAGAAAACGGCGGCCGTTACAATTTATGTCTAAAAATGTATCGTTTCATGCTTCGGTTAAAACACTGGACTCCAGCTACATGACGCGCAGCTGGAAACACTTCACGCAAGTCGAGCTGCCCGAGATTCTCAGAATTTACAGAAAATGTTACATTTTTGTGATTTATATCGTTATCGGGACGATAGATGTCTTATATCGGGGTATGAGATTTTGGTCATATCGCACAGCCCTAAGCCCATTGATAGATCATTTATTTATCTATCCAGATGTACCAAGTTATCACAAGCAAAGTGAAAATGAAAATTGGTTCGCTTCCCAAAAGGTTTCCCTAGTTTAGATGATCCAAGATACTTCCTTATGAGCTAGTGTCATGAGGATGTCATTGTTCAAATAACTTGACCAGTTTCACAACCAGTATGGTCCTTAAAAAGATATAAAAATATATTTGATACTGTTTAAATAATTACTTTTGTCAGAACTATGTTAAAATAAAATAAATTCAAAATGTTAAGAAAGTTATCGTCTGAGTCGTATACAGGATGAAATAGCTCATCTATTTTTGTACTGTAACGTATCCTTGATCAAAGGCAGCATTTATTTCAGAACAATGCTGACTGTTAGCACTGCTGTTCAGGGCCCAGTGAAACAGAGAGTCACTGAAGCAGACACGAGGGCTGTGAGAATGGTAGAGTCGGAGAGCAGCAGGGCCGGGACCACAAACTGGGGCAAACACATGTCATACGACTCAGCATAAGGCTGAGCTGGAAAATCAACAAAAGGCAAGGCAGTAATCAGCAGACAAATGTAGGATTACATCTCACTCCACCTCCTTGGTAAGCAGTGAGCGTCATGAAACCACAGAATTTAGACCATCACGTAGAGCTCTGTCAGAACCTCCCTTTCTGCACTGCACTAAACCTATAACACACTGAAAACAGATTTAGGTGTAATAATAATAATGGATTGGATTTATATAGCGCTTTTCAAAGCACCCAAAGCGCTTTACAATACCACTATTCACTCACTCTCACATTCACACACTGGTGGAGGCAGCTACAGTTGTAGCCACAGCTGCCCTGGGGCAGACTGACAGAAGCGAGGCTGCCATATCATCGGCCCTTCTGGCCAACACCAGTAGGCGGTAGGGTAAAGTGTCTTGCCCAAGGACACAACGACCAGGACAGAGAGCCCGGGGATCGAACCGGCGACCTTCCGGTTACAGATGCGCTTCCCAACCCCCTGAGCCACAGTCGCCCCAAATGGGTGTCTTTGTGTAGTTTTACTACAAATTAGTAAATTTACCTCTTTAAGGTAGCTTTTTGTTTGGGTCAACCTCCAAAAGCTCTGAGGAAAGGTGACTCTTCTATGAAAACAAAGGTTCCAATGCTCCAAACAGCATATGGGGTTTTGCACAACTCTGATAGTCTCAGCATGTAATAAAATGAATCATGCATACATGTTCATGTTTACAATGAACCAAAGGAGAGTATTAAATCGGCCCCTCTTCTAATTTACTCCAGTGTGTGGATAACTGAGTTGCAAAAATGTCAGATCAACAGGAAAGCCATGTCATCAATACTTGAATGCCACTGTGGCACTTTTTATAGAAAATCCATAGTTTTCTCTTACTTTGGTTCAGTTTTTGATGACTTCGAAATCAACTTTGTTAAGAAAGTGTGTTTTTTTCTTCCTTTTTGTCTCTAAATCCATTTGTAATTTAGGCTTCTAAAACAGCCACCACCTTTCAAACCTCTTATCTTTGTACGAAAATGAATCGGTCTTATCTGCTGATCCACAGTGTGTTATGAGGGAAGAATTGCCTGCAGCCTCCTGTAGGTGGCTGGTTCAGGGTGACTGAACTCTTATATCAGGCAATTTAGATTCCTTGCACAGTTTTCTACATGATGCTGCTGTTTTCTCCGACACTGCCGTTCGTTTACCAGCTCTGTCTGTTGCACAGATTCCCTTTTCATACTCCAACATAAAGATATGTTAAGATCATGCCAACCTGTTACTCGTCTCTCTGCCCTAGCATGCAACTGAAAGTCAGCAGCTGACCTATGCAATCGCACAAACCCTGCATACTTAATTAGCCTTGGGGAGAGGTGACAGAAAATGGAGGATAAAGGTCGCACTATTAAAGGGGATTAGAGAACCAAAGGACCATCAGGAATTAACAGCTCGAAAGTGCTTTTTTTGGATTACTAGAAAGGGAAAAAATGGATGCATCTCTGATCATTTTATTCTAACGGCACAGATAGGACTGTTTAAACTAGGGAAAAAAAGCATCAAACTGCATCTCGTCTCTGCTGAAGCAAAGACAATGAGTCAATGGCATCAATGGAATGTCAACTCTTCTGTGGAGGGGAACTGAGCTTGGCCCTCCAGTATTTTTCAAAGCATTCTCTTTAAGCGGATGCCAGCTTCAATGAACGTCTCCCAGAGTTAGCAACAACTCCTGGGAGATGAAGGCAGCCAATGCCCTGGAAAAGCCCAACTCTTCAAAGGCTTGTGTGGTTGTTCCTCTGGAGAAGGTGATGTAATCTCAGAAATGTCTCCTGGCTGACAGAGAAAAAATGGTTTGACAGGAGTGAGATAAAACACAAACTTGTAAAAGGAAATGCAAATTTGGAGAAAGTAAAAGGATATGTAGGCAGGGTAGTGAGTTCACACCACCTCCCTGCCAAATGCTGGTAAATTTGGACTGAGGGTGATTAACCGTCTCCTCTGCCAGCCACGGTGACACACAGAAACGCAGCTATTTATGGGAAACAAATCCACTAGAGGGGAACAAACATTTTCTGACACCTTCACATATTTTAATCAGAACTATTACAAACCGATTTTAAGCAACTCAGGTCATTTTCAGACATCAACTTGGACAATTCTGGGAAAATCAGGGTGAGATATTTTCTAGAGCAAATTTACTTCAGGTATGTTTAAGTACTGGAAATATGTCGTGTGGCTTAAATGAGGGAGCTGCCTGCAGAAGGCAGGAAGAAGCCCAGATGACGCCCACTTGCTAGCAGTAAATGCGTCGGACTATCAGCCGAGCTCTTCGCACGTCAGTGCTATCCAGCATCACGCAGGCTTTACACTGGGATGCTGGGAGGTTAAAGACTGGGTAATGTCGGATCTGACTCTGCTCTCGTACACGCCTCTGTCGTGTGTGAAAACATGACCACAAAACAAAGCAGTTTCGAACTAGTGAAACATGTTTTTGTCACCAAGTCAATGTTGCCTGACTTGTAACACGAGACAGAGGAGCAGGAAATGATCTCATGCTGAACATGTCTGGTCATGACCACAGTTAACTGCATCTAAAATGGGCATCTATTCAGTCCTGCACTAAACAACGCCTGGACAGTTGTCATCGCAGACTAATATCACATAATTAGTCTTACAGTTCTACTTGTGCCTCGTCCGCCGCGGCTGTCGCGTATCCTTGACAAAAAATACCGATTTATTTCTCAAAAATGTGAGCGCCACACTTTTCATGTGCTCGAAGAGTGCCACCACATTTCAGTAGTGTGTTAGCTGGATCGCTGAATGGTATCCATGACAACTAGCAGGCCTCACACAAATTGCTGCCTGTCAATTATATAATTACACAATATTAGGTACAGGATGGTGACTTTTGTAGTCAATTACATTTTAAATATCAACGGTAAAACATAGATGTATGGTAACATTGTGATACAATATATTTGCACCATGAACAACAAGGCATTATAGTCTCCATTTAAATTACAATGACAATCAACGACAGCCCCGGAGTAAACCTTAAGGCATCTTTGCAACTTAATCTTCAAACAGCACGAGTACATTTTATCATAATTTTGCAGCTTTGATTTTGCGTAAGCCAATTCTACTCAGTTATGTTTAGTAAGAGAAAGAATAGACTATAAATGTGAGTTTTAAATAGCTTTAAACATCTCATGTAAATATATTCAAACTACACATAATCTTAAAAACAAGCCAAAAATATGCAGTGTGCAGACTGGGGCTGGGTGAGTGGAAGAATATACTCATTAACTCTCAGGGGATTTTTTCATATGCTTTACATTTTGTTGGCGGTCTATATTCTTGAGAATTCTATCGCATAAATAATCATCCTATCAACTCAAAGCGAGGAGCAACAGAAAATCACGGTTGGATCTGTGCACTCTTATGTCTACTTTAAGTGCCGCCTTCATTTTGGTTGTGTTGAGCTTGAGTTTACAGTTGTACACAGAGACCTGCAGAGATTCTCATCATGTAGGGCCATAGAGTCCGAGTACTAATATAATAACAGTGCAAATATAAAACGTATAAAGAAGGAATTAGCTTTAAGTCTTGTATATTTACACATTTGAGATTGTTAGCTCAAAACCAACAACACTTTGAGCTACCAAGCTATAAAGGGACACTAGCTGCACTACCTTAATTATTTAATAACATCTGTTATCCCTGTGTGTTTGTTTAATCAGAGCTTATAAGGTATCCTTCATATGACTGCTAAATATAACAGGTACACACACAAATCACTGTTTGCTGGCCTGACATCGAATTAGATTTTTTAAAATGGCCAACCTTCATTTCTGCTTCCTGATGACTAACTTTGATGTCTAATATCAATCTTCCTGACTTATGAACAGTTTTGGTTTCCGACTATTATTAAAACAAGATAACCAGGATAATTATCAAGCTATGTTTGATTTTGTCAATTAGCAACCAACACTACTTATGCTGCTATACAATAATCCAAATACACTCTCCAACAGTCTGTGGCATATTTAACTTGCTTTGTATTTCTTTTGTTCTTCCTTTCAGCTTAATTACAATTTAAAGTCCACGTTTGTTTTTTCCACATTGCATAAATCTATTTGCCCCCAAGTCTACAAATAATCGTGTTATGCAAGATCCCAACAGTGTCCAGAATTATTGTGATTATATTTCCTGAGAAAAATGGTTTAACTTATACTGTAGGTTGTAGGTAGGTTAAGTGTCATCCATGTCATTTTATTCATTTAAAGTGTAACAATTATTGAAGGCTGCCATCTTTTTATAGTGTTGGGCATTTGTGATATTTTTCTTTAAACTTTAAATTTATTAACACTCTTGAGAAGAACATTATCTAATGACATCTTTCGGCATTTTACACGTATCTTTTGCTAAGTCACACATTTGCTTCGTTTGGGTTTGGCCGATGATTGCTTTGACCACATCAGGATATATTCTTACAATAAAGATGCAACAGTAGGAGATGCTGTAACTGCTCGATGGTGACAATCTCTGTAATCGAAGCTTAATCGTCAAACGTCGTGAAACGGTCACTGACACCGAGAGGCAGTTATTTTAGATCAATAACATCGATAAACATACTATATCCACCAAGGTCAGGCTTTTACCAGTGAACAGTAAACAAACCCCTGGTCGCTGCGGAAACGAGCTCAGCACCCAGCTCTGATTTTCCTTACCTGCTATTCTCTCTGCGCTCCGCCAGCATCTCAACTCATCAACAGAAGAAGAGACAAGAATATTCCACCGTAAGCCAAAGACCAGCCGCTCTTCCTCCCAACAACAGTGTCTTCCTGAAACAGAGAGGCGATGGCAATGGTGTCATGCCTTCCCCTCACAGCAGCGTAAGGAGAGGAGAGGAGAAGCGCGAAGGCATGGCTCGCCTTTATTGGCAGTACCAGTGGCTTTGTTCGCCAGTCAGCACTGTGTGTGTGTATGTATGTGTGTGTGGTCTGCCGGGACTGGCACAGCTGATCCCCCCCTGACACCGGGTGGGGTGTACAGGGCTTTGGAGAAAGAGGAGGGGAGGAAAGGAGGGCGGGCTTTGGCCTGAACGACGACAGGAACATACCATTACCACAAGAAACGGGGAGGAGGAGTGGGAGGCAGAACTCACAGCAGTGAGCATCATTAAAAATTCATTTTCTGGCCATTTCAGTCGCCATCCTGTACATCCAAGCTCCGACAGCTCACATTAACTTTGCATTATTATGTGGCGTGCTTTCGGGGACGAGAACAGGGAATGAAAAAAGCATCTCAATTAATCTACATGTGTCACACCAAAGGGTTTGTAGGAGGCAACTGAAATATTGATACCTGATAATGTTCTTAAAAACAGAAAAGGGCTAAAATTATTAAAAACAGACTGCTATTTTAATCATTTTAATCATCATAAACAATGCTTTCCTCACTAGTCAGCTCTGGAAATCCCACATACACACTGTAAGGAGACTGGGCAGTCTAAGTTCCCTGAACATAAATCTAAGCAGGAATAATGTAATGATAAAGATGTTGGTTATCCCATTTTGACCCCAAAGAGCCACCTAACAATAAAACATCAAACATGTTAGCCAACAGCGTTGTTGTTATTGAGGGTCCTGCACAGTATCTTTGGCATTTCTGGTTCTCCGATTACGACTGAGACCACTGCCTTCACTCTACATATCTTCTGTAGCTCCTCTCCCAGGGCTTGTATTTCTCAAGCTTCTTGTGTTCCTTCTTCCTGATGTTGCTATCACTTGGTATAGCTACATCTATCACTACGGCCTTCTGCCGCTGCTTTTCCACCACTACTATGTCCAGTTGGTTAGCCATCACCAGTTTGTCCATCTGTATATGGAATCCCCACACAATCAAGATTTGGTTATTCTCCACCACCCAAGGAGGTGTCTCTCATTTTGACTTTGGGACTTCCAGTTCACACCTAGCACGACGTTTCGATACACTATGCTGGCCACTTGGTTATGGCGTTCATGCATCCCTGCTTGCTAGCATCTTGCACCCTGTTGTTAGGTGCTGATTGTCTCAGGGGCATCTTTGCACCTGGCCTGGTGTGGCAGACCCCAGCCTCTATTGATCTTGTGTTTAGAGCTTGTTCTGTGCTGCCATGATACGTGCCTCTGTGCTGTCTTTCAGTCCAGCTTTGTGCTTCAATATTAGCTATTAGTTATAACTAAAGATTATTCTTATAGTCAACTAATTAGACAATTTTTCTTTGATCAGTCAACAATTATTTCAATAACTCTTATCTCTGATTCCTATGTGCAAACCTCCTGCTCAAGTCTGCCCAACATGGAATATCACCCTGTTTACATCGTCCCACAGCAAATAAAAGTAATGACCCAAGAAACATATGAATCAAATAATAATAATCAAATGTATTTTTAGCATTACTTAATAGGACAATCAGAATAAAAATGAAATAAATAAAGATTGCAGGTAATACAAGTTACAAGTGCTGGTAGGAGTTTAAAATTCAATTCAATTCAATTCAATTTTATTTATATAGCGCCAAATCACAACAAATGTCGCCTCAAGGCGCTTCATAGATACAGAGAAAAGCCCAACAATCATATGACCCCCTATGAGCAGCACTTTGGCGACAGTGGAAAGGAAAAACTCCCTTTTAACAGGAAGAAACCTCCGGCAGAACCAGGCTCAGGGAGGGGCGGCCATCTGCTGCGACCGGTTGGGGTGAGAGAAGGAAGACAGGATAAAGACATGCTGTGGAAGAGAGACAGAGATTAATAACAGATACGATTCAATACAGAGAGGTCCGTTAATACATAGTGAGTGAGAAAGGTGACTGGAAAGGAAAAACTCAATGCATCATGGGAATCCCCCGGCAGCCTACATCTATTGCAGCATAACTAAGGGAGGATTCAGGGTCACCTGGTCCAGCCCTAACTATATGCTTTAGCAAAAAGGAAGGTTTTAAGCCTAATCTTAAAAGTAGAGATAGTGTCTGTCTCCTGAATCCAAACTGGAAGGTGGTTCCACAGAAGAGGGGCCTGAAAACTGAAGGCTCTCCCTCCCATTCTACTTTTAAATACTCTAGGAACAACAAGTAGGCCTGCAGAGCGAGAGCGAAGTGCTCTAATAGGGTGATATGGTACTACAAGGTCATTAAGATAAGATGGGGCCTGATTATTTAAGACCTTGTATGTGAGGAGCAGGATTTTGAATTCAATTCTGGATTTAACAGGAAGCCAATGAAGGGAAGCCAAAACAAGAGAAATATGCTCTCTCCTTCTAGTCCCTGTCAGTACTCTTGCTGCAGCATTTTGGATTAACTGAAGGCTTTTCAGTGAGTTTTTTGGACATCCTGATAATAATGAATTGCAGTAGTCTAGCCTGGAAGTAATAAATGCATGAACTAGTTTTTCAGCGTCACTCTGAGACAGGATATTTCTAATTTTAGAGATGTTGCGCAAATGGAAGAACGCAGTCTTACATATTTGTTTAATATGTGCGTTGAAGGACATATCCTGGTCAAAAATGACTCCAAGGTTCCTCACAGTGTTACTGGAGGCCAAGGTAATGCCATCCAGAGTAAGAATCTGGTTAGATACCATATTTCTAAGCTTTTCAGCGCCGAGTACAATGACCTCAGTTTTATCTGAGTTAAGAAGCAGAAAGTTAGTGGCCATCCAAGTCTTTATGTCTTTAAGACATTCCTGCAGTTTAACTAATTGGTGTGTGTTATCTGGCTTCATGGACAGATAGAGCTGGGTGTCATCTGCATAGCAGTGAAAATGTATGCTATGTCTTCTAATGATGCTGCCTAGGGGAAGCATGTATAATGTAAACAGAATTGGTCCTAGCACCGAACCCTGTGGAACTCCATAATTAACCTCAGTGTGTGAAGAGGACTCTCCATTTACATGCACAAATTGGAGTCTATTAGATAGATATGATACAAACCACTGCAGTGCAATACCTGTAATACCTACAGCATGTTCTAATCGCTCTAATAGGATATTATGGTCAACAGTATCGAATGCTGCACTAAGGTCAAGAAGGACAAGCACAGAGATGAGTCCACTGTCAGAGGCCATAAGAAGATCATTTGTAACCTTCACTAAAGCTGTTTCTGTGCTGTGATGAACTCTGAAACCTGACTGAAACTCTTCAAATAAACCATTCCTCTGCAGATGATCTGTTAGCTGTTTGACAACTACTCTTTCAAGGATTTTTGATATGAAAGGAAGGTTGGAGATTGGCCTATAATTAGCTAAGACTGCTGTGTCTAGAGATGGCTTTTTGAGTAAAGGTTTAACTGCAGCCACCTTGAAGGCCTTTGGTACATAGCCGATTATTAGAGATAGGTTGATCATATATAAGATCGAAGAATTAACCAATGGCAGGACTTCTTTGAGCAGTTTTGTAGGAATGGGGTCTAAAAGACACGTTGATGGTTTGGAGGAAGTAATTATTGAAGTTAACTCAGAAAGATCGATTGGAAAAAAAGAGTCTAACTTAACATCAATGGAACTAAGAGTAGCTGTAGATAATATTACATCTGTGGGATGATTATTGGTAATTTTTTCTCTAATGATAAAAATTTTATTTGTGAAGAAGTTCATGAAGTCATCACTAGTTAACGTTAAAGGGATGGTTGGCTCAAAAGAGCTCTGACTTTTTGTCAGCCTGGCTACAGTGCTGAAGAGAAACCTGGGGTTGTTCTTATTTTCTTCAATCAGTGACGAGTAGTAAGCTGTTCTGGCTTTGCGGAGGGCTTTCTTATAAAGCAACAAACTATTTCTCCAGGCTAAATGATGATCCTCTAAATTTGTGGCACGCCATTTCCTCTCCAGATTACGAGTCATCTGCTTTAGGGTACGTGTTTGAGAATTATACCACGGGGTCAGGTACTTCTGATTAGAGACCTTAGTTTCCACTGGAGCTACAGTATCCAGAGTCGTACGTAGTGAGGAGGTGAAATTATTAACAAGATAATCAACCTCTGTTGGGGTAGCGTTCAGATAGCTGCTCTGCTCTGTGTTGGTACAGGGCATTGACGATGATAACAGTGGCTGGATTATATTCTTAAACTTAGTTACAGCGCTTTCAGAAAGACATCTACTTTGATAAAGTCCACTCTCCACTGCTGCGTAATCAATTATTGTAAATGTAAATGTTATCAAGAAATGATCAGACAGGAGAGGGTTTTCAGGAAACACTGTTAAATGTTCAGTTTCTATGCCATATGTTAAAACAAGATCTAGAGTGTGATTAAAGTGGTGGGTGGGTTCTTTTACATTTTGAGAGAAACCAATTGAGTCTAACAACAGATTAAATGCCATGTTGAGGCTGTCATTTTTAGCATCTACATGGATGTTAAAATCACCCACAATAATTATTTTATCTGAGCTCAGAACTAAATTAGATATAAAGTCTGAGAAATCAGACAGAAACTCTGTGTAAGGCCCAGGTGGACGATAGATGATAACAAGTAAGACTGGTTTCTGAGTTTCACAGCTGGGGTGGACAATGTTAAGCATCAGGCTTTCAAATGAATTAAAAGTCTGTCTTGGTCTTTCATTAATTAATAGACTGGTGTGAAAAATTGCTGCCACACCGCCCCCTCGACCTGTGCTTCGAGATTTCTGGTAGTTAGAATGACTCGGGGGTGTTGATTCATTTAAACTAACATAATCATCCTGCTGCAACCAGGTTTCTGTAAGGCAGAGTAAATCAATTTGTTGATCAATTATTAAGTCATGTACTAACAGAGACTTGGAGGAGAGAGACCTAATATTTAATAATCCACATTTCATTGTTTTACTCTTTGGTTCAGATGTGGATACTGTATTGTTCTTTCTTTGTGATTGTTTAAGTTGTTTGTTGCTGGTTTTTAGTTTGTTTTTTGTCTTTTTGGAAGCAGACACAGTCTCTATGGAGATGGGTTTTTGGGGGGGTAGCAGGAGGAGAGAAGCTGCAGAGAGGCGTGTAAGACTGCAACTCTGCTTCCTGGTCCCAACTCTGGATAGTCATGTTTTGAGGGGTTTAATAAATTTGTCCATATTTCTAGAAATGAGAGCTGCTCCATCCAAAGTGGGATGGATGCCATCTCTCCTAACAAGACCAGGTTTCCTCCAGAAGGTTTGCCAATTATCTATGAAGCCCACATCGTTTCTGGGACACCACTCAGACAGCCAGCAATTTAAGGAGAACATGCGGCTAAACATGTCACTCCTGGTCTGATTGGGGAGGGGACCAGAGAAAACTACAGAGTCCGACATTGTTTTGGCAAAGTTACACACCGATTCAATATTGATTTTAGTGACCTCCGATTGGCGTAACCGGGTGTCATTACTGCCGACGTGAATTATGATTTTATTGAATTTACGTTTACCCTTAGCCAGCAGTTTTAAATTTCCTTCAATGTCGCCTGCTCTGGCCCCTGGAAGACAATTGACTATGGTTGCCGGTGTCTCTAGCTTCACATGTCTGAGAACAGAATCACCAATTACCAGAGTTTGACCCCCGGCGGGTGTGTCACCGAGTGGGGAAAAACGGTTAGACACATGAACGGGTTGGTGGTGTACCTGGGGCTTCTGTTTAGGACTACGCTTCCTCCTCACTGTTACCCAGCCTTTCCCCAGCTGCTTGGGGTCTGCCGGGGAACAGCTAGCGGGGCCTACGCTATCTTCGGCTGCACCAGCTACAGGGGCCTGGCTAGCTAAGGGTGAGAGCAGGGTGCAAAGCCGAGTCTCCAATTCAGTAATCCTGGCCTCCAGAGCTGCAAATATGCTACATTTGTTACAGATATCATTACTGCTAAAGGAGGCCGAGGAGTAACTAAACATCTGACACAATGAGCAAGAAAGTGCAGAAGGGACATGTGAAGTAGCCATGGTGCTAACGGGTCGGCTACGAGCTAAGCTAGCGAAACAGTACAGAGACAGTGAGTGAATACTATAAATTAGGTAGTGAGTACACAGAAAGTGTGCTTCGGATGAAGCACGTGAAGATTATACTGTGAAAAAAGAATGTATTTAAAAGTTGTTAATTAAACTGCTAAGCAAATAAGCTACTCAGAAACACCACTGTGTTTGAGCAGGAACAGGAAGCGATACTATACCACAGAGCGAGCGAGCGAACACCAAGTGACAGCGCCACCCTGAATGTGCAAATACGAAACTAAAATCGCTTCTGTCCATTCAAATAAAGCTTTAAATGAAATCAAAAAGGCATCTTTTCAAATCTCCATTTCCATTTTTTATCGTCCCGCTGTTTTGCCGTTCTTCTTCTTAGCACTTCTTAGCATTTTACGCTATCGTTTGTTTCGTGGTGTCGCAAAATAAACTGTTTACGGCAATATTTTTTCATTGTTCTGATGGTCACTGTAGAGGCTATATTAATTTCTTAAAGTTCTCTCTTTCTCTTATATTTAATATAACCACACTACGGACGGACAAGCGCCTGTTTTTATGCGTTGTCGTTAGCAACAGCGACGGTAACGCCTTCGCGTGTCTGCTTGTTTATGTTCCACATAAACCTTTCACAATAAAGCTCAAGATCCTGTTGAGACTTTTCAAAATAAACTGAATTACGTGAAAGAGCAGATTATTTACGGATGAGAAGCAAAAAAGAGCCGCCAGGTGCTAAAAAATAAACCTTAGACTCAAACGTTAGAACAGGCTTTTCCCCACAGCACGCCGTGTAATAAATACAAAGAAAACGTCGGCCGTTACAACTTATGTCTAAAAATGTATCGTTTCATGCATCGGTTAAAACACTCGACTCCGGGTAAAGGACGCGCAGCTGGAAACACTTCACGCAAGCTGCCCGAGATTCACAGAATTTACAGAAAATGTTACATTTTTGTGATTTATATCGTTATCGGGACGATAGAATTCTTATATCGGGATATGAGATTTTGGTCATATCGCACAGCCCTGGGCGAGACTGCCCCATAGTGTCCTGTAGTTTAATTATGCGGCAACGAATTTTTATAGTCGACCTCATCGATTATGCTGACAAACTGCTGCACTGGGCAGGATATCTATTTAAAGAAATTAAAATACATCCTTTGCTGACATTGTGTGCATGCAATGTTGTGTATGGTGCAAGCTGTCAAGTATTTCAGCAACATTTACTGAAGAATGAGTTTTAAATATATGAGCTATGAACTATACTAGTTGAGTAATGTGATTTTTTCCTCCAACTTAAAGGACCAGTAAATTAGTCTCCAGGAACATGCTTGGTGGTTAATAATTTCCTTAAATCTATTATCAAAATAAAATACCACATTTTTTATAACTCAAGCTTCTTAAACATGAGAATTTTCTTTCTTTTTTGAAATTGTAAATTGAAAATCTTTGGGTTAAGAAAAAATTAGCTTTTTAAAAACTCCAAATTATCAATTGAAACATTTTTCACAATGTCCTGTGGCTTAATAGACAACATGAGGAGATAAATGTCAGATTAATTGACAGTGAAAATTGCCATTAGTTTCAGTCCTGCAAAATTAGTATGGCACACTGAGATTCACATCACAGCTGTTTAACTGCAGTGATTATGGGAATTTCCTGACCTGAAAATTGGCCTTGAAAAGTTCAGAAACCTCTACACGAGACTGTAATGGAGCATGCTGACAGCTAGTCACATTTCACCATCTTCACTAAGAAGATGGTGAAATGTGACTTCCAGCGGGGAAGGACGGGATCATACTGAAACGAGTCTATACAATGCTATACAATAACACACTTCCAAGGTTAAATGAAAGAAAAAAGAAATGTATGCTAGCAGTGGCTTAACTGTGTGACCTGTTGTGTTAAAAACCTTAAGAGATCTGCACCAACTCCAATCACTCTGCAGTTGCTGTGAGATTTTCGTTTTCGTATGAATCAAAAGCGAGAATATAATCCAACATTTTATTATAGCTTCAGTGAGCACCACTAATAATCATCAATCACATACAACAGCACCAACATTTAAGATCATCTTGAGTCCAAACCGTTACTGCCATGCAGTTACAGACAGAGTGTGGGCAATGAAAATTACAGCCAATTAAACTGTGGTGATAAAAAGACCTGTGGAAATCTCTCTCCTTCATTCTGTCCAATAAAACAGCAGACTGTATATAAGGCATTACTCCAATCTCATATATCATCAATATCCAACTCTGTGGCTGACATAAGCAGCTTCAGGTCATAAAGAATAACCACTTACTTCATATAATATGTGTAGGGATTAGGGCTGCCACGATTAGTCGACTAGTCACGATTACGTCGACTATCAAAATCGCCACGACTGATTTAATAGTCGACACGTCGTTTGAAGCTTTGTAAGATCCCAAAAGACGCAGGAATAAGTAGTAGGATTTAAGAGTGTAATAACGGACTGAAACAGAAGATGGCAGCACTGCATGTACAAGGATGCCAGCTGCCGTTAAACACCAAAGAAGAAGAAACTGTGTCCCAGAATTTATAGCGCGGCCCAGCTCAGTTTCCAACAATGGCGGCAGCTAGTTAGTTTTAATATTACTCTTATTATTCTTTCTGGGTCACAAAATAAATGTTTAACATATTTTCAGGCGAGAATGTAGCTGTGTAAACCTCAAATATCTGCTCAGTTTATCAAGACACCACATATTTTCAAAAGCGCTCCAACGTTTTGGGAGATGTCTGTTACCCACTAGCTCGATAGCTAGCCGGGGGCAAGGCTCACTAGAGCCGTGAGAACACCGGACTCCCGGCAAATCGTTTTCAAACCCACCGCCATCTTTCGCTACTCAGGTTAAACATGATATATAAGTCACTTAGATAACTTCAAAATGTTATTGTTTGGCTTTTTTCAGTGTTTTATTTGTTCCTGAGTAAATCGGTTTGGATGAGATTAAAGTTATAGTTTTTACACAGCTGAATAAACATCAAGCAGACAGCTGATTATCAGAAGTGTGAGAATCTACTCCGGTGTCCCGTTATATTTTAGATAGCAAGGAGCAGACGGCTGAGTTTATTAAACTTCACCGAAACAATCTGCAAATTTCATTAAAATTTAATAAACTATCATCTTGTCTTTATTTTTAGTTAGCACATACCTTAAACACTTAAAGCTGTAAGCTAATGATAGTTATATAAGAGCAGATGCTGCTGGTGCAATAAGCTGTACCTTTTACGTTGAATGGATGATGATCTGATTAGTCGACTAATCACAAAAATAATCGCCGACTAGTCGACTATCAAAATAATCGTTTGTGGCAGCCCTAGTAGGGATAAAAATAAAAAATACTACAAAAACACCTTCAAGTATTGAAGTTAGGATGTACTGGCTGAATATCTGCATCAGTACTGGTTCACTGATTAGCCAATAACTTGTACTGCACCCTCGTATCCAAATATGGTCACCTACAGCTGAAAAAACACAAAACAAAAACACAATACTGGCTGCTGTCACTATGGCAGAAGTCCAAAACCAGTGGTTGAGGTCACAGTGGGTGCATCTATTTTCCATACAAGCTATGGTTACATGGCATTTACCAATAATAGAGGTGGTTCCTTTTTTTTATTATTTACGGAAGAGTTGAAACACTTATTTATCAATTCATAAGCTACGGTAATGTTCATATTATAAATAGATGAAAAGACCATAAATGAAAAGTAAGGCCGTCTCTTTATATACTCTGATTTTCTGTAGCCCATTTTTGAGGAAGTACACTTTTATAGTTCTACTTTAATAAAAGGTTCACCGATTTATAAAACAGCTGGCCTTTTTTCCCCTCAACACTACTCAAACAGAAGTAAATAGTTCTTTTATTAGGGGCACATTTTCAGCTGTGGATTAACAGCTGTGTAGACTAGTAAGTGAGGTGATTGTGGTTTATCTGACTGACTGAAAATAAATTCTATGAACTTAAGCACTAGGTCACCTGCCACCACTTATGGTAAATGGACTGATTCTTATATAGCGCTTTTCTACTCTCTCGGAGCACTCAAAGCGCTCTATACAACATGCCACATTCACCCAATCACACCCATTCTCACAAGCACTTTATCTATACTTAGTGCTATTTAACTACATTCACACACATTCATACTCCGATGGATGCATCGGAGAGCAACTTGGGGTTAGTATCTTGCCCAAGGATACTTGACATGCAGACTGGAGGAGCCAAGGATCGAACCACCAACCTTCCGATCAGTAGGTGACCTGCTCTACCTCCTGAGCTACAGCCAGGAGGTAGAGCAAAGCAATTCCACAGCCAACTTACAGTTGGCTGTGGAATTAAAACGAGATGAGAACCTTCACAAACTGTCTTGTTGTGGCATCTTTTTACAGAACCACCTTTCAAATTCAGTGAATGACTCATTCTTTCACAAATGTTTATAAAAGCAGAGTGCATGGTAAGGACCTACATTTTAATTCAATTCAATGCAATAAAATTCAGTTTTATTTATTTAACACCAAATAACAACAACGACTGGCTTGAGGCACTTTATATTCTCAGGTTAAGACCCTACAATAATAAAGTCCCTATAATATTACACCTATGACAATGGGACTGAAAACACCTGAATTCAAAGTTACAGGTGAATAAACCCTTAAACATTTTAAAAATCTGCAGTGTTCTGTTTTATCATGTCATCAACTTGATGTAATGCAATGGTGCGAGACAAAACATAGACACAAACTATATGTGCACAGCACATGTGTAGTGTCACTAATAGGATGTGCAGGCCCTTCCCTTGAGTGCTAATTAAGAATGATCCTCTTGTGCTTTATTGGTGCGTGCTGCGTCTTCTCATGAAAGATGACAACTAGTAAGCTGCGACTTAAGTCTGTTGTTTGACGTGGGCTTATACCGACAAGCCTAACACACCAGCCACTCAGGCCATATTGTTTTGTGTGTGATGCATTTGAATGGCCTGAGAAAGCTCAGTCGGTGCACTGAGAGGAAAATCAGCATTGGCCTTGAGCTGCATCATCCACAAGACTTTAATGCAGCTGCCCGGCTACACTTAATCAATAATAAGAGCCTCACAAAGTACAGAATACACCCCACAGCTCCCATCCCAGCACACAAAAGCAGTTGCAGGTAAAAATAAAATCTCTAATGGTAATATTTGATTTGTTAGTCTAGGATCTTTGCTTAGGTTTAATCTGAACCTTTGGTGTAATACTCAAAAATGCTATAGTTTCAGTTATCCTCCAGAGTTTGCTTGTTTCAGTTTACTTTATGTTTAGTTTTACAGGCTTTGTCCTGCATCCACCAAAGAGCCTTTGACATTGCTCCAAAAGAAAAACCATCAGAGATGCAATAAAGGATTTTTCACCACCTTCTCTACTGAGGTTTCAATTTACTCAAGAATAAAGTAAACTTTGCCCATCACACGGACAGAAATACCAGGAAAAATGACTCTTAAAGGTCTTAAATATATGCAGACACGTGTATTTATGTGCACAGTCATTGCCCAAATGCCCATGCTGAGAAACGAAATGCCTGCTTTTAGTTAAGATTTAATTATTTTTAAGGGTCAGTTTTTGTTTGTATAATGGTAGATTGTAATACAGTAATTATGATGTTCAGAACTGTAAAAGACAACAATACTTTGTAGTAGGACTTCTTTGTGCTGGTTGTACTCACAAATTTGAACACAGAAGCCACTTTGGCTGCTCCCTTATTCTCAAACGGTCACCACAAGAACATATACAGTTAGTTCACTAGACTCTTTCTTTCATACTCCGTTTTGTTTTAATTTTAGTTAACTATAACTTGGTGTCAACCAAATATATAACTGTTACTTACCTAAAACCCTGACATAAAAGTTGTAAAAACTGTATTGGGGCTGATAACGCATATATAATGCAAGAATAGCTTTGGAAAACCAAGTAGGATTCCTACACTACAAATAGCTAGCTGAAGCAAAATCTCCATTTGTTATGAGAGTGTGGATGATGGCCAGAACAAAGCAAACTGTCAGCAAGAGCACATCACACTGGAAAACTACTGTTAATCTATTGCAGATCCTTGGGAATGATTCATAATAGCTGACGGTTATAAAAGCAAGCAAAGCAGAGAGTAAATGAGTAAATAAATTCATTTAGGCCAGCATTTATGCTGACATTCGGGAGACATAAGGCACTGTCCAAACAATCAAATACTTACAGGATTAACCACTTAATCTCCCTTACCCCCCAAAATAGCAAAACAACAACAATCTACAGCTGCAGAGCGAGGACAAATGTATGCTGTTGGGTTTAATAAATGCATGAAAAGAACAGCTGTCTCCGTCTTTGTATAATTATGGCTTAGATGAAAATCAGAACACATTTTATGAATAATCAATGTAGAAATCCTTATAATTCCAACAGGGTTCATTTTTTCCTAATTGTATTTAGGTCAAAGTAAGCCCTGTTGTAGCCCCGGGGAGGAAACTCTGGATAACCAATGATAAAAGGTTCAAAGTTTCAATGCCTGTTAGCCCTGAATCACCGTGAGAGAAAAACAGAAGAAAGGAAGCCCCGGAGGCTACACAGTCAAGACTGCACCACCAAATGCTGGCAGGTCTTGAGTCACCTCAGTAAATCACAACAAAAGGGGAACTCGACAAACGCTTGGTAGACCGGGTCTAACTAACTGGAGGCAGAACACCACTAAGCCTTCTTGCTAACGCTGCTGTATTTTACAGCATAGAAATTTGCATGTGACAGTATTGCTGAAGTGTAACCCATTTGCTTTTTTGTGGCTAAAAAAAGTAACAGGGCTACTCCTTACAGATGAAATAAACTATATGAGTGTCACTAATGGTATTATATGTGGAAAAGGCAGTACAATCACCTCACATGGAGAGCACTAAAGTCAAAGAAGTTTTCCAAACAATAATAAAGAAGAAATAATTCTCAGGTGACTTGGGGGAGAGCTGTAGCTAACTGTTTGGGTTTGCACATCGACAGAACAAAGTTAAGGAATAATTCAGTTACTGGCAGTTAGCAGCAATCGGGTTTCTGTGCCTCGAGTTTTCAAATTATTCAATGCGATGCAGTGTTTATGCAGAGCAGTCCGATAAAGAAAGCTGCACTGCAGTGATAAAAGCTGCCGGGTAAGGCTTAAGAACGTGTCTGTAAAGGACTTTTAAGGAATAACTGATCAACTGTCAGCACAGTAGCTCAGTAGCTGCCTCACAGCATGAAAGATCTAAATTCAAACATAGGTAGGACCTTTCTGTGAGGAGAGTGCGAGTTCTCCCCATGTTTGGGTATCCTTTTCTCCCTCCACTGAAAGGCACGGCAGTGCTTTTAGTGTTTTTCTTGGCTAAAAAAAAGGTCTTTTAGGGGTGACTATGCACAAGAGGTCCACATATAGTTTAAAATAGCCAGTCAGTGTTATCTTACTTAACAGAGGTCCATCCATTTTCCTGTTATTTTGGGCCATTTGTTAAACAAAAGTGATTTTACTGTTAACTAAATGAAAATCACACTCAAACAAATTGGTTATAAACTATTTCACTGCAGCCCTGGTGAGTTTCCGGTTGATGAACACCAAAACCTCTTTTGTGGGTTGGGGGCACTAAATGTTTTTATGCAGGAAAAACCCTGCTGCCTATTCTGGCACACAGCAAATACTCACAAAAATAGTCAACACAAGACGCAAAAGCCAATAAAGTAATTTTTCCAAACCCCTCTAAGCCTACTTATTAGACTAATTATCCTAGTATTATTTCTGAATTACAGCCAGTTTGCTTGCTTGGTAACTTAACTTTTATGAGGAAAAAACACACACCATACAGTACATGACAAACACCGACATACACTCAGGGCTTCCTGCTTCCAATGCTAGAACACAGAGACTGTTATTTATTCACACACAGCTGTCTATGTAGATATAAACTCAATTCAGAAATTGAGTTTAGCACAGACATCAACAGCCACCTCAACTAATCAGGTTTTTAAGATTAGATTAGACTCAAATGATGCTCACTTACCAGTTCACTGCAATAACAGACCTCTACATATTCACTGCTATTTCGAGTGGCTGCCATTCATTTATTTCTGGAAACAGGCTCTCCCGTGGCCTTTTCAGTTAAGCTTTACTTTACAGGTCTGTCATTTGTCATTTGTCTTTAAACTAACTTAAATATACCAACATGGGACGACCATCTGATTTAGACTAAACTTCACAATATATAATAAATCAATACCTAAACATAAAAAAATCTCACTCCCGATACTCTTCACAACGAATAAAGAGCCATATATGTTATGTTAGCTATTCTGACTAATTTTGTCTACAGTCACACAGGCATGTATCTGCAGTGCTATTTTTTAGTATTTATAACCTGCACGTTATCTGGATGACAGTTCAGCCCCCCACCCCCACCTTTACAAGTCACAAGCAGAAATGTTATGTAGCTTTTAACTGTATCGTGTGTATTTGTGTACATGTCATACCGCACCTTTCACAGTGCCCCAGCATGAAACAAGTTTTCTGCCCCATCCTGCTGGGAGGTGGTTAGCTTGTGTGCAGGCATCCGGGCAGATAGCCATACACTCAGGGACAATGCGCACACACAGGTGACTGCTGCACATCAGGCGCAGAGCAGACAGTAAAATGAGGACGATGTGACCGCTATAGCTTTGCCAGTCATTGCGAATTTGCCCCTTAAAGACCAGCTACTACGAAACACTCACTGCAACCCGATTTAGCCACCCCTAATAAAAAAATAATGCGTTTATCCAAAGCGACATACTGCACATGTACCCCGAACGTTTTAATTACCAGCGGTCCTGTGTGTTTTCCAATGGCTGCGATCTGTTAAAGTCCTGCTTTAGGACTCAGCTCCACCGTCAGTGAGTGAAAACACAACCAACCAGCAATCCCCTCAGTTTGCAGCTACGCTAGCCCACAACATGCAGCTAGCGACCAGCTGATCACTAGCGTCGGCTTATCTGAACCTCAACTGTCAAGCTAAACGGGTGACGTTCCTTCAAATGTACGGCCTTCAATAACTTTACTGCAAATAAAGATGGCAGCTGGTGTTTCCACAGTTACCGCGGGTTCGTTGTATTTTTCCCGAGGTTGCCACTGTCATGCTAACACCAGCGATAACGGTGCGGACTGTAGTTGAGCCGAGATGCACATTCCAGCCCATGCTAACTCGCATGCTAAAGCAGCTAGCACACATTTGCTAACTAGCCACTTCCAGAGAGGAGAGCGTCTTTGGTGTACCCGCCATCTACTCACCAGTAAGCAGCGTTTGCGGCAAAATGCGTCGGTGTGAGCGTTGAAGATAACCTCCAATGTGTGAATTAAGTCGGTACGGGGCACTCCGTGTATATCCATATGTCTCAAACGATGCGTTAATCCCAAAGTGGTTGCTGCTCCCTCTCCTTCCTTTCGCCGGTCGCCATGTTTCCTCAACATCCAAATAAGCCGAGCATGTAGCCAGGTCCCAGCGCCGATTTTCCTCCTAACAGCATCCTCCTCTCGGCCCCGAGCGAGGCCGCAACTGAAACACAATCCTGACATCTGTTGGATAAAAGGAAAAACACACTCGGTGGCGTGGATTTAATGGATTCATTTAATTTCCCCTCTCTTTTATTTAAACTCACAGAATGTGTTAAGGCTGAAAAGCTTTTTGTTTTTACATTTTTGAGATTTTTTTTTTTTCACCTCAATAGAATTATTGCACCTTTTGATCAGCACCATGGACAGCAACTGCAGCGAGCAGTCGGGGAACAGACATATTTATTTAAGCTTGTGCTACGAACTTACATGGTCTTTTTCAACTAAACTATCACAATCCCAAAGACAACTGGAATAACTATAAGCACAAATAAAGAAGACAGGCCTATTAACCACAGGTCCCCAAACACTGACTGGATGGGTCACTTTATAACAAACATCTCATTCAACAATCATTTCCAGTGGACCAACATCTATATATATCATGCAAACATGTCATAGTATGAGTTTATATGTTCAACATATGAGTGTAACAATGGATGGATTCCATATATAAACCTCTACTACTCAAACTACTCGCTCTTTAGAGCTTCATCTTTTGGGCCTTGTGCTCAGGGAAGTTGTAAACAACCCTGCTTAAACCCAGTATATTTATCCTGCTTTCTTCTCTCCTTACACTTCTGGTCGGAGCCACTTTTTTTGCTTGGGTTGCGAAAACAAAATTTACAATGTGCTGTCCAACTTTACTGGCTATCTGTCCAGGATATACCCTGCTTTTCTCCCTACTTGATATTGTACTTAGATTTCCATAAGACATCTCAGGCTATCTATTATTTGTTTTCTTTCTAGAACACGCATTACAATAATCACTAATACTTACAGAATTTTATAGGTGCATAAGAATAGTCTCCTTTTTTTTTATCTTGGCTATGACTCGGAATGTAACTGGAATCCTTTACATCCAAATAAAAGCAAACCCTTGTTTTAAAATAAATATGTTATTATGCAATGGCTAAAATTGCTTTAAAATAAAATTAGGCTGTGAGATAAAAACAAATGTGATTCAAGATGGCATGCTGCATTTTTTACATTCATTTATCCTCTGAATTCTAACCTCTCTGCTATAAATAAATCAAGCTTGTAAATTTTAATTGTAAATTGTAAAAATCTTCTCACATACAAGTTCTTGAATAATCAGGTCCCATTTTATCTCACAGGACCACACCATGCCAATAGAGCACTTTGCTCTATAATTGCAGGCTTACTTGTGGTTCCTATTATGGGGCGATTGTGGCTCAAAAGTTGGCAGTTCGTCTTGTAATCGGAAGGTTGCCGGTTCGAGCCCCGGCTCCGATAGTCTCGGTCGTTGTTATTGAGCAAGACACTTCACCCGTTGCCTACTGGTGGTGGTCAGAGGGCCCGGTGGCGCCAGTGTCCGGCAGCCTCGCCTCTGTCAGTGTGCCGCAGGGTGGCTGTGGCTACTAGTGTGTGAATGGGTGGATGACTGGATGTGTAAAGCACTTTGGGGTCCTTAGTGACTACTAAAGCACTATACAAATGCAGGCCATTTACCATTCCTAAGCTAATTCTAACATTCTCCACTGATTCTTTTTGATTTTCATTTGTTATCACATTGTTTTGTTGTGTTTACTTGTCCAGGTTTAGTTGTGTAAAGAAATCTTGTATTGACAGTTCTGTTAGTATTGTCTTTCTGATTTTACTTCTCTCATGATATAAAATTTGTTTGACTGTGTGCTTAGTCCTTTCTTGTCTCTGTTCTAGGTGTTTTCTTTCCAGTTGAGTTTTTTCGGGTTTTATTTTGATAATTAGTCATATAATTAATTATTTTGTGTTTGGTATGTTGTTTTACTTCCCCCATATCTTGTTATTCTGATGTAGTTTAACTGTGTCTCTCAGGTGTCTCCTCCCTGGCCTGATCATCCCTCTACATATATTGTGTGAGTCTTTCTTTGTCATTTGTTGT
This sequence comes from Neolamprologus multifasciatus, assembly GCF_963576455.1. Lineage (NCBI taxonomy): Eukaryota > Metazoa > Chordata > Actinopteri > Cichliformes > Cichlidae > Neolamprologus > Neolamprologus multifasciatus. The sequence goes on along the minus strand of NC_140450.1, from coordinate 3,198,894 downwards.
GTCCCTGTCAGCTGTGTGTTTCCTGTGGTTTCTGTATTGCTTCCTGGTGTATAGTCTGTGGTTTGTACTTTACCTTTTGGACTTTGTTATTTTTTGTGCATTTAGCATTAAAGGCTTGTGTCTCCTGCATCTGAGTCTGCAACATGCCTGCCACACAGCTACACCCTGATAGTCTTCATTTATACTCCTTGACTCGGCTTCCAGTACACTATAGGATTCATTCTAAAATTCCTGTATTAACATACAAAGGACTAAATGGCCAGGCTCTAGATTATATATCAGCTTCTTACAAAATACACTGCTGCTTGCTGTCGTTCACAGACTCAGAGGTTGTTAGTTGTTCCCTGTACAAAACTACACAGACAGAGCCTGTGGACCCACAAGCTACCATTACCACTACTACGTTTAGCTGATTTAAAAAGCAGCTAATTTATTTTGTTTTAACAGGAATTATGTTGAGAATTTATTAAATTTTTTCCCGCCTGTCCCGTTTGGCTCTTTAGCCATCAAAATTATTCTCTGAAGGCCAAGAAAAATGCCTTCAGAGAAGGCTTTACTAAGTGCATCATCACGGCCTTCCCGTATTGGTCCATTTAATTGATCTTTGCTATTATTATTTATGTATTTATTTCTAAAGAAAAACAGAGGGGAAGACTGACAGTGAGAGAGGACACTTAAAAAAAAAAGAAGAAGAAAAAAATCACCTGGATCACATCTTGAGAGAAAAAAAGAGAAAAGAGAGCAACACAAGACACACAACCTCATTGCAATAACCTAAATAAATGTAAGTAACAGTAAATACTAAATATTGTATGTTATTGTGCAACACACAAGACCGACAGCGCACAATGTGCTTTGAGGTAGCAGCCCAGAAGGGTGAAGTTTGTGTGTGTGAGCACCCGTGTGTACACCTGTGTGGACGGGTGCGCTTTTATTCAAAAGGTTTCTCCATGTAACAATCTGCGAGAGGGTGTGGGGAGCCACAGCCCCGACCCCCAGCGCATGAAGCAGGCATAGAGGAGATCCAGGCCCCAGACATCCAGAGGCCCCCAGAGCGTGAGAGCCGAAGGAGGACCAACAGAGGATTTTTAAACAACTTTTTATTTTATTTTGACTTGTTGTGTTTTTATTGAAAATTATGGCACTTAACGTTATAATTTATTATACTCTTTTAGGGTATAGTCCTTACTTACTTACTAGTTACCATTAACACATTCCTCCACCAAAACAATCCATGTTTTAACACGTGTTCACTACATTTCTAAGTTTATCTGGGCTGATATGAAGCTGGATCAATCAAGCGATGTATTATTTAAACTGCCTGAGACTGCTGAAACCCCAATTAGGACATCAAGTCCATTATCTATCCTTTAAATCTATTTTTGTGTTTAGAGTTGAGAGCGGTTGACTCTGCACAATCCAGCAAGGAGGCACTGTGGTTCAGCTCTTATTTCACTAAGGTCATTGTGAATGCTTCAGGATTGTGAGATCCTAATCACTTGACAGTGTGGTGCATTGTAATATGCAGTCAGAGTCACTAGATGACAGCAGTTCTCATTTGAACTTTACAAATCACAGCAATTCAGTGCAAATGACTACATGGGTGGCTTGTGGTTATACAAACCACAAACCACTGTAACCTCACCCAGTGGTAGTGATGCTTTGATGACTTACATGCTGTTGTGCCCATATTTCTTCAAAGGTAAACACTGCCTGTATCATGAAACGCATCAGAACTTTCCGGATCAGTTTCTGCTCTTCCGGTTGGGGAATTCACTTTTGTCAGTTAAACCTTTTGTTATCTTCCCATTTACAAAAGCTCAAAAGGCGTAGTTGTAAGGTTTGTCTCTGTGAAATCACCTCAGCGGTGAATGCCATTATTACTCAATAGTTTGATATTCTTTGTACATATCAGACTTGAAAATCTACCGTCTACTCGCACTTAGGGAGTGCACCCATTGTTGCTTAGTCCAGCTCAGTACAGGTATGAGTAAAACAAACAAACCAAAAAAAAGTACACCCTTTACGTTTCTAAGAAGAAAAAACAACAATTGAAACAGGATTAGGATAACAATTCAATAAAGTCCTGAGTAAAATGTAAAATTTAAGTTTTCAACCCAAAGAACTCTGGTTTGCTTATTGGAAATAGCCCCTATATGCACAGATCGAAGATGTAGACGGGTGAAAAATTAATGGAAAAAAGTGTAACCCTGGACCCTGACAGAGAGGAAGAGGTCACCTCATCCCTTCTTACAGAGAGCACATTTATTCTCTAATCCAACATCTATCCGCCTGAACATCTATGAGAGAATTTGGGCTTCGTTTTTTCCAACCTTATGATTAAATGAGGCAACACATTTTGGAACCCCTCAGGCATTTTTCCAAAGACTAATGAAGCTATTCTGATAACCGGAGGCTCAGTAACTTACTTACTTACTATTATATTAGATCCGGGGCTTTCCTTTGCTTTCCAGTGCAGTTTCAGTGCATATTGTGGGCAGAGGTCAGGTGTGGAATTTGATACTCTAATGAAAAGCATTTTAAAATTTCTGTTTTTGTTCCCATCTGGCATTTGTTTAAAACTACAGACACACGTCTAATTTCTGGAAGTTATCAACTAAATCAGTGCTCACTGGGACAACAACAGGACTCCTAAAGTTCAAGATAAAGTTATGTCACAGGCTGCGTACATGCACTGCAGTATTTTTGAGAGTCAAGACCCACTGGGACTTGACCTTCATTTTATGCTCATGATAAATACAAGTTTTTATTTGTCACATACACAGTACAGCATATATTGAACATGTGGTGAAATGCTTGTGTCCAAACTGCGGACAGGCTGCAGACGTAGCCGCATCATTCCAGGGTTTGTTTGTTTATTTTTTTAGCATGGGGGGACTCAAACTTGCAACTTCCGCGCCAAAGGTGTGTAGTCTTACCTCTACACTATCCAGCTAATAGAACTCAAACTTACTTGGATTGCAGTGTCTTGACAAAGGTAACACTTCAATGTGTGTCAAAGTCTTCATCTTACAAATAACTTTAATACAATAACTTTAAACATGCGGGAAAATGTAGATATATTTTATTAAAGCATGTACAAGATGAGCTAAAGTCTACTGTAGGACTACCATACATATTTTTTGTAATATGCTTAGGATCACAATGGGATGAAGTTGATCAAAGTTGTAATGGATCAAGAGTGCTGCTGCTCAGGAGCTGCTGCGTGCAGAGGGTAATCAAAATCATGTCTAAGATCAGGTTGATTTTCCCACATGTTCCCAGCTACAGCGAAAACTGTTCAATACTTCGTTTGTGGTTAGTGGAATTCCCCAACAAAGATGAATGAGTAAACAAAACAAAAAAAAGAACAACAATTCTCTGGCAAGACATCTCTGGCAGTATTTCAAAACGTCTAACACAAGTCTGAACATGAAACTTTCAGTAGGCGTGCAACGCTGGTAGATGAGGAAAACGAAAGTTAGGGGCCTTTGGTGTGAAATTACGTGCAGAGTTTCTGGCTTGTTTGATAATTGTGTGCCAATACCCATTATTAAAAAAGGTTGACATGCACTGGATAATTACAACGGTCCTGAACACAAAACAATAATGCAGGTCGCACATCTTGCTGACCAGGATTAGTTCCTCTACAGCAATGACTCAGTGCGAGCACACAGTTCTAAATACGTCAATTTCCACAGAAAAAGACACAGACACTACGAGTTTCATTTCACCAAATAAAATTTACCTCAGGGACAAACAATTAGATCATCTAGAGACTTCCAAATGCAAGATGATACAGCTGATTAAAGTTTGCAAACACTCATCATGAATGTCATGATGATTTTGTGATTTTTTAAGATTTTTTGAACAGTTTTAAAAACTTTTTTCCAAGTTTGAATGACTGGACAGCGTACATCCTTAATGACTTTAAAAGAATTAGGTGTTTAATTTTATTTTATACTTTTTTCTAATCCACGCAGGGTCAAAAGTACATATACAGGTTCAAATATGTACATGCACTCCCACTGATATTTGGTTAAATGTACCCTAGCAAGTTGCACCTCAACCAGCTTGCACTTCTGACATAGACCTGGCTGGTTATTTGACCACTCCTCTTGGCAGAATCGATCAAGTTAATATAAATTGGTTGTTACACAAAATTTCAAGAGTGCTGTGATTGGGAAATTCAGAAGGCCATTCCAGAAGGTTAATGTACGCTGGCTTTATCCACTCCAAAACCTGTTTTGATGTGTGTTTGGGATTTTTTTTCTGTTGAAAAACCCTGTGTGTCATGTGCTGTGTGCAGGCAGGAATGGTGCACCCAATGTGCAGAAACTCAGAGGCCAAAATGTGAACTCAAAACAGCTTTAATGCTGAACTCAAATGTAATAAAACTGAGAATTCAAAATAAACTTACACAGGGAGACAGACCGGAAACACAGCATGGGATGAGGGCGATCGTGACAGAGAGCAAAGAAAACACAGAGCTTAAATACACGGAGAGCAATCAGGGAATGGGAGACAGGAGGGAAACACAGCTGGGAAAAATCAGGGCTAACAAGACAAGGGAAGCAAAACCAGAAACATTCGATACATTAACATGAGACACGGACTTTCAAAGTAAAACAGGAAACAACACAGAGATGCACAGGGACTTGACAAGAGGATACGGCTGACAGGGAAGACACAGCAACTATGGAACACAGAGACATAAACCATGAGACAGAGAAGTCTAACAAAGAAACCAAAAGACTAGAAATGATCAATAATATCAAAATCAAAGTTCAATAAAAACGACCCAGGCTAATATGAGGCGCAGTTTAAAAATTTGGAAGTAGCCCTCCTTTTTCATTATTTCATCCACTTTGTGCAACATACCGGTACCACTGGCAGCAAAACAAGCCCAGAGCATGATGCTCCCACCACCGTGCTTGACCACTGGTACAGTTTTATCATTTTTAAAAGTCCCCCAAACATAATTCACCGGTACTGGGATTATACGTGTGAGAAGCTGGAAATTTCAGCTTCAAGATGTCAGTTTTGGAGCGAAAATTTTTCTTCATGTTTATCTTCTTAGTCCATTGCAATGTAAAATTTGCATTACTGTGGATAGTGACACTGGAGTTCCAGCAGTTTCCAATTCATGGCAGGTTTGAGCCTTGATGATTCTTGGTTTGTTCCTAACTAAATTCCTCTCATCTGAAGGTGTGGGTGAAGTTTGGGTCTTCCAGACTTTGGTAAAGTGGTGACAACTCCAAATAACTTTTGCTTAAACTGATGTGATTACCTTGGAATCGGCACTTGTTTAGAAAATGCTTTAAGAAACTTTCCCGACATGTGTAAATCTGCAGTTCTCCTCATTCTTGGATTTTTCATTGTCCATTGAGTGGTGGTCAATCCAACGGTCAAAGAAATCCTTCATATGTTGGCAAAGAGAAACTACCAGCTGTAGTGAATGATGATCATTTGCAAGAAAATAACTGGCCTTGGCCTGGTTACACTGTAGAACCTCCAGCATAACTTATTAATTTAACCAGAATCTATCTGAAAATGAAGAAAAGTTACAGAAAGTCTTTGGAGTAGGCTAACATGTGCATGTGCGTATGACCTGAATGACGTAATAGTGGGTTATTACTATTTAGGGAAGTGGTTGACACAGATGAAGCTTGACACATTTGTGTCAAATGTAATCTTGGTTAGGTCATTGAAAACCAGGAAAAAAGTGCCTACAGACGACTGGTTTCTTGAGTTCCTCTTTGGTGAAGGCGATTTGAGGATAGTAGCAAAAAACAGAGAACCACAAAGAAGCACGCAAAACATAAGACAGCAAAGTACCAAGGCAACCATCGGTGGTGCCATCTTTAATAACTTTTGTAACGTATGAATGAGGATATGTACGTTTTTGAGCTTGTATGTGCACATTTGACCCTGTGAAACAGATTCAAAGTTGCACCAAATTCTTGCTTTTGAAGTAATTAAAGACCTGGGAAACAACAGCTTAAAGAAATCACTAAAAGCCCAAACTTGCCAAGACTTTTGTTCCTGTGATGATTGTATGTAAGCTTCTGGCTATAGCTCTATTTTTTTTTTTTAAGATAAGTGTTTTCTTTCTTTCTCCTTGTTTGTTGAGTTCAATCTCTAAAAAGTGTTGAAGACAACATGGTTTGACAGGCATAAAACAGTATTTGCACCAACGAGGTGATTCTCAGAGATACTGGCTGAACCTTGGCATATGTCAGCATGGTGTGCATTTATGTCATTAACAAAATTGAGGAAACTGGACAAGTGGTGGAAAAAAGAAGAACTGGAAGGCCTAACAAACCATCTACAGCAGATGAACAGTATCTGAAAGTCATATCCTTAAGAAATGGGAAATAATCCAGCAAAACCCTGACACGGGACCTGAGAGATGCTTCTGGCCCTTGAGCTGATGCTTCACTGAAGCTTCATCGGAAATGGTATTAAAATAACTGAAAATATTTGATTTCAATTATGTATTTCTAAAGAGAGCACAGCATAAAACATAAAATACTTTTACTCCGAGTATGCCTGCTTCCCAGTCTCTATCCCAAACACACACTCAGACAAAAACTGGTTCACCCGAAAGACAAAACTCCAAAACACAGACTTAACAATGTGGTGTGTGCTGTGCAGTGCAGTGAGGAATGCCCAGACCTCTACATCAGAGAGACCAAACAGCCACTTCACAAGCGCTCTTGGATGAGAGGTGAAATGTCTTCAGGCAACTCAAAGAAGTCCAGACGTTTTACTTTCCAAGCTCCTTTGACTACGATGACCTGGATGACTGAGAACCTTCACAGACATAATCCCAAACATAGTTTGAATGTAGAGCTACAGTACTGTGCAAAAATCTCAAACCACCCTTCATTTCCTTTTGCTTCCAAGCAATCAGAGTTTTTGTTTAATGGTTATGAGCAATATTTTTGCAGACTGATGGTCTTTGAAGTTTGAAGTGTGTGCGTGAAGGGAGATGTTTAAGCTCTTCCAACAGGGAATTCTATGAGTAACATACCATGGGCTGCCAAAGAAAACAGATTGGGGCCCCAGGCAGCCTACATGGCAGTGCCCATAGCAGTTTTGCCATTTTGGCTCCCCATGCAGGCCCCATGGTTAGCTTTACCCATCTTGGCCCTATGGTGGTTTTCCATAGGCTATCCATAGTGGGCTTGTCACTAGAAAACACATACAGGGATCCCAAAGGGCAAAACTGTGGACTGACCCACCTGGGGCTCACGTGGGATAATTGTAGGTTGGGCTTTCCATACAACCCCACAGTTCATCCATTGTAGGCCTGCATGGGCATGTTTGCTGGCACATTATTCATAATAAGGAAACACTGTAAAGGGAAATGTTGCCTTTGTGGAAAGAATGAAACCACAGAGCATGTTTTATTACACTGTCAGAAATCTAAAAGAGAGAGATAGAGACTGACTTAAAACCTCAGAAAAATGGAAGTTGAACTGAGTCTAATTGATATATTACAAAAACAAAACTTGGGAAGTGAAAGACATAAGGTCATATTTCTGTTTTACGTCAAACTAACTTATTTGATATGATTTAAAGGTTCTTCTTGTGGGCAAGTGGCTCCATAGTGCAGATTTTTTAAAATCTTTGGGTATCAAGCAAATCCAGTGGGGTTATGTCAGGAATAGCATCTGGTGAAAAAAAGTCATAGCCTAGAAGTAATAAATCCATGAACTAGTTTTCATCACTCGAACATGTTCCCACTGTTTTTAAGTCCAGTTAAATTAACTTAAGTTAAGCCAAACCATAACAGAGCCTTCACTGCGTTCTTCTGACCTCCTCTATACATATTGATGATAGTTTAAACCAAAAATGTCACATTATGGATTCATTCAGTTCAATTCAGTTTTATTTATACAGCGCCAAATCACATCAAAGGTCGCCTCAAGGTGCTTTATATTGTAAGGTGGACCCTATAATGATACATACAGAGAAAAACCCAACAATCAAATGACCCCCTATGAACAAGCACTTTGGTGACAGTGGGAAGGAAAAACTCCCTTTTAACAGGAAGAAACCTCCAGCAGAACCAGGCTCAGGAACCTAACTATATGCTTTTGCAAAAAGGAAAGTTTGAAGCTTAATCTTAAAAGTAGAGATAGTGTCTGTCTCCCGAATCCAAACTGGAAGCTGGTTCCACAGCATTTTGAATAAACTGAAGACCTTTCAGGGAGTTTTTAGGACAACATGATAATAATGAACAACAGTCTCTCAGTCATGCAGGTCATGGTTGTCTAAAGAGCTTGGAAAGAAAAGCGTCTGGGTGGTCATATCAAATACTGACTTTCAAGCTTGCTGTAGAAACTCTATTGTTCGTTTTAGCAAAATATTAGAATTAGAATTAGAATTAGAATAGCCTTTATTGTCATTGTACAAAGTACAACGGAATTGGAGTGCCACTCCCTTGGTGCAAAATGCAAAATAAATATAAATATAAAATATAAAAAGTACAATAAAACAACTGTAGTACTCAGACAATAATAAGTACAATATATACAGGATAGCAGCATAATATAATGATAGTATGAATAGCAGCATAATATAGTGACAATGGCAAGTATGGTATAGTTAAGCAGGTTTAATTGTTTTGTGCTTATTTACTACGGTGATAGCTCTGGGAAAGAAGCTATCCCTGAATCTGTTTGTCCTGGTTTTAATATAAAATATTTAATATAAAATATGAAGACATTTTCAACATTTTCTCTAATTACAATATTGTAACTCTACATGAAACATCCAGTGAAGAGTCCTGATTGCTGCAGATACTTCAAACCATTCTGCTTTCAGGTTTTTATCCGATTCATTAAACACTGTCAATCAACTGTCATTGTTCAGCTACATGAACTGTTAAAAACTCACTAAATGTTGGAAATACTTTTGTTTACATTTTTGTCAAGGGTTAGATAAGAAAAGCGATACTAATCTCGTATTTGACCGATCTTGTCATCTGTCTTGGCGTATTTTCCCAACCTTCAACTATTCCTTCAAAACTTGACATCTGGTGTTCGCTGGGTTCAATATGATGCTGACAGAAAAACCGCCACGTTTAGGATGCCAAAAAAAGTTTTGAAACTACGCCTCTTGGCCAAACCATACCAGAATCAAAATGAAAGAAACCACCTGAACACTTGCTCCTTAAAGTAAAGGTATCCAGCGACTCTGTTGTGCTGTGGGGGTGATCTGCAATGATGGTTTGCCTCTATTATCTCAATGAAAGAGTTGCCTCAAAGTATAACCAGAGGGGGCAAAAGTACAGACTTCTTTACATAAGTAGAAGTACAGATACCTGTCTTTAAAAATACTTGAGTAAAAATTGAAGTACTGAAGCAACTTTTTCACTCAAGCAAAAGTGAAAACGTACAGGTTCTTGTACTTGAAGGACGATTTTACCATCTATTTTAATGCAAAGGATTCTGAACCTTTATATCAATAATATAATGTAATACAACAATAGTCTGTCAACATAATAATATAATAATATTAGTTCATGAAAATACAAATGTTATTCCAATCAAAATTCTAATTCTCACTTCAAATCTGTCATGCAGGACACAGCAGTGAAAATAACCATTTGCCTACATTGTAGAGGTGACTTTGTCTCCACAACTAAACAGAACAGGGAGTAAAGTTAAGGGTTAAAGTGAGATTCAGCAGTTGTTGTAACTCTAAGGTCTGCTGTACTGGCCAAGTACAGACCACAAGCAAAGGAATTCTAATATGAGCACCTGTACAGGCTGTGATCAGCTGACCTGCTGACCTTTGTGGATTTACACAGCTGAACTCAACATGTAAGCAAATGTTTCGCACCTTGGCTGATTCCCATCCCCTACACTGTACCACGTTTATACCAGACTGGATAAAGTTGGTATAAAAATGGCATTCAGTGAATGAATCTAAGCATCATCAGCTTAAATGCAAGTTAATAGCTGCTACATTTGATGTTAATTAACTGTAACCATGAGCTCCACAGCCACTGAGCACGCCGCCACAGTGCTTTACTACAAAATTCACCACATTAGTATTTTCAAGCAACGCTTGAAAAACACAAAGTATGTATACTCTAGTTTATTTTGCAGGATGAAAATACATAATTTATAAAAAACACATCATATACAGATCCAAAATGTGATTAAAATGATGACATTACATTTTTGCAGTTTGTCAAATGCCACCGAGCATCCTTACCTTTAAATCCAACCTCTCATTTCCTCATTGTCCTGACTTTCTTACATGTTTCTCCATCTTTGAGTGAAGTTATCGTGCACTCTCCCTGAGAAATCTAGCTAGGCCTTTTAGCTAGCAATTCACTGTGACAAACTGCACACAGTTTGCATGTTTGCTGATGTTTGTTGAGCTGATAAAAAAAAAAAAAGCTTGAAATTACCTCCCAGTTAGTAAAAAAACGTTACGAGTAAAATACGTTACTCTCTTTATGCTCGCTCCTCTTTGCTAGCACTAGCGCTAGCTAGTGCTAGTGCTAGCACTAGCTAGATACTGAAGGTAACTTAGATACTGAAGGTAACTAGCACTAGCTAGATACTGAAGGTAACTTATGTATTGCTAGCTAGGCCTTTTAGCTAGCAATACACTGTGACAAACTGCACACAAACAGTTTGCATGTTTGCTGATGTTTGTTGAGCTGATAAAAAAAAAAAAAAAAAAAGCTGTATTTGAAATTACCTCCCAGTTAATAAAAAACGTTTAGGAGTAAAAAACGTTACTCTCTTTATGCTCGCTCCTCTTTGCTAGCACTAGCTAGATACTGAAGATAACTTACAAACAGCTGGCACAACACCAGCCGCTTTAATGCTTCACTCTCTAGTAGAGGCCCAGAGTCACCTTCAAGTTGTGCTCTAATGATACCTGTAGAACATTGTGGCCCAACACCTTGCTAATGCAATTTAGATGCTCATCAATTTTCTTCTATTTATCCAGCTCAGGAGGAAGCCTATACTAGCCTTCATAGGATGAAGGTTAGTGCACATGCTGGTCAAGCACAGGTCTAACACTGAGCGACAAACACATTCACATCTATGGCTAATATAAACCTGCCAATTCACCTAACCTATGCATTTCTAGGACTGTGAGAGGAAGCTGAAGTACCCAAAGAGAACCCATGCAAGCACAGTACTTGTACTTTTGTCCTCTGACCTTAAAGCCCAGGGGTTCAGGAATAGTTTCCTGTTGGGTTTAAAAGTTGAATGAAAGCAATTTCATATTTGTCGAGGGGGGGTAAAGTGCAGCTGTTAAAACACATAAAGCATAAACTAGCTGTCTGCACTTTCAAGGACTGTCCCAGCTGCACTCTTTCTCTTAGCCGTGCAAGAAGAGTCTGATCAGATTTACTGCGATATGTTTGCTTTGATATTTATTTATTTAACAGCCCTCTGTTGTTTGCTCAATTTTTTTTGCCCATGTTTAACTTTACTCCAAATGAGATCTTAACTTGCATTCAAGTCTACTCCCGCTTTCCTGTAAATCACGTGGTGTTTGGACTCGCTTAACTCCTCGACTCCAATTTTTTGCTGTGTGAGAATTGTATTCACGAAGGCCTCGTTGTGCCAGGAGAGGAGGTGAATGTCCTGAGGGAAGGAGCAGTAAATGCTTTCACAGATCGAGCCAAAGTAAAGAAGCTGCTGCACATCTTTTGTATTTTTGACATGCAGGACTGATTTTGTTTTGTACCTTTAATCCTCCACTTATTTAAGACCTGTGTCAACAACAAATCAAACAGCTTGAGCTTACTGGAAGGGGATGACTTTACACAAGATCATCACACAAAATTACCTTCAATTCTATACAGCCTTTCTTCTTTTTTCTCTTAGTATGATCCATTCAGCAAAAAAACGTTAAGATGAGCTTAAGAAATGAATTTGTTACCAATCAGTTCTCAAATTACCAGAAAACGATTAAATTAATCTGTCACGGTGTGATTAAAGTGTCAACTTTCAGCGTTATGCTTTCACAAAAACATTTACATGACCTGATAATGAATTAAAGCCACTTCATACGCACTATCCCCATATGCTCAAAAGTAATCGGACACACACTTCATAGCCACGTGAAGTCCCCTGTTATTCAAATAACAAAAAGCAAAGAAAAAATGTTGAAACTGTAGTTCATAGCTGTTCTCAGGAACACTCAATAAGAGGTTCAAAGTAAGGGAGGACATCATTAGCCCCAAAATGTTAAATAAGTCTATAAAAGAGACTTTAAAGGTGGCTAAATCAACACTCTGCTACATCTTTAGAAAGAATGAATGCACAGCAACATCAAAAGACCTGAAAAACCACAGAAGACAGCTAAAGGATTTCATAGCAGAGCTTTTTCCTTGCTTAAGAAAAACAAGTATAATATTGTCAAAGACACTTTCATAAATGTACAGAAAGATTATAACAAAGTGCAAACCACTGGTTAACTCAACAACAGGAAGGCACTAACCCTACGTGCAGACAAAACACAGATAATTCAGATGAAGAGAAACATCGTCCGAATCGTATCACATCATCTGTTAAACATGGAGGAGGCAATGTTGTGCTATGGCCAGAGATGGGCAGTAACGCGTTACTTGTAAAGCGTTACTGTAATCTGATTACTTTTTTCAAGTAACGAGTAAAGTAAGGGATTACTATTGCAAAAACAGTAATTAGATTACCGTTACTTTCCCGTAGGAACGCTGCGTTACTGCGTTACTAAAACCGTGATTTTTTTGCGAGAATGTCTCATGACAGTGACGTAAGCGAGTGCGACGTTCGTGACAACAGCTGTGTGCAGATCAACAATGGATCATATATCGAGTGCAGAGAGAGTATGAGCGTGCAGCGTTTAAAGCGTGGAAGTACTGACCTTACTTTGAGTTTGATTCCATAAAAAGTGACAAAAACATTAGTGTCCGTTGTGCGTGGGAAGAAAACTTCTTTTTACAGCGAAAAAAAAACCCTAAACAAGCACCGAGTAGCTACGACGTAATGGGAAACTCACAGAGAAACTCGCGGATTCTTCCACTGACCGCTGCACACCTGCACCAGAGTAAACCTCCGCCTACCCCACTCCTGCTTTACAGGTGAAAATAGAGCAACAGGACCGCTAGTCTTTGACTTTATTTATTTTCTGCTGTGTTTTACTTGCATCTATTTAAAAGACTGAGTGTAAACACACAAAAAAAATATTTTATGTGCTGGAATGTGCAGAAAATAGGTTTAAATGTTAAACAAATTTCTTCCAGTCAGAGAATGTTGCATATAATTACATTTTTGCTTGATGCATAAAGTTAAAAGATTAAAACTAATAAAACAAGTTTTAAAAAGAGACTTTTCCATTTGATTACATTTTGTATGATGATTATGCAGAAAAAGTAGAATTGGGCTGAAAGATCTATCGCTTTATCACCTATACAGGTTATAAATCGTGTTTTTAAAAAGTAACTAAGTAACTAAGTAATTAATTACCTTTGAAAATAAGTAATCAGTAAAGTAATGGGATTACTTTTTTGGGAAAGTAATCAGTAATTAGTTACTGATTACTTTTTTCAAGTAACTTGACCAACACTGGCTATGGCACGGGCATTTATGGCTGTCAGCAGAAACAAGTCACTCTTGTTTATTGATGTTGTGATAATCTCAGCTTCAGTATCTCAGTTTACAGACTAATGTTTTATTTGTCAATGTAAGAGCTGCGTGAGTCAGAGTAAGATAGTAACGTGACACAGATATACTAGCAAGATGTGAAATTCAAGGCCACCCAGTGGTTGAGTCTCCCTACTGCCCTGTCCACTCTCGAAATAAAGGCTAAAAAACAATTTATGCCTATGAGGAAGAATAGTCATGTTTGTCCTACCTTAATACTGAAAAAGCAAACAAATCTATGATTTTGACACTTAAAGCTGTCACTCTCAGCCTGTGTATAAGTCTACACTTTGCTCTGAGACATCCAGATACACATCGATACACTCCATCAATCTCCGCTCTGTCTACGTTCCCACATGGTACGACAACACAGCTGATGTTTCACACCTGATATGTGGCTGCATGAGAGCCTGCAGGGCCAGCGGCCGTCTATGACTAACTAAACGTCAGTTTGGAATGTTGGAACGATGAATGGGAAGAGAAATATCTTTTGGTAGTCTTAACGCTCACTTTTGGCAAAGACTCCGTTTTGCAGTTTTAAACATTCATGTGTGGATTTTGCTGTGTGGGCAGTGCAGGCGTTATTGCTGGTATTAATATTAATCTTTGCTAAGCTACAGAGAAAGGTTGCATGCTCCAGCTCCAGCCAGGGCATTTGTGTAAATATTGCTTGATTGATTGAATTACTTCATGTGCTGCAAGAAGTACTTCCCTCAGCAACAATATAACAGAAACCACGAGTGGTCGAGGGAAATTTTCTGTTGCTTCTCTTGTTCCAATTAAACACAACCCCAGTTCCAAAAAATTGAGACATTGTGTGAGATGTAAATAAAACCAAAATCTCACAAACCCAGATTTTTTTCCACAACAGAACAAATCGAAAGTCTCTAAACATTTGATTTGTTCTCTATCTCGTCATCTACAGTACATAATACCATCAAAAGATTTTGAGAGTCTTGAGAAATAAGGGACAAGGTTGAAAATCAATGTTGCATGCTTGTGATCTTTGGCCCCTCAGGCAGCACTATATTAAAAACTGGCACAATTCTATCACGGAAATCCCTGCTTGGGACAGGAACTCTTCCAAAAACCTCTGTCTATTAACACATTTGTCCATGTGTAACCGGTGTGATTCTGCGTTGTGTCTGATAAAAAAGGTAAAAGAAAGAAAGACCTCCAAGTAAATAATTTGCCAACTCCAGCTCCTCTCCCACAGGGGAATTGTAGAAAAAAAAGGGCTGGCATTTATTTTTACATTAAACATAAAGTATGCATTTACACGTAACATATTTGACATAAGATAAAACAAAAACAACAACATGAAATCCGACATACCTGATAAAAAAAGGTAAAAGAAAGAAAGACCAAGTAAATAATTTGCCCACTCCAGCTCCTACGACCAAATACAAACAGCTTCCACAACTTCCAAGCTAGCAAGGAGTATATATTCATGCTAGCATTTATGGTGCCTAAAACACATTTATGATACACACATACTACACACTTATAACATCTAACAAAAACAGGCTTAATAATGACAATAATTCAACTAAAATCGCAATCAGAAACATCAGGGTGGCTAAATATGCATTATATGTGTGTTTTAAAGTGTTGGAAAGAAATGACACCCACCTCTCCCACAGGGGAATTGTAGAAAAGGGGAAAGGCAAAAGGGGTACACTGTATTTATAGGATTGCACCAAAGAAGAAGAAGAAAAGAATGAGGAGGGGCTCTAACTGATAATGAACATAACTACAGGCTTGGAGGTCCTAAAAGTCAGGTATAAAAGGAACGGTTTGGGGGTTTAGAACACATTTTGGGTAATTATAACAATGTGATTTATGATCCTGTTACACATGTTATTCTCAAATGCAGGTTAAAGCTCTATCATACAAAGAAGAAAGTAAATTTGAACATGATCCAAAAATGCTGCCATCTTCTCTGAGCCAAAGTCATTTAAAATGGACTGAGACGAACTGGAAAAGGCCCCATTAATGCTAGAAAGCTTTAGACAAACACGCTCCCGTGCACAGAAGTCGTCTTTTTGATTTTTGGCGAGATGCTAAACCGCATCTGTTACTCGAGCAGGGCTTCATAATAGAAGAGCCTGGGTGCTGAACTGGAGAAACTTCCTCCTGACTCATTTCTTTGTACTGAAATGTGGTGCTTTTAGAACTCGCAGCTTCTTTCACAACAACATGACCATTAACTCTCTGCATGTATGTGTAAAACTTCAGAAGGTCAACACGCAGATTTAAGGAAGTGAAACGTTTACCAACATGAACACACAAATTGTTTTTTGGAAAAAGGATTTAAACCATTTTCATGTTTGTGTATAAGGAACTGTGAGACAGTTGGGGGGAATACAGACGGGGCCATGAGTTTCTTATTTTAAATTTTGCAACGCACAAAAACTCTGAAGATATGGTTGCTTGGAAGGTGTTTACTGCAGGATCATTTATGCAGAGTTTACAGTGTTTTATGCAACAAACTGGCTCTTATTCTGCAAACTCTTTGTTTTCATACATGGTTTAAATGGTGTTTAGTTAATACTTTATTCTTTTTTTACACGATGTGATCTCCTTATTCTAAACATTCATTTGTATGTGCATATGAAGCAAGCCCGATACGTCTGAGGAGGAAGCTTTTTAGAGAGATCAGACTAAACAAAAGCTGTAAGCTGCAGGCCACAAAACCAAGATAATAACTTTCCTTAATCTTAAGGTAGGATAATCTTGATTCATCCAATGCAACTAGTGGAGACAAGGAAAAAATAACAGTAAGATTAATGGGGAAACCGGTCTACACTACTTCCTGTGAAACAAGTTAAACTTCGCGTCTGGCCACAGGCTTTGTAAAAGTTGCATGACTCCTGGCGAAACCCTCTTTTCAGGCGGGAAAGGTTTGGCTGCTCTTGCGCAGCAAATCCTGCTCTCCCAGATCGAGATGTAGTGTTGGATGCATGCACACACAAGCATAAACACTCAGAAGAGAACACAATAAAGCGATTGCCCGTACGCATTCCAGGAAAAATCCCCGAACCGCACAGTGAATAGACGGATCCCAACGGCTAAAGTTTGTGGTTATTACTGTAAAGACAAGATTAAGATGAGATATTTACAACTTTCCACTTCATGCAATTGTTTGTGTTGGAGTTGTAGACTGATATCTTTGCGTAGACATGCCAAGAGCACGGTTTGGGAAAGAGCAGTTTCCCAAACCACAAAATGATACTATCACTATGCAGGTCTTCACACCTCAGTGTAGTGGACGACAATTCTGTTCAAATCTAATGCACCTAAAGCCAAAAAAGGCCCAAAGGCAACACTGAATAATTAAAAAAAAGGTATTTAAATTTGCAGATCCATCTGTAAACAATAGATTTTAATAAATACATTTAAGGACATTATAGGAGACTCTGCTTGAACATTATTTCCCTGTTCGGCCAACAATATTCGTAGCTTTAAATATTATATTCTCCCTGTTTTTGAATCTCACTCTTGATCTTCTGCACAAATAAACTTTTTTTGTGCTTTTGCACATGTGTTGCTGTTTGTGGAATCACGGTTGGTTGAACTGCTGTTTATGTTGGCCAAGACAGCCTTGAAAATGTTTCTTCAAATGAAGAAGGCCTGAATGTCCATGAGCCTTTTGTTCCATTTGTGCCTCTTGGGTTTTCTCCAGGTTTCTTCCCACAGTGCAAAGTTAGTTTAAATGATTTTTCTCCACATATGGAAAAGATATATATAAATCTTATAAAGATTGTATCTGTCTTGTGTGAAACTTGTATGAAAAATAGTACAAGAGTGATATAAGATCCCTTGAAAAATTATATAAATGAAACATGTATGTTTTGGATACTTACTAAAACAATATATGGAAGTGGCCACTTTCATGAGTAAATCATATAAGCCTTATATGATTCATGATATGAAGTAGCCACATCTGATGCAAGTCTTTTATAAGTTTTTACTTTTCCATATGGGTCAGCTGCCCGTCGGTGCAAGTGTGGTCTCCATGAGTCTCCAGTGGTTCATAAAACTACAATAATACTTCATTTCTAATTGAAGTCAATTTTGTTAAAAGCTGTAAAATAAACCTAAAGCTTTAATGAGGTCAAATGAGCACAGGATTCTTGAAGCTCTGCCAGTGCTGACATGCAGCCAGTGTGAAAAACGTGTTCAAACACAGCTCACTTCAGAGTGAAATGTGGCATCACAAATGAGACTTTTTGTGGTTTCGAGCATGTTTGAAAGCAAATGACGCACAAAACACTTCTCAGCTTCATATTTGACTGATTTTGTGTTATGAGCCAAATCTGATAACTTTCCCTCCATGTATGACAAACCATGTTGTGTAGTTGGTGCTCCATGTGCTCATCCACTCAATGATGCAAATACCTCAGCTATATAAGTTTTGCAAGAATTGTTTGGTTTTGCAGAAATGCGTCGTGTTGTTGTTACTTTGTAGTGTAGTGCACCAAAAACAGCCTAAAAACAATTTGCAGTCATGATGCAGCAGCATAGCTGTGGATGCAGATATAAGCTAGTTCCCTCTTTTTTAATATTGCTTAATAGAAGCTTAAATTACACATGCCTGAGCTTTCTCCAGGATTTCCACTTGAGCAGACACTAGTGTGCTTCTCACCCTGTGAAAGGGAAAATAGGCTCAGGTGACCTGACTTTGTTTAGGGGATGAAGATGGATGGATGTTGCAATGTTTCCGTCCAGTTTCACATTAGTTGCAGAGCATCTCAGAGTCACTGCTCTTTGTCTTGCACTAGTGGGTCACCTGCACTGACTGATACAAGCTAATCCTCAGACTTTTATTTTCCCAAAAATGAGAAGACTCCAATTTATTTGACTGCAAAATCTTTCCTTTTTTGTAACGTTTGCACAAAACATAAATGAAAAAAGTGCTGACTCCTGCTTGGTGTCAGGAAAGCATGTGGAAAAAAAAACTCGTTAAGTTTCTTTGGCAAGAAAACCGAAAGTCAGGAGGAGTTAAGCTGTAATTGTCCTGCCACGCGCCAACATTTCCTTGTTGTTGTGCCAACTTTCACCCATTTCCAGTCAATGAGCCCAGAAAACACTTTCAGTTTCGCCTGCTCACCTGTATAAATGCACCTGTAGTTCTCCTCCTCACACCATCGCCTCCTCTGCTCTCCTGAAGAGACTCTCTCAAGCAGCAACCGCAGCAAACCTACGAAGAATCAGAGACATGGCCTCCCGAGTTGCAGCTCTGCTCTTGCTGGGCGTCCTCTGCTTTAGCTTTGCATCAGGTAAGACAGAGAGAAAACAGGTGCAGACTGCATGACATCTCAGATTTAAACTATCACATGTCTAAAACTCTTCTGCCTGTTAAACTGACATCGGTGTTCTGCGTGTCCTTACAAGTCTTCTCTTGTAATGTCTCCCTGCAGGTGAGATCGCAGTGGACTGCTGTCTGCAGGCTATCGACAAACGTTTGCCCTCCAAAAACATCGTGGACTACATCATTCAGGAAGCTGGGAAAGGCTGTGAAATAAGCGCTACTGTGTAAGTGTCAAACACGTGCACAACATTCATGCATATGCATTAAGTAGTGAGTGCATTTGTGCAGGGATGCTTTCCTAAAGACCCACAGTGCCTGCTTTACCTGTATTTGCCTCCTCTCACTTCACGATCTCATCTGCTTTTTCAGGTTCATCACCAACAATGGCAGAACTCTGTGTGTCATCCATCCCAGCCAGAAACCGTGGGTGAGAAATCTCATCAGTATCGTGAACAAGAAAAAGCAACAGTAAATGAGGTGAGAACGAAGCCATTTCCTCACTCCATCACATGTGATTTTTAAAAGTTATTCCCCGTGCACCGGCTAATCAATGAATCTCCTGCTTTTTCTTAGATGAACAAACTCTGGGAAGGATGGATGGAGACAACCAATCATAATCTGTGATGGCAATGTTGCACTGTAGGAGATGAAAACCTGTTAGAGCGATTACGGAGAAATCATCATTTCATCTTATTTATAATGTTGTCCTGTATAAGCTGCCATGCCTCGGCCATCGGCTCAATATATAGCTACATGTGTGTTTCTTCTGTTTTTTTGTGGTGACTGCGGTGAAACTGTGGTGAAACTCGAACTCTGAGACGAGCAGCTGTGGACGTCTCTTTTTTCTTTCTTCCTTTTTGTTATGAATGATCCATAGAAATAGAAAGATTTGCCTGAACTTGCCCTGGAACTGAGAGCAGTGTTACAATCCTGTTTCTGTCAAAGTGCCTGTGAATGACTCGCATTGCTGTTTTTGGCTTGTATATATCAAACGTACTGCAGAGAGTTATCCCGAAATAAACTTGGATATTATTTTGTAAATTCTCGTTCCTGTCTTTTTCTTTATGACTAAATCGTCTGTTTCTCTAACAAATCATTTAAGAAAAGAAAAACAAAAGTTGTTACGTTTTCTAATTACACACACACACACACACTTCATTCACACACCAGAGAGCAATGTGGGATTCTGTATCTTGCCAAAGGAAATTTGGCATGCAATTCCAATTCCTTCCCATTAGCATATGACCTGCTCTTCCTCCTGAGCTGCAGCAGCGCCAAAGTAAAATTCAAAGAACTAAAAAGCCCAAACAATAAAACAGAATAACACGATAACTGAGAGTGAATGAAAACAAACTGAGCCATATGTGCTCAGATAAAAGACGTGTGATGGTGGAGTGAACATGAGTTCCTTATCAGGGTGTATTTAGCGGTATCTCACTCTGCACCTCTGTGAGCGAGATGTGTTATCCAGCAGCCACACAGATGTTACCTGCTGATATGTGGAACTGGTGTCGTCTCTACAAGTGCCAGAAGAACTATGAACACACACATCATATCACATCATATTTCTATACTAGAGTGAGTTTACATGATTATGATCAAAACAAACAAAACAAACTCCTCATATACTGGGTCTTGCAGCAGAAACACGTCCTTTAAGCTGTCTTCTGATTTGCTTGTCCTTGCAAACAGAAGGTCAGAACAGCAAGCTGAGTGTTCTGTGCTTACAGCCACAGCTGTGGCTAAGAGCCAAGAGTAGAATAACCATCTACAGTTAAGTGTTTTGGACTTTTGGAGTATTTACATGTGACCTAACCTCTTTCCCAAACAGTAGATTCTGTTAATCTGGACGTCGGGATGAACAGAATCAGAATCAGAATCAGAATACTTACAGCAGGCAGCACGCTGATGGGGCATGTGCACTTACAAAGGAACCTTTTGACCAAACTTTACACAAACAACACATTGGGAAGACATGTCAGAGAGGTGGGCTGATAGGAAAAGACAACAAAAATACATAACATGAGGTGAGAGGAAGAGAAAAAAACTCCACTCAGAGTGAGCTCCTAATGGGAGAACAGTTTGATAACAGAAAAAACCCCACAAAAATCACATGACTGTGCGAGTGTGTGAGTGTATCAGTGTGTGTGTGTCCAGAGTTCAGCTGAGACAGTGTCCTTCGCCCTGCCAGGCTAAGTAAACAGTCTTCCAGTCGACCCAGGTGGCCTTGCGTAGGATAGGAGGAAACAGTCTAAGCAGAGTCTGTTATCAGGATGTTTTTGTTCAGCTCCGGCCTTCAGACCACAGCTGTCGCAAAAGCGGTAGCCGCATTAAATTATGGTTTTTACTTTAGTGTGAACAACTCGTGTGGATTTCAAAGCTGTTCTAGCATTTAGATAAACATCTAAATGTCAGCTCGAGCTACACTTGTCATCCTTTTGTGTGATGTTGATGATGTGTGAGAGGTTACAGGTGTTTACTAGGGGTGCAACGATACACAAAATTCACGGTTCGGTTTGGTACTTTGGTGTCACGGTTCGATATATTTTCGATACAAAAAAATGTTCATGCCTTTTTAATTTGTCACTTATTAAAACTATAAATATATATTTTAACTCAAACGTACAGTTTTTAAATTTAATGTTGCTGAAACAACAAAGTAATAAAAATAAATATAACTGATTGAGAAATCACTCATCTTTGGAAAAGAGAGTTTATTACAGAGAAATGTCTCTTTCCGAAATAAAAGCTCTACTATACGCTTCTTCTGGGCTATATTCTCAGCAGCATATTAAACATATCAGGTCCCCATAAGGAGAATCATGTGCTAACGGCTGTCTAAATGACTCGGGTAAAGTTTGTAGCATGCGTGCTTGTTGTTTTTGTCTGCTTCCACTTGTCTTTGCACGAGGATGATGTCGGAGTAAATGTGCAGTCATATTCGTTGTGTTCCCACTAATGCTGTCAGCGTTAATTTGAAATGACGTTAACGCCACAACACGGCAAATCCCCGTTAACGACCTACCGCGGATCGCCCCGTGCTCGGGGCTGGACTGCGTCAACACGTTAACGAGCTAACTGCGCTAACACACTAGTTCCCACCCATGTAATTGAGCATTGCTGGCACATCCGACATACTGTCTTACTTTAGTCCATGACGCGCTTACCTTCAGGGTCATACGTCACATGAAAACCAAAATAGTTCCAAACACCAGATCTGAATGAGGGTGGGGGAGGCTCAATTTGCCATGTTGCAACGAGCTTAGCTTCTGTCTCGCTAGCTTGCCCTGCGCTCAGTGAATCTGCGTTCGACTACGCCGCCTAGGCTGCACTGTCGAGCGCAGATCCACTGAGCGCTCAACACAGACAGCATCGTCAGAAGAAAAGTTGATCAAATGAATTAAAAAAAATTGTATTGTTGATTGATACATATGCGTACCGAACCGAAAACACTGTATCGAACAGTTCAATATCGATATGAGTATTGTTGCACCCCTAGTGTTTACCCTTCTTGTTGCTGTTTTGCTTGTGCGTACACGTCTTAAGTGCGCCTCCGACTCTCATGATGCTCGCTGCTCAAAAACAGTTTGCTCTGTACACACTGTAGTAATTTGGTTCACACATATAACAGTAAAATGTGGTTAATTGTTGCTTGCATTTGTGATTTCCTCATGCTTCAATGCACAGCTCTGGGCAAAAGTTCCAAGTGTGTCAGATGTCTAGAATTTTACCCCTTTAGTATTTAGCGAAGTATCTCATTCAAGATATTTAAATCGACTTACCACACACCTTAAAATGTTTACCAAGAAGAATCGACGTCGTTGTGTGAGGCAAATAATAACTGGAAAAGGTTATTTTTCTCTTTTTTTACATGCATCTCATTTTCTTTTTGGTTACAGTTACCATTATATTGGTTTTGCTGTTTCTGTGTAGTTTTTCAGGCCTTTGGGGTTTATTATCGTTGTGTTTATTCA
This sequence comes from Neolamprologus multifasciatus, assembly GCF_963576455.1. Lineage (NCBI taxonomy): Eukaryota > Metazoa > Chordata > Actinopteri > Cichliformes > Cichlidae > Neolamprologus > Neolamprologus multifasciatus. The sequence continues at coordinate 3,175,933 of NC_140450.1, read as the reverse complement.
CGTGTCAATAAACAATCAAATAACAGCTGTTTATTTAAATGAAAATGTTTGATAACACCGCTTCCAGGAAGCTGTGCCTGACAATTTATGAAACCTTCAAATGGAAACTGGAGTTGGCCTAAAGACTCGACTGCTGTAAGTGTAAGTGACGAATGACTGGCGGTAAGCATGTCGAACATTTATGAGAATCCAGGCTGGGATTCAGAGGGTCTGAAAACAGGAAGTCCTTCCAGCTCATTTTGACCATTTGACCTGCTTGTAGCAGAATCTCTGTGCTCGCTATAAAACTGTCCAGGGAGCCAAAGATCAGCAGTTCACAGCATTATTTTGAGTTTCCCACAAGATACATGAGCTGTATAACTACAGACCACCCAAAAAGGAAACACGCTCCTGGGGGGAAGCACTTACTCTGGTCAGATCTGCTACAGATGTCCTTTCATAGCAAAACTAAATGCTTCAGATTTCTGTTGACTTTCCCTCTTGTCTTATCGGTAACTAAAAAACCCCAAACAGTCCAATCTGAGACTTTCTCCAAACTTTACCGTAAGTGCGATTTGTAAACTGACTCAGTACTTCAGCATGTTTTAGGATTGTTTATCTTTCAGGTTTGTTTGCATTTCAACTTGGTTTCAGACACAATCTACCTCAGTGTTCATGTTTTGTTATCACTTCCATATCTATGAAAGCCATATCTGGTTTATCAGGAGTTAGAAAATTCCCAGGTTTAACTACAACTTCGACACAGACTGGTAATCACAGACCGTATATCAAAAAATGTTGCAACAAAATGAATTTACCTTACAATATAAAGTGCCCTGAGGTGAATGTTATTGTGATTTGGCACTACATAAACAAAACTGAACTGAAATGAACTGAAAACCATCTCAATATTTTGTGCACTAACATTTTAAGGATGGCCATCACCATCTTGGTATTTGAAACTCGATTTGACCATATTGGGATGAGAGGCTGGAGTTATTAGCTCAGTTATCAGCTAGCATTAGCAAGCCTGGTTAGTTACAGGATCGATCAACAGGACATGTTCCTGTCATGGACTCTGTTACCAAACAGTAACCAGACGTGTGAGTGCAACAATCAGCTGTTTGTGAGGGCTGACTGCTCTCTGGAGGATGCTGCTAAAAAGCTTCTTTCAGCTTCTCCTTATTTGCAAGGAGCACCGAAGTGGATGGATGTGCATAACTGATGCGCCTCCTGATGCAGCCCTATGAAGGAGTATTAGGGCCAGATTAAGAAAAAAATTGATCATTTTGAGATTGAAGGCAAAATTTAAATTGTGGAGATTACAGTTGTTGTTGCCACGGCTGCTAAACCCCTTGTGAAAGCGAGTTATTGAAAGAAAACTGATCAACCATCTTGTGATAGAACATACATCCTCTGTATTGCACGAGCGTTCAGCCATCGATGACCTCATTTTGTGCAAATCCCCTCTTGCAGGTTTGTGTTCTTCTGTCTGACCAGATGCAGCTTTCTGCACCATGGTTTCATGCATCATGACACTGTTTATGTGCTAAAAGAAGTTCTTCCTTGTTACTAAAACTGATTCTTGATTTCATTATAGCAGTTTTTCTTGAAATGACAGCTGTAACCTTCACATCTCTAAAATAAAATAAAGTATTTGGGCCCCATTTATTCTGGACCTCTTGAGAATGCTCCACATGAAAGTGCAAGAGTGCGAATTCATTGACATCTGCAGCACTTGCTTGGATGTTTTTAATTCACACTGCAAAAAAATGACATCAGCGTGGTATTAATCACTTGTGTGAAAAAGTGGGCAAAGATAAAAGGTGAAAGTTTGGATGACCTCTGGCCTTGTTTATCTCTAATCTTCATGCCTACCTGCATCAATAACCGTGGATAAACTATTCTCGTAAGCATGCCTTCAAAGACACATTACAAAAGCTAAAACATGTCCGTTCTTGTTCGTGCAGGACGCAGATTTATAATGAGAGACTTTTTCCGACACAGTCCTTTCACATGGACTACTTAATGGAATCCTGCCAGAGGCTATAATTCAGGCGTATCAACTGTTTAAAAACGTTCCTGTAAGTGCTTCAGCAGGGAAAGTCCAAACACTGCAATCGCCCAATAAGGCAAACTTCCACCCAGCAGGTTACAAGAAACTGAAACTCACTGCAGTGAAACGTGAGAATCCCTGTTTACTCCTGTTAATGCATTAAGACGGCGGTGCAAGCAACTTCTTATTTCACTCAACAAGTTGTTCAAAAGTAAGAGGTCATCAGTCTGTCACTATTGTTCTAAGTTCCTCAATACTATAAGGGGGGAAGAGAAAGCTGCTCTTTACAGACACCACATTCAGCTGCAGCGGTATCTGTTTCACTGGAAGTGCAGCTGTTCCATGGAGGTGTCATTTACGCAGGAACAGATCAACGAGGAAGTTTACAACAAAGTGTCGTAATAATGGGAATCTTTATTCTTATCACAGGTCCTGATTTGATTGTTTCTGGTCAGACAAGTAAAATAGACCCTGAGGGTACTTCACCTCAAGTGTGAAGAAAAGTGTGTTACAGGAGGCTAACGAGCTCTCTGCTCAGAGCACTGTTTCTTATCTCGAAGTTGTTTGTTTTCTTTATTCCAGCTAAGCTATGCTGAAGGTCATGCATGTTTACTTAAAATAACAAAAACCATCCATGCATCAGTTTCACACATATCAGCTCAGTTTGAGGCAACCAGTTAATCTAAACTCATGTTTTTGGACTTTGGGAGGAAGCCAGATTAGCTTCACAGAAATGGGGAGAGCATGCAAACTCCACACAGAGATGCCCCAGATCAGCGGTCCCCAACCCCCGGGCCTCGGACCGGTACCGGTCCATGAGTCGTTTGGTACCGGGCTGCGAGAGTTGAGGCTCAGGTGTGAAATGTATAGTTTTCAGGGTTTTTATCGGTTTTCAGCGTTATTTTGTTATCGTTTTTATCGTTAACTCAGTTTTCCTGGGTCTTTTCACGTGTGTTATGAATAAATCTTCTTTTTTCCTGTACCGGTACTAGTTTTATTTTGTTGTATTTATCCGCGACACCTTAAAGGCCGGTCTGTGAAAATATTGTCGGGCATAAACCGGTCCGTGGCGCAAAAAAGGTTGGAGACCGCTGATTTACTCTATTCCACAGTCACCAGTCAATCCACTGGAGCACCTTTGAGATGGAATTGGAGATTATCATCATGAACGTGCAGCCGACAGATCTGCAGTCACTGTGGGACGCTATGATGTCGAAGTGGAATAAATTCTCTGAGGAATCCTGGATGCCACGAATAATTAAACTGTCTGGTTAGTTTAAACCACACTGAGGAAACGGTTGCTGTGAACTGGCACTAAAACAGATAGAAATGAATTAAAAGTCAGACAATATTTGAAAAAGAGACGTCCCAACAACCCTCTTTTCATTTCTCTTCTGTTCAACATTGGTCTGCTCCCTTTACTGGGAAGGAACACTTCCATACATAATTCAAAAGATTATTGTTTAAAAACCCACAATTTCTCAGAGACAGTCGGGATTTTGGAAACATCATCAGGATATCAGTTTGTGCCACATTCATGTGAGGTGCTACAGCATAAGTGTGACACACTGGTGACCTCTGGGAGGCCAAGAGGATGCACAAGTCTCCCTAACCAGAGGATTGATGTCCCAGTAGTTTTCATGTACAGGCGGTGCACTCTGGGAAACAAATGTGAAAATTTAAATTGAAGGTTACATCAGAAAATGTGCAAAGGATTTTGTTCCAGTCCGTAAACATGTTTCTAAATGCGTGAAGTTGGGCATTTTACAACGAGGGTGTGTGGAGATTGACTTCCTTTAGGAGCCAGCGTCCCGTGGTTACTGCAGCTTTTTGACGTTGGTGTTAGCTTCGTTTTACAACACAGGAGTTGCCACTTTGGTCCTCTGCACATGTAGTGCTGTTTGTAGATGATGTCACATCAGTTAAATCGCTCGTTAGTGAAACAAGCTCTCGCCGCTCGTCTACACGAGGCATTTTATCGAGCATACTGCAGCCGTGTTAGTTTATTTTATTTGAAACAACTTTAATCGACTTTAAACTTTAAACACATTTTGACTTTATTTTCAAAATGAACAACAACAGTTCTGTTTTTTAAATATAAATGTGGCCCTGGTACTCCTTCAGGCAGAATTATTATTATTATGTTTTTTAAAGTGCAACAAGCATGATTACATCTCATTCAACCAGATCTGCAAGTACAACCTCTGCCCTGCTATTGCTAGGAAACCCCACAGACACCTCGGCTTCATGCTAGAACTGAACTCAACCTTCTTGCTGTGAGGCAGCAGTGCTAACCACTGTGCCACTATTCAGCTCTTGGTCCTTGCAGTGTCTGAGCTCCCATATCCATGAATTACTAACCATTTATAGGACTTAATAGAAGTAAATTAAATCTCCTGCCTTATTTTTAAAGTTGAGCTTTTATTTCACTTGTGTCCACACCCTGTGCTTCATAGGTTTGCTTTAAGCTCTGCCTTATTTAGCTTTATGTAATTTTGCAAAGGACTGAGCCCAGGTCCACTAGAGTCAGCACACAGCGACACAAGTCAAATGAGTAATTTTTCATCCATAAAATCCTTTAGTTGTTTCTAATCTATATGACTGAAGCATTTAACTGTACTATATTTGCTCTTGTTACTTTAATATCTTCATAGAAGCTGTTAAACAATATGGGAAATGTTAGTGGACACTGACTGAGGATACAGTCCAATGTGGTCCAGCGGGGCTCCCAAAAGCAGACTACAGGTATTTATTTATTTATTTATCTTTTATCAATTTTTAAAGTCAGTGCAAGAGTCACACGTTTGTGTCTGCAGGGTTTCTCTCCTGTTGATCCAGCTGCCCCCCACAGTGCAAACACATGCACTGGTTCGGTAAACTAGTAGGTGTGACTGGCTGTTTGTCTTAGACTTCGACTTCTCCACCTGCGCAGACCTGAATTGGATAAGTGGAAGAAAATAGACGGATGCTACAAACTCCTGGGGTTTGATCAAATGTGTGCTTATTGTTATGTCTGAATAATTTCATCTTGTTATCGTCAACAGGCAGCGCCAAGAAACAGCTGTTACAGCTAAATAAAAGAGGGGATTTTTCTTTGGCTGAGAGGGAAGGGTTTAGGAGAAGTAGAAACAGGAAGAACAAAGTGGGATGATGAAAAGTGAAAGCTTGAACAGGCCGTTTGCATCCTATATAAGGAGTGCTGCAGCAGCAGTCCCCTCACTTCCTTTGCCACATTGGTGTTGAAGGGAAGAACAGGCTCTGCATCAGCCCAGCTGTCTCCAGAGAAACCAAAAGGCAACTCTTCCTGCAAGACCAGACATGGCTCCAAGGGGTGATGGCAGACTCTTCCTCTCCATCCTTTTCATCGCTTGTTACTGCACAGGTGAGTTTCTCTCAGGCATCCTCCAGTGACAAATCTTTTTATTTTCTATTCGTGCATTTTCATCTCAGGCAGAAATATGAAACGAATCACTGCAAAAACATGTCTGTAGGCTTAAAGAGATGCAACGTATCTTTAAAAAAGAATCACTTGACATGACTAATAGAGAAAGCAGTAATCCTAAATATACATCTGTGGTTCTGTAGAATTTGAGTTTTGCTTTTTCTGATTCCAAATACGTTTGCAGAGATTCCTGCAATTGTTTCTGCTAGATTTACAATTTATGAATCATTAAAGAGCTGAACAAAAGAGGACAACAAAGTCTCTTGCAGGATGTAGAGATGAGGGTGACATCAAGTAAAAATATAGTAAAATGATCAGCAGAATATTAAGTAAATGTGAAAATTAACTATAAATATGCTGATAAGCATTGCTTGTGCAATGGCAAAGGTGTGGCGGTGGCATTCCCCTCGCCTTGGTGCATTCTTTGTTGTAGGTGAAAGCTAAAGTTTAACTGTGGAAAATCCCTGTCCAGTGACAAACGTGCCATGCCCCTGGGCGTGTTCGTCACTCTGGGGACTGCATCCTAATAAGTACTAATAAGTTGCACGCAATACCATGTAGTGCTGAACAAACCTTTCCTGGAAATATGTTCTTTAAATATATAAAAGTAGTAATATCAAGAAAAATTGGCATTTAAGCCAAAATGATGCAACTAAAAAGAAAAATCTTAAAAACTACGAATGAAAAGAGGCAAATATACCTGATATGTAACCTGACACTTAAAAAACTCTAACAGCTGTTTTGTTTTCCTGTAAAACCTCCCAGCTCAGCTGGACTGAACCTACGTCAACCTTCACACACAAACATGACCTCAGCATGTGTTCGTGGTTTCAACGCGCAGTTTCGTTTTGGAGCGTCACCTTTTGCTGACGCGCTCTTCTTTGTGTTTCAGTGACGCTGGCACAGGTGCCCGTTGACTGCTGCTTGAGGGTGGCAACAAGACCTATCGGGAAAGGTCTCGTCGCAAACTACCGCCATCAGGTCCAGGGACAAGGCTGCGCTATTGATGCCACAATGTAAGTTCTGATGAGGTGCAGTGGATTACGTATGTAAGGGATCAGGATATAGGGACAAGCTGCCATCACGAGCTCATTTTGACCTGAGTGATTTGTGTTCTTGCAGATTTCTGTCCAGAGTTGGCCGGACAATGTGCGCCCCCGTTAATGAAAAGTGGGTGGAAGATCTGAAACGCCACGTGGATCAGCTGAGGACATACTGCAAGAAACAAAACTACGTGGTACGTTCACGCTACTCTGCTTCTCAACAAGATAAACTCTTTAGATGTTTTTAACCGTGATGGTGACCCTACTTAAGAGAAATACACTTGATTTGAAGGAATAGTGCAGCTTTTTAGGAATGTAAGCTGCAGCTTTAATAGACTGCTTATGTGCGCTGAACAGGTACTCCCAGAAAATCACCACATTAGTCCCACTGTGTGAAACTTATCTTCAGGCAAAGTTAAAACCAAGCAGTGAATTTAAAAGTCCAAAGGTCCAAATTTTAAATCAAATCAAAGTCTTTTTAATGCTAAAACACCAGAACTCCACCACCACCTCCTAACATGGACTTTCTACATCAGTGAGATGTTAGTTTAATCTCCAATTCGTCTCCTTTTGCTTTCTTGGGTTAATGTTTTGTCTGTGATGAGCTTCTAGGTGTTTTTTGGGGGGGGATGGTGCCTGAAACATCTGGATTTCAATTGTTTTTACATTACTGAACAGAGGTCACTTCAGGCCTGAAGACTCTAAACTTAGGTTTAGACACTGAGGTTAGACGTCAGGCCAAGATGAGTGTTATGGATAAAATATAACCCTTAAACAGATGTTTATTATTTAAAATTGACACCAGTGCACATTTCACATGCACTTATTCTTATTTTACAATAAGCAACACAATAAATAAATAATAAATAATAAAATGCCTTCAAATAAAAACACCAGAAAAAGCTAAAACGTATCAAACAGTGAGATTTAGAAATGTTAGATCATATCTATTTGGATCATCAGTTAAACTCCTCACAGACTTTAACCAAAGCGTCCACATGTTTCAAGCCTCATTTAATTTCAAGTGTTTTGAGGTCAATGAACTGTTAAACCGCTAATCCTGATCCTGGTCATGTGGTGGTGCTCACCTCTGACCTTCAGCTGTTTGCTAGGAGCACATTTGTACCCTCTGTGTTGCTTTTGTGATAGTTGGTTATTTTTAGAACACTCTTTTATTCGTTGCTAGCGACCCGTACGTTTTTATCTTAGAAAGCACAAGTCGAGACACAAGCTGCAATCACTTAATCGCTGTTCTTGCACTCGACTGGATTACACAAGAGTCCCCTGTTACTGTGTCATTAGGCACCGTGCTTGACAAAACAGGAAGTTAAAGCCGTGGTGAAAATAATAACCTTGGGGTTTCTGAACGTTTGTGTTCCTACAGCCCAAACGCTGCACTGGAGTGAAAGCCTAGTGAAGCAAACTTTGACCCTTCAGCCAGAGCAGTGGTTCCAAGTCAGCGAGGAGGAAGATGGGATCGACCACAACATGAATAAATTAAGAATTTAAGCTCAATATGAAAATGATCAGATATTTTTCTGCCTACTAAAACAATATCTTGTCTTTTTTATGTAACTATCAATTTTATGAAAGACAAAATATTTTGAAGGAGTTTTTTATTCTGTGTGTTTTGTTTTATAAGTAAAAGGTCTGTGATGTCGGTACATGAAAAAACTGAAAATGTGATTGTTTAGTGTCTGCTTCACTAAGCAACTTAAAACTCAGGAACAAGCAGTTTGTTGGTCATATGGATTTATGTGAGTGTTGATATTATCAGAATAAAGCTTCCCCCCCAAAACATCCAAATCGTGTTTGTGGTTCTTTGTCAATGATGCTGAAAATGAGTAAATGACCTTCACTACAATGCTATAATTCATCTTACTGTAGATATATATTCAGACCCTTATTAGCTCATTTAGCTTTACAATAGGGGCTGAACCCATGTTCATAGATGTTTTCATAAACATCTGTGTGGAAAATATTTGCCCCTTCTTTATTTCTTTGCATATTTGTCACATCAACATGTTTCAGATCATCAAAGAAATGTTATTCTTGCACTGAAGTGTTTGGATGACTGAGAATGACTCTTTCACATCTCTGTGGAGAACTTTTGGCCAATATTATTGAGAAATTTCCACACAGGAGGGTTTTCTAGCATGGCCAGCCTACTCACAGTCACACCAAACCATCTGAATATGATCTCATTGTTGAATCATGAACACTGACCTTAACTTTGACAAGTGAGATCTGCAGTCCTCACTCTGCCTTCTGGATGAGTTGTTGATGCACTCCTGTGGATGGTGGCTCTCAGCACCTTAGAAATGGCTTTGTTGGATGGACCCCTTGGTCACCTTTTCTGGTCTTGCCCCACACTCAGGAGTTTCTGGGCAGAGATATTTAATATATATAACTGGATTTATGACTTAATATCAGAGCCGGATGGTGTACTTGCAGTGCTAGGCTGCTCCCTAACCTCATTGGCACTCAGACGTCCTCTTCAGAAAGCCTTAATGTTTGGCATGATTGTAGCTAGAAGACTTCTTCTTAGAGCCTGGAAATCACCATCTCCTCCATTGTTCAGGGTTTGGCTACGTGAGATGATTACTTATTTGTATATTGAAGAGGTTTGTTATCGTTTGGCTGACACCCATTTTAAGTTTGTTGAAATCTGGGGCCCTTTTCTCAATCATATCAATGGGAATTTAACATAAACTTTAACCCATTTGACTGCACTTTGTGTTTGTGTGAAGCTGCACTTCTGCCGGACCCTGATTCCTTCCTGGACATGTTTCCCACGTCTTCTGGTCTTGGTGAACTCTCTGTTGCCCTGTCTAAACTCACACAGAAGATCATCTTCTTTGGACACTGGTGTTTCTTTTGAACTTTTGTACTGGCTAACTGGTGTATTTTTATTTATTTATTTATTTAGTTTTTATTTTTTTCCTTTTCTTTCCCGTTTTCCTGTTTGGGTTTTTTTTTGTTGTTGTGTTTGGTTTCTGTTTTTTCTTTTTTTCGTCTGTGCTTAAATGTTATTGTTTTTGAATCTTATGTCCTTTGTCTGGTGTGACGTTATGTAACTTTGAACTTAAAATCTTATAAATAAACATTTTTTAAAAAGAAAGAAATGGCTTTGTAACCTTTCCGGACTCATAAATGTGACTTTATTTCTCAGCTCTTCCTTTAGATTGAGATGTGATGCTCTTTGAGATCTTTAAGCCTGCTTCAGTTTCTCAGGCTCTACTCCAGCGATTTCTTGGTTCAGCAGGTCTGGCAGTAATCAGGCCGGGGTGTGGCTGGTGAAATTAAACTGGGTCACAGTTAATTCCTGATCTGGGGCAAATATTTTTCCCACACGGGGTCAGCTAAGTTTGGATAGATTTTCCTTTGATAAATTAAATTTTTTTTTTTTAAATATTCATTTTGTATTTACTCTGGTTAGCTGAATATTAAAGTTAGTTTTAATATTTATTTTACAGGACTGTAATTAGTGCTTTGAACATCTTCACAGTTTCTTCAGATGACTCATATAATGAATCATAACTGCTTCGAAAATATGATGAAAGTGCTTACAAGCACTTGGTTGGTTTAACCAGCCATACTTTTAGCTGTGGGAAGGTTGGAACCCATCCCAGTTTTCATAAGGTGGCAGGTGTGGCACATCCTGGACAACGGTGCACTCTCACATTCACACCTATGGTCTATTAAACAAATATGTAAGACTGCGTTTTTCCATTTGCGCAACATCTCTAAAATTAGAAATATCCTGTCTCAGAGTGACGCTGAAAAACTAGTTCATGCATTTATTACTTCCAGGCTAGACTACTGCAATTCATTATTATCAGGATGTCCAAAAAACTCACTGAAAAGCCTTCAGCTAATCCAAAATGCTGCAGCAAGAGTACTGACAGGGACTAGAAAGAGAGAGCATATTTCTCCTGTTTTGGCTTCCCTTCATTGGCTTCCTGTTAAATCCAGAATTGAATTCAAAATCCTGCTCCTCACATACAAGGTCTTAAATAATCAGGCCCCATCTTATCTTAATGACCTTGTAGTACCATATCACCCTATTAGAGCACTTCGCTCTCGCTCTGCAGGCCTACTTGTTGTTCCTAGAGTATTTAAAAGTAGAATGGGAGGGAGAGCCTTCAGTTTTCAGGCCCCTCTTCTGTGGAACCAGCTTCCAGTTTGGATTCAGGAGACAGACACTAGCTCTACTTTTAAGATTAGGCTTAAAACCTTCCTTTTTGCTAAAGCATATAGTTAGGGCTGGACCAGGTGACCCTGAATCCTCCCTTAGTTATGCTGCAATAGACGTAGGCTGCCGGGGGATTCCCATGATGCATTGAGATTTTCCTTTCCAGTCACCTTTCTCACTCTCTATGTGTTAACAGACCTCTCTGTATTGAATCATATCTGTTATTAATCTCTGTCTCTCTTCCACAGCATGTCTTTATCCTGTCTTCCTTCTCTCACCCCAACCGGTCGCAGCAGATGGCCGCCCCTCCCTGAGCCTGGTTCTGCTGGAGGTTTCTTCCTGTTAAAAGGGAGTTTTTCCTTCCCACTGTCGCCAAAGTGCTGCTCATAGGGGGTCATATGATTGTTGGGCTTTTCTCTGTATCTATGAAGCGCCTTGAGGCGACATTTGTTGTGATTTGGCGCTATATAAATAAAATTGAATTGAATTGAATTGAATTGAATTGTTTAGAGTTTCCAGTAAACCCAGCATGTAGAAGACAGAGTTCTGAGAGCTTAAACTGTTTTGCATGAAAACTGTATGAACATCCACGAATAAATCAAAATGAGTCCAGGTCAGAACCAGAGATGGGCAGTAACGCGTTACTGTAATCCGATTACTTTTTTCAAGTAACGAGTAAAGTAAGAGATTACTATTGCAAAAACGGTAATTAGATTACCGTTACTTTCCCGTAGGAACGCTGCGTTACTGCGTTACTAAAACTGTGATTTTTTGCGAGAATGTCTCATGACAGTGACGTAAGCGAGTGCGACGTTCGTGACAACAGCTGTGTGCAGATCAACAATGGATCATATATCGAGTGCAGAGAGAGTATGAGCGTGCAGCGTTTAAAGCGTGGAAGTACTGACCTTACTTTGAGTTTGATTCCATAAAAAGTGACAAAAACATTAGTGTCCGTTGTGCGTGGGAAGAAAACTTCTTTTTACAGCGAAAAAACCCCTAAACTTCCAAACAAGCACCGAGTAGCTACGACGTAATGGGAAACTCACAGAGAAACTCGCGGATTCTTCCACTGACCGCTGCGGCACACCTGCACCAGGGTAAACCTCCGCCTACCCCACTCCTGCTTTACAGGTGAAAATAGAGCAACAGGACTGCTAGTCTTTGACTTTATTTATTTTCTGCTGTGTTTTACTTGCATCTATTTGAAAGACTGAGTGTAAACACAAAAAATATTTTATTTTATGTGCTGGAATGTGCAGAAAATAAGTTTAAATATTAAACAAATTTCTTCCAGTCAGAGAATGTTGCATATAATTTATTTTTTACTTGATGCATAAAGTTAAAAGATTAAAACTAATAAAACAAGTTTTAAAAGAGACTTTTCCATTTGATTACATTTTGTATGATGATTATGTAGAAAAAGCAGAATTGGGCTGAAAGATCTATCACTTTATCACCTATTCAGGTTGTAAATCGTGTTTTTAAAAAGTAACTAAGTAACTAACTAATTAATTAGTTTTGAAAATAAGTAATCAGTAAAGTAACAGGATTACTTTTTGGGGGAAGTAATCAGTAGTTACTGATTACTTTTTTCAAGTAACTTGACCAACACTGGTCAGAACACATGAAAACACACACACTCGTTTTTATATCTTAGTGAGGACATCTAATTGACATAATGATCTCCTTACTTGAACCCTAACCATCAAAAACGAATGCCTAACCTTAACCCTCAGCCTCAACCCAACCATAACCTAACTGTACACAAAACCACATTTTAAGCCTCAAAAATGGCTTCAAACTCGTGGGGACCAGGAGGTTGTCCCCAAAAGTCACTGTTGGTCCCCACAAGTATAGTAACACGCCAACTTTCTGTCCTCACAAAGATGTCTAAACATGTACACACACTATAGTTTGATGACCACAGTCTTTACTCACCCCTTGCCTTTTGATTCCAGTTCTAGGTATGGTGCACTTTGCACTTCACAGTACCAGTGCGTTACTGCGGAGCCCTCTGCTTGACCCCTCTCCTGCAGCTGGGCCACAACCACAGCCTGCCACCACAAGTCCCAGGCTAAAATGGCCAATTTCAGATATGAAAGTTACTCGTTGGTCTCTCTGGGTATTTGGATCCTGCATAACTGTGTATGTGCAGGTTTGTCTTTCCAAAACACCTGAAACTTGTTTAAGAAGCAGATAGCATTCCAAGTGTTGAAATGCTAAACTGATAATTACATGGTTATATGTCCGTTTAGGATTTGGTTTAGTGAATGTGGTGAACATCAAACGTTGGCATAGACAGCTCTGTGGACTGCTGTGTCCTGTGCAAAACCTCAGACTCCTGTTTAAAGACATTATGGCTCCATTACCAGGAATCTTCATTGAACCCAATAACTGGCTAATTCCAAGAGACCTTCACATTTTCAGCCACTGCATCACCACAACAATCAGAGAACTTTCATATAATCTTTGATTTACTCACAGTTTCAGTGGCTACATGACTTTTTTTGTTTGTTTGTTTTTTAAGGCCACTTTCCTAAGATGTCAGGATTCACAGGAACTACTTTGGCCTCACTGTTTTCAGTTACACAGACGTCCAAAACTCCAGCGACTCAATTTTATTTGTGTAAAAGCAAAGAAAACAAAGCTGCAAACGTCCATTTTGCAGCTGCTTATTCAGCCGAGTCAGCTTTTGTTGTGAGCTTGCACAACTTCCCTTTCACAGTAACATAAAACCCCCACAAAGTAAGACCATTATTTGGGTTTTATGTAATCGACAGTCTGTGAGGTAACTTTAGAAAATGAGAATTTACACGCTGGTAAATTTGGAGGGAAATTTCAAGGAAGTGTCAGTGAGACGTTTAATAATTGACTTATCTGGATAAAGTTTAATCTGGTGTGTGAGAAGGCCTTTGTTATCCTCCACCACACATTCAGGAAATATGAAGCATTAGATTTCACGCTAGGCTGTCCTCTACGGATTTATCATGATGATGTGGGAACAACACCAACACGAGGATATCAGATCATCTGTCATCTACAGTGAATGCGCCAACATTTCTCTTACAACTCCTTCATTTATTTCCCAACAGATCCTTGTGCCGTGACTGTCATTATAGTGCAAAGACACCCCCAAGAAGGAAAATCCCTCTCTTCTTTCATTATGGAGAAGAAGAAATTGAAGCGCGGTTATTTTTCTGAGGAAAAGGCATCTTTTCAGGGGAATCTAATCTACGTCTTTGCGGTTAAACCATTAAAGAGGAACTGTGACACAAATAAGAGGCACTCACCGTGTGTCAGCACACAGCAGTCAGTGTGTCTGCAAGAGTGGCTCACAGAAATATTAATAGCACAAAGAAGTGATTCTTGCAAAATACACAAATTGGCAATATCTGATCACAAATGTGAGTAATGCGTCCAAAGCAAGCTGCCTGACCGTGAGCTGATTTCAGCTGAGCCGTTATTAGCTTGAAAAACTTGCACCAATATTAACAAACACATTTCCAGGAAAAAAGCTATGCATTTAAATGTAAACACGTTTGATGGAGACACGACCTTTAACATGTTGTGCACTGATGCATGTACTTCTTACTTTGCATTTGAGCGCTGGAAATGTTTTTAACTTCTGTCTTTGTGAGTTATTTCATACGGAGCCCCGCAGGGGACATGGGAGAAAAAAAAAAATTAAGACGGACTTTTGCGAGATCTCGCAAAAGTTGAATTCCAACAATGGCGGCAGCTACTTAGTTGTAATATTACTCTTTCTGGGTCACAAAATACATTTTTAAGATATTTTGAGGCGTGAATATAGTTGTGTAAACGTTTTCGGAGATCTGACACCCACTAGCTCGAAGCTAACGGGAGGTCGAGACCTACTACAGCCGGGAGGAACACCGCTTTCCCGGCACATTGTGCCTCGACCTCCCGGTCGGCTTCCAGCTGGGAGCCTCCGAAGCAGTGTTGCCAACTCCTCAGTAAGGAAAATCGCTATTGGTTGTCCTAAAAGTCGCTAGAAGTCGCTAAATGACGTCATCACCTAATTTGCATAATTGGTCATGTTAATGTAATTGTAACCTACGCTGCTGGAGAGAGAAATAACATCGTGGACGAGACATAAAGTGAGCAAAAAACGTCCTAAATGCATTTAGAATTTATTTAGAACTACAAATTAAATTTCTTTTAGCAATTATTATTTTTGTAATGTCTTTCACGTCTTTTTTTTAGCGACTTTTTTTCTAAAAAAAATCGCTAGGGGGTCTGAAAACTCGCTAAATATAGCGACAAAGTCGCTAAGTTGGCAACACTGCTCCTAAGAATGCGGCTAAAACTTTTGTGAGATCTCGCAAAAGTTTTGCGAGATCCCGAGTTTGTTTTGCGAGATCTCGCAAAAGTTTTGGCGAGATCTCGCAAAAGTCCATCTTAATTTTTTTTCTCCCATGTCCCCTGCGGGGCTCCGTAATTTCAGGTTTTGAGACCGGACCCTTGACTGGAACTTTTCAGTATTGTGATAAATACAGTTAGGTCCATAAGTATTTGGACAGAGACAGAGATGCTGGGTCTCCTGCTTTTTATTGTGATACCACAACTTCACAGCAGCTTCCAGTTGCTGTTTGTTGTGAGCCTTTCTGTCTGAAGTTTAGTGTTTAACAAGTAAAATGCATGCTCACGATCAGGTGACTTGTCCATTTAAGAATATTCCACTTCTTCGCTTTGATAAACTCCTGTATGTTTGGATGGTCAGTGTCCATCTAGATTAGAAACACCACCCAATCAATTTGACTGCATTTAGCTGGATTTGCGCCTCTGAACACCTCAGAGTTCATTCAGCTGCTTCTGTCCTGTGTCACATCATCAGTGTGGATTGCTTTGGATCATGAGCTGTTCCACGCATCACTCTGGTGGAAGTAAATCTCTGTAACATCTGTCCAAAGAATGTTTTTCCACAACTTTGCTGGCTTTTGTAGCTCTTTTTTCAGCAAAGTCCAGTCTAGCATTTCTATTCTTGAAGCTTATGCGTGGCTTAACCCTCTGTACCCTTTACTTTCATGCCATCTTCTCTTTAGGTGTACTTGGATATCAGTACGTTGACCTCCTGGAGAGTGTTATTCACTCGGTTGGCTGTTGTAAAGGGGTTGTCTTCACCATGGAAATGATTCTGTGCTCATGCACCACTGTTACTTTCTTGGATGTTCAAGTCTTCTTGCATTGCTGAGTTCACCAGTGCTGTCTTCCTTTCTCAGGATGTACCATTTTACCAATCCCAATATTGTAGCAATTTCTGGGCTGTTTTTAATCTGTTTTCACAGCTTGGGATGTCTTGTTTCAACACATGTTGTCTGTTCACAGCAAAATCTGCCAAAGGCAAGCACCACACCTCAAATCAACTCCAGGCCTTTTATTTGTTTAACTGATAATGACATAGCAAAGGAATCGCCCACACCTGTACATGAAATAGCCTATGAGTCAATTGTCCAATGACTTCTGTTCCCTTTCAAAAGTGGGCGGTGCACACTAAGGAGCCGATGCTCCTAAACCCTTCATCCAGTCCGAGTGTGCATACCCTCAAATGAAACCTGAGAGTCTACACATTATGTCCATGTCCATTATAGAACTATAATACAAATATATATGGACCTAACTGTAGCTCTTCAGAGGATATTAGAAACGCCTGGTATCAGTTTGGGAGAGTCGTGATCTTACTGCTGTATAACTGCACAGATTTATGACCTAGGGCACTTCTAGCTAATTAAAGCATGTGGTCGTTCATATCATATACAACATGTGTAGCTTTTGTAGCATTACAGAGTCCGTAAAATGTTGCACATATTAATTTAAATTTGAGACTCTGGATGTTGGATATAATTTTTACTTTGAAAGACAGCAGCACTGATAAACAGAATATTCTCGTCACTGACTGTGGAAAATACACACCTGTGTGCTGGAGCTGAACTCAGAGCTCAGTGCATATCTGTGACTGGGGGAAAGTGACATTTTATATCACCAGGGGTTATACGTTATCGACTATTTAGTCTATGTTGAAGTCTAACATGCTCTGTGCTTTGAAACCTGGTGAATCATCAGATTAAGTTACACATGATGATGCACGGCTTTCACTAGCATATCTGTCAGCACCGCTGGCAAACCTCCCTGATGGCAGACAGATGCTCAGTTCTTAGCCGGTGTTAAATTACCCACCCTGGCTTTGATGAGCTGTTGACTGACAGACATCACTGTAAGCTTTACCTCTTCAACTAAGAGCTGTCCTTAATTGCCCCAATACAAATGTCTCCTAAGTACCTTACAGGTATTTAAACCCCCTGCAATCCTAAACACATTAAGTGTTATATACTCTGAATTATCAGTGTTGTTGCTGTTTGAAGATATATGACACTACCCTTCAATGAAATCTTCTAATTTTGTCTTTTTTTTTTGTCATTTCCTTGTTTCAAATGTTGTTTCTACATTTTATGCAAAATTGTTTTGCAAAGTAACACTTCTGAAGTATGTTTTGAAAGCTTCAAAGACTTTAGAATAATATTAAATCCACTCATGGATCAGGCTGGTTCCATGAGCTTGAGCAGTATGGTTAGATTAAACAGGTATATTCTTAACTACAACCAAAGTTCAACTTGTGTAGCTTTACATTAGTACAGAAAGACATGTGTGGAGACACAGCTCCTTAAAGAGAGGACAACTTATAGAAGTAGAAAAATTATTTGATATATTTGCCTCTCAAATACATCTTCAGTGTGCAGCACATTCGTTCATGCACAGGTGGCTCAGACATGGTGGAGTGTAGGACTCAAAAAGACAATATCGCCATCTGGTGGCAGAATGTGCTACATGTGGAATGATAATAATATTGAGGGCATAATGGGAAAGATTAATTTATTAACACTACTTCAGATCTGCAGACAATTAACCTGTGTAACTGGAACACCACTGGAACTGGAAAACTCAACTGGTGTTTAATGAGACAGAATAATAATAATAATAATAAAAAAAACAGACTTATGTTTTATATATAATCATGGAGAAATTCAAGTTTTCACAGAGCTCTGTGCAGACTCCTAAAAACAAAACACAAAAAGCCCCCAAAACATCCACCACACAAGAAAACACCACACAAGACGATTCAGTCTTTTGTGTGACTTTACGAGTCTCTCGCAGCATTGTGGAGGAATTCATCACTACGGTTCATTCAGGTTTGTGGACATTTGTTTATGCACAGTATTAAATAAGGTTGAGGTCTGAACTGTGATCGGACCCATGCAGCACCTCGATTCCTTTCTTTTTCGCCCATTCTGCTGTAGATTTGCTGCTGTGTTTGGGATCATTGGGAATTTATGGACAGTTTCATGTCAATAGCACCTTTAGAAATAGATTTACTTGGAAAATTGGTGATGTGTTCAATGCTTATTTTACCTGCTGTATATTAATGCTCCGCAGCAGCAAAATGCCCAAACATCTGCTTTTACACAGGTGCTTAAACTTACTGATTCCTAGTTTATCAAGTAGGCTTGATTAGCAGAACCTGGCTGTTACTTACCCTCTAAAGTCCTATGGAAGCTGTAAAGCTGTATTTAGTTTGCATGGAGTCCTGTGAAAACTTAACCACTCATGAATCATAATCAGCTGAACGCGTTGGCATAGCATTAAAGCAGAAAGCACAACTTGCACCCTCAGTAATAATAATAATAATAATAATAATAATAATAATGATGATGATGATACAACTGCCTGACACATCTCTGGTTGCAGCCACTTAAATTTTACTGGAAAAGCATAAAACTAAGATGGGAACACTTACTCAGCCTCCCCATCACTTGGGCAGCGCAGAGCCTCACTGATAAATGAAGCAGGTATTTAATAAGCTCGCAGTAAACCGAGTCATAAGCTGGATGCTGCCCGTAAATCCAGAATGTTCTCAGGGGGAAAAAGACACTGGAGCCACACGAGTTTGTGATCACATGAGCACTTTGTTATTTAACATCCATAGTAGTTTGATAATGTCATACGTACACATCATATAGTCTGGACACAGAGAGAAGAGCAGTGTCGCTGATGCTGAAGGTATTTACAGGCAGCCGGGAGAGAGAATGCAGAGAGAGAACAGACGAGAGAAACAAAGATCACTCCTTTCTTTCCCTCTCTTATGTCACTCCTACAAGTATTTTAATGCACAACATCCCAGATAATTAAATGCTTAATTCTAAAAAGAAGTCTCTCTTTGCCTCGGACCCCCTGGGCCTCCCTCGCCCGTCTCCGTTTTAATTACTGTGTGTTTATTTCTGTCGGTCTCCTGTGAGCTCTGAGCAGGACGGTGACGAACAGCAAGCCTTCCTCCAACGTGACGGGCAGCGTGTCGTACAGTCAGCAGGTTGGTTAGCAGTGAGGCTAAAGCTTATGCTCGCTTTCTGTAGTCAACATAAAATGCACCGAGAAACCTTTCATAACATTTGTACGTACAGCTCTACAGCAGAATTCAGGAGGGTTTTAAATATATTTACATTTGGATGAAATGTTAATCATGTCGCTGAAATTAAATGTTAAAAGTCTTACATAAAAATAAAAACTATACAGCAACGGAAAACTGAAATGGTGAAATTATATCCTATGTGAGATTTTCAAAAAATACACAAGCATTCATTTATTTAATATATGTACATTAACTTTACCTCTGGCCTTCTGTATACGTTTAACATCCATCCAGGTTTAAAGTATACAGTCGGAGTTTTAGTTCTCCATCAACTCATTTTGAGCCTAAGGCCACATTTTGCACCTGAACAGGACCCCCGCAGAGCCTCCATCACAAAAATGTGTCGGGGTTTCCCTTTAAACATCAAAAATATCCCCACGGATCTTTTCTTTCACGTGAACGAGAATCTGTGCGGACGTAAATCTGGAGGACGCGTCGCATTAGACGCGTCAGAGCACGTACAAAATACACCATCAGGACAAATAGCTGGACAGGTGCCCCGCCCCTCCTCTTTAATGCACAAGTGTCGAACTCCAGGCCTCGAGGGCCGGTGTCCTGCAGGTCTTAGATGTGTCCTTGATCCAACACAGCTGATTTAAATGCCTAAATGAACTCATTTGATTCAGGTGCGTTGACCCAGGGTGAGATCTAAAACCTGCAGGACGCCGGCACTCGAGGTCTGGAGTTCGACACCCCTGCTTTAAGGCATGAATGAGATCTTTGCATTTTGAACCGGAATAAACTTCCATGCTGGGGTAAATCCCATCATCCCCATTTCCAAAGACACCTGCACAGCTATGCTTTGCTTTCATTTGACATCCATGTTTTCTGGAAGCATCCATTTAGGTGCTTCCCTCAACTTATTAAATAAATAGAATCTATCAGACGTTTAAGTCACTAATGCATTTACAGTATGTACCAATAACTCGGCCGTGTTCCCACCAGCTCAGTCCTGCCATCCTCACAGGTTGTCAAGTCTTCTTAGATGTGCGAGTGAGGAGAGGGGGAATAGGACTGAAAGGAAAAGCAAAAGATTTCGAGAGATTTCATGCAAGTCGTCGGTGTCAACCATCGTTTTATCCCAGCTGTGAGGAAAGGAGGATTACTTTGGTCGTGTCCAAATTCATGGGCTGCATCCTCCTGAGGACCCGGCCTTCGCGGTCTACGTGGGCCGGGTCCTCAGAAGGTCGGGTAGGCCGGAAGTAAACGGCCGTGAAATTGGACGGTCTAGCCTTCTGATTAGCGTCACCGCTGTCTCGGTGGAGTTTAATAAACTCGCCGTCTGCTCCTTGCTGTCTAAAATATAACAGGACACTGGCGTAAATTCTCGACTGTCTCACACTTCTGTTTAATCAGTTTTCTGTTTGACGTTTAGTCAGCTGTGTGAAAACCAAGGAGGAACCCACCCGGGGATTAATAAAGTTTTATTTTATCTAATCTAATAACTTTAATCTCAGCCAAACCGATTTACTTACAAACAAACAAAACACTGAAAAAAGCCCAACAATAACATTTTTACGTTCTCTAAGTGACTTATATATTACGTTTAACCTGAGTAGCGAAACTCCACGGTGATCTGAAAATGATGTGCCGGGAGTTGTGCCGTTCTCGGCCGCATCAGTAACCCTCGAGCTCCCGGCTTGTTATCGAGCTGGTGGGTAGCAGACGTCTCCGAAAACGTCGAAGCACTTTTGCAAATATGCGATATCTTGATAAACGAGCAGATATTTGATGTTTACACAGCTACTTTCTCGCCTGAAAATATGTTAAAAGTTTATTTTGTGACCCAGAAAGATTAGTAAGAGCAATTTTAAAACTTAGTAGCGGCCGCCATTGTTGGAAACTGGAGCTTGGCTGGGCCGCGCTATGAATTCTGGGATATGGTGGGCCACGAAGGACACACCCGACCCATCCTTCAAATTCGGGGAAAAGGAGGACGCATTTGTCGGCTGCATTCGGAGGAGTCTACGAATTTGGACAGCCTTCGGCGCGTCGCTGTGACGTAATCGGTCTACAAATGCGGCCTCGGGAGGAAGCAGCCCATGAATTTGGACACGACCTTTGACTGTCTATCCATCCAACAGTCACGCTTAAACGAAGGCAGATCAAACAAAACAGAGGATAAAAAGAAAAAGCTGATTCTCCTTCTGCTCTCTTTTCACTTTGAATGTCTGAACAGCTGCTGTCGCGAGCTCCACCGTCTCATTATAATAATAAAAATATGCTGAATCACAGAACATTTATCCAAAAGCTCCAAAAGCTCTTACATTCATATCAATCTCACCAAAAAGCAAAGACTCACTCACTTCTACATGAATGCAAAGATCATATTAGCACTAAGTTCACAAGAGGACGTCGAACTAACCTGCGCCGGCACCGAGGGCGATCGTTTGAGTGGCGCGTTCAACGTGCGGCACAGCTGTACAGCACGGTGCAACACAAGAGAGCCTCCTATTTTTTTTGAAATTAGAGCTGGATGATAAATAGACTGGACCTGCACATTGCTAAGCTAGAAGGAGAGGCAGAGAAAGAAGCGCTTGAGAGTCTTTGGGTTTGTTTGTGATCTTCGTGGGGTGCTTTTTTGTTTTTTTGGATGTATGCATGCATACGTGTCTGGATGTACCCTTGAAGCAGATGTCTGTGTGTGGTTGAGCCTGCATGCTTGCCCTCGCAGTTATGTCTGCATCCTCTCCAGCTTCACTACAATGATTTGTCTTTTTTTCCTTTAAATTACAGACAAAAACAGGTTTTTGTGTTCGGTCCGTGTGCGGGAGGGATACCCTCCATGTCTGGTTGGCTTCATCTGTCGGACAGTTTTCTCTCGCTCAGCATTGCCCGAAACCGGGGGCATCCTGGCTGTCCTCCATGCTGTTGAGGGTGACGTAGACAATTGGAACCAAGCCCCGGGTGGAGCCCAGGGAACAGAGCAGCCAATCGGGGTCAGCCTTGCTCAGAACGCGCAGGATGTCGCCCTTGTTGAAGCTCAGCTGTCCGGGCTCGGTGGCGATGTGGTGGCACAGTGCTCGTACTTCACTGAGAAATCAACACGGAGGCAGAAGGTGAGGATAAGTGATCGGAGGGAGGAATGCTTGGCATCACGTCCAAGTAACACTACGATAACACTGTAGGCGGTTCCTACCAGCTGGACTGTAGTTTGGCCTCAGCGGGGTACGTCGACGCTGGTGGAGCTGTACTTTGGCTGCGAGTTGGTGTGGCAGGAAGCTCCGCCTTTTTTCCGGGGCCTGCTCCAATGGTCAAAGCTACAAGGTCGAGAACAGACCGATCCAAGCCGAGCCAGCCCGATGGAGGTCTAAGAAACACAAACACAACGTGAAAACAAAAAAGGCCGACGTTAGTCCAGGTCAGTCTTTCGTCATTTGCGGCATCAACGGCATCCAATGAAGCAAAAATATATATAAACCCACTAAATTTGTAAAGAAGCGTGAACTGGAACTCAGGAAGAAGGTGATCGTTGTTTTAGTTTCAGATTAAGATATACAAATGATATTTTGTTGGTTTCAGTCATGAACATTCAGACTTTTCTCACCTGGTCTTTTGGCTTTTTGGCCTCTGTTCACCTCCTTCTGCTTTCGAGGGAGAACCGACACTAGAGCCAAAGAGCCTGCTCCAGCGCAGACTCTGTCCCTGTGAGGGGCTCTCATCCTGGGCTCCGTCGTGGCTCCCAGTCACCGTGACCTCCAGAGGGTTGGTGTGATTCTCCTGGTTGAGGACAGACTCTGGGGGGCTGCCCATCCATGAAGGCCGCCCCCTGGATCCAGATGAGTCCCCGCTCACGCTACTGCTGCTGCTCTTCCCGCCCTCACCTTCCTGAGTGGCCTCCGCTCCCTCCACCACTCCCTCTCTCGTGGGTGGGATTTGGCCCTGTCGTCTCTCCGATGACTTCTTCCTCTTCTCGGTCTTAACGAACTTTGTCCCCTCTGTGGATTGGTCGATGTAGACCTGGGAGGACTGCATGAGCTGGTACCACCAGCCGGCCTGCCTGTCTTGCCGCTGACGCCCTTCGTCTGCAGGAAATCGGTCTTTTTCCTTCCTCTTGTCCTTCTCCTTTTTATCTTCATATTCTCCATGGCTCTCCTGTCCTACACCTTTCACCCTCTGCCCTTCGACCCCCCTCTCCTTCCATAAATGTGCAAACCCTACTTCCTTCACTGTCCCTCTGCAATCAGGCCCAGCTGTCATGCTCTGAGCTGTAACGCCCTCTTTCCTCAGCATCGATTTCCCCGCTGCTGCCTCTCTTCTCGATCCAACTCC
Organism: Neolamprologus multifasciatus; assembly: GCF_963576455.1. Taxonomy (NCBI): domain Eukaryota; kingdom Metazoa; phylum Chordata; class Actinopteri; order Cichliformes; family Cichlidae; genus Neolamprologus; species Neolamprologus multifasciatus. Next base: position 3,152,464 of record NC_140450.1, on the reverse strand, counting down.
CTCCATCCTTGGCCACGTTCCCTCTCGCCTGAGCCCCGCCTTCTCTTTCTTCACCTCTGCGCTTGAGTCCTTGACCATTTCACTGACAGTGTTGCTCCACCCCCTCATGAGCTGGAAGGTGGAGCACTTTGACTGGTCGACGCTCTGGCCTGCAGAGCAGAGCTGCTCTTTGCGACGAAGCTGCTCTTGTCCCTTTTGGAGGAGATGCGGTTCGAACAGCAGGTCCAGGTCAAAGGGGAGCAGCGAGAGAGGCTGCAGCAGGAGGAGGAGCTCCTCAAAGAGGGGCTGACACGGCCCCTGTGACAGGGGAAGGAAACCCCAAGGGCTGTAGTATGCGGCAATAATATCTGAATAAAAGATAAGAGAGGTAAGGAGGCGTCACAACAAGATGCACGAGAAGAAATCAGTTACCGTGTTTCAGTTGCTATGGTCTTACCTTCATGCGTGTAGAGGTGATTGAACCAGAACTCCAAAGATTTCAGACTAAAACAGAAAAACAGTCACTAATTTAAAACCTGCAGCAGAGTAAAAGTCTCCTGCAGAAGACATTTAAACAGTCGTCACACCCAAAACTGAGTCTTTTAATCAGCTCTGACATGGTTTTAAAGGGAACCCATCATGCTCTTTGTTATTCTCTGCTACTGATGATAATGGGCTCAGTGTGTGGACGTCATTCTTTAGCTCCTGAGTGCTTTAGATGCTCAGTGTCATGGTTCTGGGTCCTTTTGACCAGTGTTTTCAGTTTTCTTCTGTTTTGGTGTCTTTTGTATTATAATTAGTTTGCCGCGTCCCTCTGTGTGTGTCTTTGTTTGTGTGTGTTTGTGTTAGCCCTTGTGTCTTGTTTCCCTCTTCTGTTCCCATGTTCCCCTCCTTGTGTGTTGTTCCCATGCTCCCCCCATCTATTTTTCCCAGACCATCATGTCTCTCCTCTCGCTCTCTCTCCGTCTTGAATCCATTTTCTTTCCCCGAGTGTGCTTTCCTCTCAGTTCCCGTGTCATGTTGTGAGTTAGTCTGCGTCTTAGTGTTTCCTGTTTTATTTTGACAGTCTTGGTTCCATGTTCAGTGTGTTTAGTTTTGCTTCTTCTGTCTCTTTGTGTCTAATTTGTCTCAGCTGTGTTCCCCATGTGTTTCCTGTATTTAAGCCTTCTGTTTCTGTCTGTTCAGCGTCGTGATCCGTCTCGTTCCCTGCCGAGTGTTCTGCCTTCCCACCTGTTTAGTTTCATGCGTGTTCCCAGTTTAGTTAGTTTTTGTATTTCTGGTGTTCAGCAATAAAACTGCCTTCTGAGTTTATTCTTGCCTTTGTGAGTCTGCATTTTGGTCCATTTCTGCCTCCACACGGCCAGCTTTGAACTCAACTCTTGCCTTTGTACTTTCATGTCCAACACACAGTTCATATATCCCAGAAGCCCCGCCCACCCACTGTTCAAACCTGTTCAAAGCCTATCAGAGGAAATCTGGGAGGTTGCCCCTGACGATGAAGGCCAGCATTAGGTAAACAGGATTATTCTGAAGTGTGAAGTATTCAACGTTACTTTACTTACCTCAAGAATAATAATTTAGTGCTGATTAGGCAAATATTAGGCCGTCTTTAAGGAATGACATCAGTTCAAAACACACATGAACACACTTCATGTGTTCGAGCGGGTAATCAAAACTTATAACAAAAGGTTTACTAGAGACGAATAACAGCTCACAACATGATTACTTTTTTCATTCAAAAAAAAAAAAAAAATCTGATTACATTTCACTGTAGGTTACACACATAGCCACAAATACACTAAAGCACTGACCAACAGGGGGCACTAACGTGCCAAGATATGCAGGAATGTATCAGAAAGAAATGGAACAAGAAGTCATGAATGTAAACAACGTGGGGTTTAAAATACTCAGAGTTTTCAATAGTTTTTAATCTGTTTGAATTCACAGATTGTGGTTTTCTTAACTGACTGAGACATTCATACATCACCTCTACTATCGGACATAAACAGTAACGCTTTTAAATGCACTTCAGCACGCCATGATGACCTCGAGAATACACCTAAAGTAGAAACATCACTATTTTGCAGTCACTAAGACCCAAAAACACAGAAGCTGTTGTTGTGTCAGAGCGAATCAGAGCGAGCTCGAGGCTCAGAGAGTAAACTGAGAATGAAAACAGCAGTAAATGAAATGACTCACTTGAGCAGGCCGAAGATGAAAGCATTCAGTCTCATGCTGTGGCTCGTGAGCTCCGAGTACTGGCTCACCTTTGAGAACAGGCTGTGGAGAACACGTGTGGACGGGCCTGAAAGGACACACGTTTCAAAAAACACATTAAGCTTAAACAACATCTGCAAAAGAATGAATGTAGCTGTTTGTGAATGCACCACAAATAGTGAGGAAAGTACAACGAGTTAGCATTTTGGGGCCCTGGTTAGAAGGTGAAGTTTGACATGGAGGTAAGGAGCTCATTTCTTTGTGCCCTGCTGCTCTGCCGTCACCTGAATCCTGCTCATGTCAGCGCTGCGAAAGGTCAAGTTTAGTTATAAACACAATCTATGCCTCCGATTAGTCATTTTTATTTTTTATTATATTTGTTTTTATTTATCTGCTTTGCAGTTCATATTTTACTTGTTCACGATTTTTAATCTTCTAATGTTTCATTTATCTTTCTAAATGTTTTACTGCTTGTTTGTTGTTTCCTTTCTAGTCTTGTGAAGCACTTTGTCATTTTATTTTGAAAGGTGCCATTACTCCTCTATTACTTCACTTCATCCTTCTGTACCATAGTTGTCTCCGACACTGATGGTGAAAATCTTGCAGTTTAGTTCAACACGTCACTGCTTCGTCACTTCTTTGGCCTTCTGATATTTGTCAGCGCAGGGTCAGCATTACAGTGAGCGAGTCACTGCGGTGGATCAATACTAACGCCAACTTCCCGGTATGTCCCCTCCACCCAGCGCTCTCACCCAGCTGTGTGGACGCCTCCACGAGGCTCCATGGCTGACAGCGGCGCTGTCCAATGATCAGGTCCAGCACGTAGGCCTTCAGACCGTCCTGCAGCACGTCACGTAGAGCCGGACACAGATACTTCAGGATGAGGTGACCCACGTTGGGACTCACCCAGCTGTTCCCGAGCTTTGCCTGGCGGGTTGTAGAGAAGTACAGTCACAGACTCAGAGACACGAGCTTAACGCTACGACAAAACTGACACGTTACAGCGGGAACATAGAGACAGGGAGACTAGACATGAGACGTGGGACCAGGAAAAGTACAGAGAAAACATGGGGACAGAGACTGAACTGTCAAAATAAAACAGGAAGCACACGACAGGTACAGAGACACGGACATGATACTGAACAGAGGGAACGTGGAGTGAGTGACATGAGAAATGACTGACTGGGGAACATAATAAACACAAGGACAGAACTAAACCTACACCAAACACGAGGGGCACAGGAACCAAAACCTAAAAACTAGGAATCAAACTGGACACCAAGAAACACAGAACAGAAACGCCAGGACCGTGACACTGTGGTCCACCTCACCAACTGATAAACTCATCTGTATTTGCCAGAAATTATATTATAATATTACCACTGTAACAATAAACGATAGATGTTTGTGGCATTGATGCTCTGAGACAAGATCGTGGGTGACAGTCTGACACTGAATCTAAAGTTACTGAACCAAGCGCTGCTTTAGATGCAGCGTGTTTGTCCCATATACAAATACAGAATAAAAACACAAATAAAATATTACATAACGTTTGCTACAAGTACACAAACAGCTTGCTCACTCTCACCTAGTCAGGTGGCGCCATCTGATGGTGAAACTGGTGTAATTCACCACAAAACACACATTTTGGTTCTTTTGCGCTTCATTGCAGTTGTGATGTGTTTGTGCAAATTCTATACGTATAACTTTGATCAGCCAGTTTAATCAGTGTGTGAGTTCATATTCACAAATAAGCAGTTCATGCTATAATGTGTGGCTGCCTCACCTGTGAACCCCAGGCTTACCTTTACATCGGGGTCTCTGCTGGTGCCGAAGTGAGCCACGATCAGATCCACTGCAGTGTTCACGGCTTTCACCAGAGCTGACGAGACAAAGAGCAAAGTGTCTGTAAGTTCATCTTTTTATTTCTGTGTTATTGTGGCAACAGTCACATGGCAGTCATCTGTGTGCTATTTTACAAAATCCCTGCAGCAAGGTGAGGTACCAATATAATAATGAGTCTGAGCTCCAAATCTGCATGTTAGATTTGCTACAGGAGTCAAGTTGTCTTCTAGGGATTTGACTCACATCAGTCTGAAAACAAGACAAACGTTCAAAGATACGAGTCACAAAACGCTGACAAAGACTGCAATTCAACTCCTACTGAGCAAAAAGCAAATCTTTGTGTCCTGGTTCATCTGTGAAATTGATTTTTATGAAAGTAAGGTGAAAGGGCTTCATCAGTCTGTTCAGCACTCATGTCGCGGCTCCCTGCAGCTGTGTAAACCTGCATTATCTGGCAGGAGGATGATCTCCTCTCACTGCTGTGGCCTCGGATAACTCTGTGAGATCCACTTCATTTAGGGTGATTTGATTCTGTCTGCGCTGCAGTATCACTGCCCAAAAAGCTTTTACAGCTCACAAGTTGTCGGTAAAAAAAAAAAAATGAAGGTGTCATCCTGAAAACAGCATCTAAACAGGCACAGTGATGCCTTTTTAACTGAAGAGCCAAATAATGTCTGAATTACCTCCTAATTGGACTTTTATGCCTTTGGGATTTTTTCCTTGTATTTAAAGATCCATGAAAATTGTACTTAACTCAAAGTTAATGCAAACATGTTCTCCTTGTAACTCTAAGAGTTGTGTTGTAGAAAAGTTAAGTGCAGAGGTGAAATTTGATGTCTGTGTTTGTATTTTGGCTTGGATGGAGCACTCTGTATGCACACCGTTTCTGGAGGTTTTCAGCTCTTCTTTAAGTGTAACTAATTAACGCTTAGACCAGCAGCAGCTTTTGTTAGAGTGAAAAACAGTTAAATCCCTGAATCACACTCGTATTCAGTTACCAGACAAGGAAAAGAAAAAAGAACAGTGCACTTCTGTATGAAAGACTTAAGGGAGCTTGAATTTAGTGTGAACTCTCCTAACAAATCGATTAATTCTGTATCGCTCACAGACGGTAATATTTATAAATGTTGGGAGATCCCTGCAGGCTGTGAGCCCAGAGGCACAACAACAACACCATCACACTATCTTAGAATAAAGACCCGCTTGTTGGTGTGTGGAGAACGGTAAGCAGTAACCCTAAACCTAACCTAATTATAACCCTGACATTAAAACCACATTTGGAGTCAGAAACATTCCTTCAAACTTGTGGGGACTGGGTTTCGCTCCACAAGTAGAGTAAACTTCCAATTTTTGGGCTCCACAAAGATAGGATGCACACACATAGGCGTGCACACACACAGAGAGCCCCCACCTCTCTTCTGCGTCAGGTCAACAGAGATGTGAGACTGCGAGGACGAGCACAAAGAGGAGGAGGTGGAGGCGTCCGGGGAGAGGCAGAACTCCTCAGGCGGCTTCTCTGTCAGGGAAAAGTAGTCGGACAGGAAGTCGCTGTAGCTCTGCTGCAGCTTAGCTGATTGGCCCACTGCTGAGACACACACGAAGTCACTATTAGACGCATTGAGGTAAGGAGCACACTTCTATGAGCCAGTACTTAAAATATCTGAGTCTATTTTTTAAATATTTGATATTCTTGCAGGTCTCAACAGTGCCAACAGATTTTTGAGCACCATTGAGTCGTCCCAGCTTGTGGCCAGAGGGGACCGAAGGGAAATCGAAAACGTTGCGTCTGGCAGGTCGCGGCCCCAATCCAGCAGAAGCATGGCACCCCGACACCCTCTCCACTCCCAGAGGGTTTCGACGGCGGTACTCCCTCCATTTGAGAGCCTGAGGAGAGAGGTGGTGTGCTGTTGTGGGACGGGAGGTGTTAGGGTTGCGATAAAGGGGTCGGATTAGGGTTTGTCGATGAGACAGATGGAAATGATACGCAGGAACAAAGCAGATGAAGATGGGCGTGTGGAAAAGGTGACGGGAGGACAGGAAAACATTTAAGTTCATGCATGAAGGGAGAGGAGAAAGAGAAAAAGAGAACAGTAAGAATCTACAGGAGCTTCTTTTTAACAGCAAATCAACAGAACTTTAATTCAGTGCAGATTTTAAAAACCAACTGCATCAGGACAAAACCTGCTGAGCGATTCTGTAACGAAGGGCTGACAGTTAAAAGAAGGGAAATGTAAAGGCATGAGAGACGACGAGAGGAAGATGAACAGCTATTTTAAAACAGCATTTTCTCATCAGGGATTTAATGAATAGTTTTTAACGGAAACGTGAGATTTATTTATGGGCGTACCATTATGTGTCCTGGCTGCGTGCCCTTTGTTGCCCTCCTCGTGCTTCGCAGAGTCGAGGCAGCCCAATGGGCTCAGAGAGTTGCTGTGAAGTGCTGGTAAGCCGGGCAGCCCTCCACGGCGGAAACAGTGTCCCTGCACTGCTGGCAGCGTCGGTGGCACCGCCCCTCTCTTCAGCCCCAGCGATGAAGGAGGAGGAGTAGGGGGCAACGGCGCTGATGCCCCCGCCTGTTTTATCGTGGGCGGGGTCTGCAGGGGGCCGAGGCCGGCTGAAAGGGGGCAGGAGAGGCTGTGCGTTGGCTTAGGGCTGGGGGTGCAGGTGGAGCAGGTCCCGGAGCTGGGTGCTCCCTGGAGTCGGACCGGGGAGTAACTCCCGAGAGGCGAGGGCCTAACCGATCCAGGAGGAGGAGCCGTTGTGATGAGAGAACCCTGTAAGCTGTGGACGTTCTCAGCTGCGTCGTCGCCGTCCTCCCCGACTGGACCTCCAGAGCCTGAGCCCAAGCTGGAGCGGGCCTGCATGCTAGAGATGTAGCCTGTGAGCAGGGGCGCCAGGGGCTTGGGCTGGGGGGCTTTAGCTGCAAACTGGTGGTGGAAGGTAAAGGGCTGGATGGGAAGGGTCGTGGGCCGCTGGTCCTTGCTGTAGCGGACCACTGCTGAGCGGCTGTCTGCAGAACTGGAGAGACCACCTAGAAGAGCCCAAACAAACTGCTTAGTTCTAGTTTGCCACAAGTTTAACAGTACAAACCCCCCCCGCTCTGACTGTTAATGTACTGAATATATCCAGGAGTGTCATTATGTGTGTCTGTGGGTGTGCGCGCTTCACCGTTAATCCAGCCTGCTTCATATTTGTCGGCTGTATTGTTGAGTAAATGCCAAGTTTTAGTTTGATGGAACGCTTTTCATGTTTTGTGCCTACTGTCTTTCCTCGGGGCAGACGAAAAGCTCTTCTTGTTAGATTATCACAACTAGCAGCAGCTCTCTGTCAACTCCCTGCACGTGAGACGTTCAGGGGACATATTTGAAATGCAGAAACAAAACCCTAACCCCGTCCACAAGTGTAGCATTTGCAATAATGAGCAGTCAGTGCTGCAGCTGCATAGCTAAGTGTTTAATGTGTTTACCAGGATGTCACAAATGCATCTTTTACTCTCATTTATATTCTCTTTGACCTCTTCTCTGAAAGCTGAGACAAGCTGACCTCAGTACAAATGTGTGCAAATATTTATTTCCACTGTGGATTCCCTTTTGCTGATTATTTGATTTCTCGGTTAATAATTTAGGAAATAAAATAAGATTATCACAGACTTCCTCACACTGTCCAATCAACAGGCTGAAGCTAAAAGTCAATAAATTTATAAAGATTCAAACACCACACATATTCACAGCTCAGATACTCAAATAAATAAATAAATAAATAAATAAATAAATGAGTACAGGCCGGTGTAGAAACTCATGAACCTGCAGGTCATCGCAGCTCATAAATGCACAAATAGAAAGGTTAGAAGTGAAACCACAACACACAGCAGAAAACTGCCCAGTCATAAAGCTCAACCGCTCTTATCACAGAGAACCACACTGCTATTCACAGGCCCACACACACTCACTCACACAAAGACAAACACACACACGCAGACTAAACCTGGGAATGTCAGGAGACACAGCAGCGAGGAGAAGCCTTTGTCTGCAGTGTGTGTGTTTGTGTGTGTGCTCCTAGATCCAGTGGGTGACAGACAGCGACGTGTGACGTCAGCGGGGTTGCGCAAGCTGTTTGTCGCCCAAAGGCCGGCCCACCAGTGCCACCTGACCCGAGTGCAGTAGCTGTTTCTCAGCCACAGAGGGCGACAACAAGCTGCTGTGGAAACCGGGAGGAAGGGAGGGCGGAGTGAGAGGAATACACACCCAGCAGGACTCAGCTCCCACTGGGATGGAGAAGAGAAGCCCTCATTCTCCGACTCTGGATCTGCTCTGTCATCCTTCTAATTGGACTCATTTCTTTTCTCGCTAACTCGCCTCTCCCAACTTCATTCTTCTTCTTCCTCTCTGCCTGTTTTTCTCTTCAGCTCCTGTTTCACAGATGAATCCATTAGACAGCCGAAGCTTTTATTTTGCAGCTCTCTGCTTTATGTTAGCATCATTAGTGAGCAAGCTGTCTCCCAGAGGCCTTTACTGAAGCCTGTACTGTACTGCGGTGAAACAACACAGCTGACTGAAGTGAAGTCTAATGAATAATATATGTGCAGAGATTCTGCACAGCCTTTCATTACAGCCTTAAATTATCACGGCCTTTATAGACACAGCGTTACAAACTAAGGGAGGAACGTGCCTCTATTCTTTGGGATGATCCTTTACCAAATTTCCCCTTGCCTTCTAACTTATCAATAAATCCTCTGTTTCAGGGTTTAAAGACGTGAAATACAATCTGTTTTCAATCACTACTTTCATCTATACTCAGTAAATCTGGTGAGGTGATGTGCTCTAGGTTGTTCCTGCAGGTAGAAGGAAAGAAATACAACATTTGTGTTTTGTGCATAAAAATCTACAAGGACTATTTTAATTATACCCTCAAGTAAAGACAACATTCATTATTGTGATTTAGCTGTAACGTGACAGAAAAATCAGCTGTTAGATGATCTTTCGGTGTTGAATGCTCTGATGTAAAAATGTAGCACTTTACAAAACAGCTCAGGAAAAAGCTGACAAATGTAAGTTTCGTCAGGTTATTCCTGTCATCTCAACACGCTGATGTTTTGGCCTTGGTGTCTTCAGCAGACCTGTGATGACTCTGGTTTAGCATCACAGGAACGCCCCAGAAAAAAAACAAACAAACCCCAAAAAAGTTTAAAAGCAAATAAAGTTGAAGTGCGGCCCACAGGCTGGTTGTAGCACGCCGTATATTTTCATGTATTATGGCGCAGCAGAGCAGGACGAAACCCAGACAGCATTTCTCTTTAATTCCAAGAAACCTTGTTAAATACTCAGCCGAAGGCAGAAGTCTGTTTGTAATTATTAAAAGATCATACAAGTCCAAATTTAAAAGATTTTTTTATGTTCCTCAAATGATGTTCGGATGACCCAGTTTTCCACTTGCACTTGAATGCAGCATACATTTGTGAATCTGTGTGAAAAGTGCACATGCACAAACGAAAGCTCATCATTTAACAATCAAACCTCAAACGTTTGTGCATCAGTGATCATTACTACAGGTACTGATCACTGAAGGTTTCCAAATATGTTTTTGTAACGCGTCTTCAAACGTACATATTTGTGAATACTCACAATTTCCCACAAATCACACACATCTGTGACACATTTGAGGCTGATTTCTCTCCGTACGCCAGCCGGTCTCCAACTATAAAAGGCAACAGCTGGGGCTTCCTGGGATATCACTCTCCCAGTGCTCTTTACCCTCCCTGGTCTTATTCCACAGGAATCCCAAGCATGTGTTTGTGTATTTACCTAAGCAGACAAACAGCGAGCAGCTGAGACTGAGCTGACGACGGTCACTGTTCTTATGTGTACAGAAACTGATGGGTTAGTGACTTAATTCATAGAAATAAGTTATCTTGCACAGTTTAAAAGTACCTGAAACCCTAATGAGTCAGAGTTAGTGGCTGAAAACTTTCTGCTTTTACTTAAATCCATCCACCTCAGTCCAACGCTGTATTTGTGCTACTCTTTGACAATAATCTTTATTTTAACATTAAATTACCAAGTTAAACAGTTCTCTAATGCACAGTCTATCCATTTAGTGTACAGTACTGTACAAAAGTCTTGGCCCATCCCTCATTTGACTTTTTTTGCTTCCAAGGACAGTTGTGATCTTGTAAAATGAGCATTAGCTCTCTGGGCTTTCTGCAGGTAGTTTCCTTTGGACATTCCACTTCTTTTTCTCTAATTTTCAGTTAGTTTCTCTTTAGATTTGTTTTGTTTTGTTTGTTAAGCTACTTAATACTCATCTATGAATCATTCAAGCTTGAACCAGTGTTGTGCCTGCATATAACAACCATCCATTTTTGCCTTGATGCTGTATTTCCATGCATCTTATATCTGCACCTGTTTCCCTTTATCCCAGCAAAATCTACAGGAATGAGGTTTGGCTGAAACCTTTTCTATAGTGTGATATGTTAACGGCTTTACTCTCCTTTATTTTCATTCACAGATGCAGATGTTTCACTTGCAAGAATTACACCTAAAACTCCATGTGTACTTGTACCACCCAGCATACTGTGCTAAATGCATCCAAATTAAGCAGAATTGATCTGTTTTCAGGCACAAACAAAGGCAAAACAGGATTGTGCAGGAATACAGTGACATCCTGCTTAGTCATAAGTGACTAAGGTTGGCTGAGAAGGTGATGCGGCTACCATTTCACGTTCAACAAGCCAAAAAACACCTGACACCAGTAGAAACTCCTCAGTCAGATTCCTCACGTCTCTCAATTCTGGAAAATAATCCAGAGCTACAGATGGAGGTTTGTGTTGAGCTTTCTGAGAATCACTGATCTGTTGAGCCAAATGAAAGGGAGCTGAAAGGCATCACATTCAAACACAAACTTCATTAGAAGTTTCAGAAATAGAATTGATTGAGAGCGATGACACAGAGGTTTCTATCTACGAGCGCTTGTTTTTGGAAGGACGGCACAAACATGCACGGATATGCAAATATACAAGTCACACACACACACACACACACACACACACAGAGCTCAGCAAGCTGATGCAGAGCTCTGTGGGGGGCGGGTGTTTCACTGCATCTTTCTCTCCTCTCTCACCTGTTTGTTATTCTGAGCACGCTTGGCCCACTTCAACCCTTCATTCCATCTAAAGCAGTGTGCACGCACACACACCTTAGTGAGGACATCTCATTGACATAACCCTAAACCTAACCATAACCTAATAACAACCCTCACAACACCTTTGAGCCTCAAAAATGCCATAAGTGACTGTTGTTGCATAGTAAGATGCCAATTTTCTGTCCTCACAAAGATGTCTAAACATGCACACACACACACACACACACACACACACTAAGGCATCAAATAGCTGACCTGATTGGCTACCTCCCTGGACTTTTTTAGGGGGGAGGTAACAATGTTTAAAACAATAACAATAATAATATTGATATTTATAACAAGGTGCAATAATAATTAATGTGCAATAATAACAGTGTGCAATACACATACACTTATTCTTCTTTTTTTATTACCAAGTTAATATACTGTGTTGTGTTGTTTGTGTTGCGTTGTGATGTGTCGTGTCGTGTTGTGTTACATGTAGTGCCGACGTAGGAAAGTTTTCCAATTTCATTGTACTACTGTACTATGTATGACTGTGCTCTTATCTTATCAGCCTGCTTGCAATCTTACACCCAAAAAGTGAAAAAACACGACCGAACTAAATGCCTGTCCACAGCTGAGGGATATTACCTCAACATTTGTTCACATTTGATGATCTGCTGTTTGAAGTAAGTCTATAAAGTATGTAAAAATGTCAGCATATTTATAGGTTTTAGTCGTTTTAAAAATCAGAAACGGTTGTGTTCTTCTTTCTTTCCCTTATAACGAACTCACAGTCAGGGCTTGATCACATGAGTCATACTTTCGTGACGCTGCTATTGGCTCAGGGTGCAGGGGGAACCTCCCAAACATGTTGCGTTTATATGTCATTATTGCATGACATCAGCTGTTATCAAACCAAATACTTTCCACTGGAGTTTGCAGAGCCCAGATTAGTTAAAAGGAAACAATGTATCTTCCATTCATTAGGTGGACAGAAGGAGAACAAATTAATGCAAATGTGCTTGAGGCGGCTATGTAGATAAGCGTAAAAACTGTCAGTTTAAGTTCTTCTGTCCCTTTGCAACCTAAATGAATAAATAAATGAGGTTTACACTGTTGTTGTGCAGTGTAAGAGGTGGTGTACCTTCTGCCTTGGCCCGGGTTTCTCTCCCCCCTTCCAGGTGTCGCTCTATGCTGCCTTGACTGTAACATCTGGTAAAGGGTACAGGCGACAGGGCCTGACTGTCAGCCTCGACACGCTGCTCCGGGATCGGAGAGAAGTCCACTGAGGAGTGCGAGTGAGAGGAGACGGCGTCTGAAGCAGCCTTCACCGAGGGCGATCCACCCGCTCCTCCATTTCTTCGTTTGCTTCTAGCTATCTCTGCGAAGGAGGTGACCCTCGGAGGAGGAGGCGGGGTCGCGGCAGCGCCCTCGCTGAGCCGGACGGGGCAGCTCAGCATCCGCTCCAGCGAGCCGAGCCGTGGAGACGGAGACTTGTCCAGGTTGCGATCGTAGCTGCGAGAACGTGGACGGCTTCCTGCAGACGCTCCGATAACGCCGCGACCAGACAGAGGAGGAGAAATGTTGACATACACCTGGCCTTCAATCACAGGACCAGCTTTAGCTCCCTGCTGATTCTTCTTCTTCTCCTCATCATTGTCATTATCATCATCATCATCATCCTGCTGAATAAAGAGGAATATGAAAAGAAAAGACTGAAAGTTAAACTTTTTCCAAGAGATTATAAAATAAAACACATTACTAGCTGTGGTTAAGAGGTCAATTAAGAGGTTAAGAGGTCAATTAAAGGTCAAATTAAAAACAAACCAAAGGCTTAAACTGACTAATCCAGATTTGCTTTGACACAGTGGCACTGTTACACACTGATATTAATACCCTTCAGTCTACATAAGTGCTAAAATAATCCTCAGACATGAGCAGATAACTGCAGGCGGTGGCTAGTGTCTAAAACGAGCCAGTACCAGACTAATACCAGTGTTATTGCTATTTAAAGTTTTCACTGTTACGGGCCTTCAGTTTAATTTACAGTTTAGGAGCTCTTTATGTTTCTTCTCCCCATTTTTCCTTTTGTATTGAGTCAGATGTAATTTCTGTCTCTGTTGTTGATTTGGTCTTGCTTCGCTGACCAATTCAATTTAGTTTTAGCTACATAAATAACAACAACAGTCACCGCGAAGTGCTTCGTATTATAAGTTTGCTAATAATGTATCGAAACAGGGACAGCAGAAATCGATATTTTGTTACAAACAATTTTTTTGTGGAATGGAACATGCTCCGACTTCAGAGCATGTTGATCCTTTTTCTGAATCCTGACATTCCTTCACTGTCCAAATGTGTTTAACTGTTTTTTTTGGCAGCAATAAACATGACAGTTTACTTATTTTAATTTAAGACATGTTTTATTTTAGTTAGTTAATTCTGTACATTAAGTTTACCTTTATGTACAGAATTTGAATATCGCAAAATAATTTAAAAAATTGCAATAATATCGTATCGTGAGTTGTATAGTGATTCCCACCTCTATTACATCATAATCACTTGTTTGTGTAACGTAATTAAACTGACCTTTATTTAACTAAAAACATTAAACACAGATTCAGTGGAGGATAAATCAAAGATCTTTTGATTTCGACTTGGATTATAGATTCTTTATCATCATAAATCCTCATTCACAGTTAAGTGCTGCAGTTATTCAGTAAATCAGTGTATTTATGTTTACACATAATAAATAGGAAAACAAAACTGTCACTGATCATATTCGATTATAATCATATTATATCAAATGGAACCCAATATGACATTTTAGTTTTGTCAGTGTTACAATTTTACATCACAAAATAGCTGATGAACTTTGACCCTTTGGTCACACTTCTAGTGGACTGCATTTCCACTCTCGTGTGGACCTTTACATGCAGTGTTTCCTGAAATGGCTTAGAAACTGTTAAAACTACAGAGGCCGGATTCTCCACTCACCCTAGATGTCTCTCCCTCTTCATCCTCTTCCTCCACTCCTTCCTCGTAAGCTTGCTGCCTGAAGAGGAAGTACTCACTCGGCTGAGTCGGGGTGGGGCTGCCTTTGCTGTGTTCGTCTGAGCAACTGTGAACCGAGGAGCCCGCGGGACTCGGGGACGACTGCGACGAAAGGTCGCACGTGACCAGTTTGTAGTAGTTCTGGGTGGCGACGACCAGTCGTGCCTGACTCTGGAGACAGGAAGCGAGGTCGCCAGAGGACCCTGCGTGAGGAGGGTGGTAGGAGTTGCAGTTGGCATCGAGGTCAAGAGCCCCCTGGTGCTCCACTGAGCAGGAACAGGTGGAGGAAGAGGACAGGCGTGGTTCACGGATGAGAGGGAATGTGTTTCCAAGTTGTTGAGATAGGGGAGGTTCGGTTGGAGAAGTGTGAAGGTCCAAATAGAAAGCCCCTCCAGTTGAGTCTCGGTTTCCTGGTAGATCGGAAGCAGATGAGGTGCAGGAGTGGTCGGTGGAGCTGTTGAGGTTGGTGGGACCGGAGACTGGTGGCTTCTCTGGGACGCTGTTGTTCATCTTGTTGTAGATGGCACTGAAGTTGACGAGCACGCCATCGGAGCTGTTGCAGGAGGAGTCGCTGCCGTAGCCTTGCTGGCACTCCAAGAACGGCTCGGAGAACGCCTCGGGGAAGTGCCGAGGGTAATTCTGGGACAGAGTACAGCAGGAGCAGTGCTGGGTGGAAGAGCTGGAAGAGTAGGAGCCCGTCTTGCTGCTTCTCCCACACCTCATCGGATGATCTTCGTCTTCTTCGTCGTCATCGCCCCAATCTTGATCTCCGCAGTCCATCGACATGTTGGAGCCACTGCTTCCATGGCGCCGTTGACTGGCAAGTTCCAAAATCTCGAGGTCTTCTAGGTGGTTAGAAAGATCCGAGGCGCCACCTCTCAGGGACTCCCCACTACTTCCTCCCACTGAGCTGTGAAGGAGGAAGGGCTGGGGAGCAAAACCGAGGTCGTGCAAATGGAAGGAAGTCAAACCGTCATTGAGAGCAGAGTGAGCGTCGCTGTGAAGGTGAAAGGAAGAGTCTTCAAGGTAACCACTGAGGTTGTCACCGTCATCTTCTTCCCCTTCGTCATCCTCGTCCTCTTCGGTATTCAGCAGAAAAGGATTGTGACGGAACGGATTCCTGTTCCTCGGCTTGGCTCTGGGTAATGTGTGCGCTGTAATCAGCTGGTCCTCCGAATTGCTCGAGGCAAATGATGAATCATCGCTGGCTGTGCTGCCGCCTCTCCCGCCACCCTTTCTTTCTCTTCCTCCATTGTGGGAGGACCAGGAGCCACTAGAGGTCTGGATCAGGCTGCTGTAGAGGAGAGCTTCTCTCTGGAGGACGTCTCTCTCCGGAAGGGAAGTGGTGCGACTCAAGCCCAGGTTCTCTGGTGGGCTAAAAGGGTTGGTCCTCTTCATCGAGCTCCCGCAGCCACCCTGCCGCCTACTCGACACCTGACAGTGCACCAGGGGAATGTGGTGCACAATCAGCGTCTCACCAGACAGTTTAGGAGGGCTGTCCATGGCCTATGAGGAGCGAGGGAGGGACTGGAGCTGCAGCAGCTGAGCGAGGCCCTGTACGGGTGAGGGGGGGAGGCTGAAACGAGGTGTGTTGGCAGTTGTATTCACACTCTGTTTGCTGGGCCTCTCTCTGCAGGGCAGCCAGGGATTTGGAAGGAGAGGTCAGGGAAGTCTACACCATGGTCAGAGTGATACATCTGGAAAACACAAAGACAAAAGAAGTTAGGAAAGCAGGCAAATACACACACACACACACACACACACACACACACACACACACACAGGGGTTGAGGCTACAAGGTTGTAAAAAAAGTCAGTGAAACAGTGTTAGATAAAATCATAACTTATTAGACCACAAACAACCTTTTTTTCCACCTCATATTTTGTTTTATTGGTGTCCTTGTTAAACACGGGACATCAGAGCAGAGTTTTTCAGTTAGTAGGTAACATCATAGAGGCAGTTAGTCCAAAGTCCTGGTACCCTATGTACTGCAGCCAGCTGCATGCTTTTTACTAGAAGCTCCACCAATATTATGGTGATATTCTGTCCTCATACCAGACACCATCAAGATATCCACGGACAATCTACCCAGGTATAATGTGATAAATCAACTTCTATTCCAAAGATGTTTCTTCTTTCTTGAGTAATTTCTTGGCCGAAAGGTTGAGATAAAATGGAAACCACAGCAATGAGCTTTCAATTTTTGAGTAAAACAAACTTAAAATGTCCTGAGGCACAAATTTTCTCCTGCCCTTCACAAACTGCATTTCAGTTCTCTCAGATTAATGAATAAATAAACTACTAGGGGTGCAACGATATACAAAATTCACGGTTCGGTTCGATACTGTGGTGTCACGGTTCGATATTTTTTCGATACAAAAAAATGTTCATGCCTTTTTAATTTGTCATTTATTAAAATTATAAATATATATTTTAACTCAAAAGTACAGTTTTTAAATTTAATGTTGCTGAAACAACAAAGTAATAAAAATAAATCTATCTGATGGAGAAATCACTCATCTTTGGAAAAGAGAGTTTATTACAGAGAAATGTCTCTTTCCAAAATAAAAGCTATACTATACGCTTCTTCTGGGCTATATTCTCAGCAGCATATTAAACATATCAGGTCCCCATAAGGAGAATCATGTGCTAACGGCTGTCTAAATGACTCGGCTAAAGTTTGTAGCATGCGTGCTTGTTGTTTTTGTCTGCTTCCACTTGTCTTTGCACTAGGATGATGTCGGAGTAAATGTGCAGTCATATTCGTTGTGTTCCCACTAGTGCTGTCAGCGTTAATCTGAAATGACGTTAACGTCACAACACGGCAAATCTCCGTTAACGAGCTACCGCGGATCGCCCCGCGCGTGGGGCTGGACGGCAACACGTTAACGAGCTAACTGCGCTAACACACTAGTTCCCACCAATGTAATTGAGCATTGCGTGGCACATCCAACATACTGTTTTACTTTTGTCCATGATGCGCTTACCTTCAGGGTCATACGTCACATGAAAACCAAAATAGTTCCAAACGCCATGTTACAAGGAGAGCTTAGCTTCTGTCTTGCTAGCTTGCCCTGCGCTCAGTGAATCTGCGTTCGACTACTCCGCCTAGGCTGCACTGTCGAGCGCAGATCCACTGAGCGCTCAACACAGACAGCAGCGTCAGAAGAAAAGTTGATAAAATAAATTTAAAAAATTGTATTGTTCGATACATATGCGTACCGAACCGAAAGCACTGTATCGAACGGTTCAATATCGATACGAGTATCGTTGCACCCCTATAAACTACATATGGTTTTCTTAGCTTAAGACTTAGCCTTTACTGTTAGTGCGTTGTTACATCTTGCACAGAAGAAAAAAAAAAAATCACATATTTCTGTAAAGTTACCATATAGTATTTACAGTATAGCATAATACTGGTATACTAGGGCTGGGCGATATGACCAAAAATTCATATCTCGATATATTTTACCTGGACGGCGATATAAGATATATATCTCGATATTTTTTTAAGCCATAAAGTAAGAACAAAAAGAGAGTTCTTAGTCAAAGCTGTGTCCCAGATGTCACACGGGCACTTTTATTAACATAGAGCATAGATGTACATAAAATTTACTCAAAAATAAATTATGAGCATTTAATAATGCAAATAATAATGCTCCATAAATAAAAGAAAACAATGTTGTTTTTGTGCATAACAAAAAGCTCACAATTGTGCAGTCAAAATGTAAACTAAAAGATGCAGAGCATAGTAACAAAGACAGATTTCACAGCTGCTCTGTTCCCAACTTCTACTGTGTGACTGACAGCATTGAGTTTGAAATCCTCTTCGTAACCACGTCTCTTAACAGGTGCCATTTATGGTCCTTATACACAGTAGGGTAATATTACGTTGAAGCACAGTACGTATCACTCCGCGAGGCTCCTCGGTAGCCGTAATGCTCTGACAATCCATCAACCGGTGCAGCACCGTAGCTTACCAAAGTCGTACTAAAACATTTTTTGACAGATTGCTGAGCGCTGTGTACCACATAAAATCGCTTCGCGGCCATCAAGCACAACCAGAATTCATACATAAGGCGCGCTGTCAACTTTTGAGAAAATGAAAGGATTTTAGGCTGTGCAGCGCCTCTGGGCTGCATGGCGTTAGCGTGGTTAGCTCGTTAGCGTGGTTAGCTAGCTAACACGTTGACGGCGTCCAGCCCCACGCACGGGGCGATGCGCAGTAACTCGTTAACGGAGATTTGCCGTGCCCATCTTGTCGCTTCCTGCAGGTGAAGCGATGGGGGAGGAGGGGGAGTTGTGTTCAGTGAAGGAGAGGTGAGGCCGAGTAATGTTGCGTAAAGACAAAAGTGGACGAAAGAGAGGCAAACTTGCGGCTCCACAAGTATAGTTATAACGTAACATAGACTATATCGATATAAAGGATATTGTCACATCTTATATCTCGTATAAAAATATATCGATATTTTTTAAAAACTCGATATATCGCCCAGCTCTATGGTATACCATACAATATAAGTACAGTTAAAGTATCAAATGGCTTAAACCACAGGATAACGCACAATCATTTACAAAAAACTCGTCCTTGAAGGAGCATCAGAGCTTTCATTAGCTTGTAATACATGGGATCAGCTAACCCCAAAGTCCCAAAACCAATCACTGTAAAGCCCCTCCAGGGAAAGCAATAACAAACCAGTGGCTGAAGTTTTACTTTCCCAAAGCAAACAAGAGTCTTGATGAACTCCCCATAACTGAAAAACTTTAGATTCTGTGTTTACTTTTAGGCTTTAATGGAAGCATCCACCCAGCAACAGGAGCATCCTAACACCGCTAACAGGGCTCACATACCTGAGGTCATACTGTGTTTAAACTTTAATGTTCGAGTAATTTATGAAACAACAGGAACAGATGAGGAGTGTGTTTATTTGTTCTCAAGCCACTTTTCTTCTAGTAAAGCCTAAACACACCTAGCTTCTTTTTTTGTTGCTAGCTTAACTAATGTTACACATGAGAAAAATAAAGGACATAATGTAAGAACAAAGTCTGCTGCATGAAGACAGTGAGCACTGTGTAAAGCAGCTCTGCAATAGTCTCTTTGTTTTGGGTTGGTTGAACTCAGGGGTAGTTCCTGCATGTCTTGCTTTCTTCTCTTCAGCCTCCCTTCTGAGCAAATGTCTGTAGTCTGCAATTAGACCAGGAGTACTTAAGGCCAGAGGGAGGAGAGCCAGAGCGACTCTGCAGTCTGATGCTGACTGCTAAATCCTGCTCAGGGTGTTTTTAATCATTTAACCTTCTTGATTTGCTCTTTTAGTGATCAGCTTCTAGTTTTTGCTGTCTCTTTCTTTTCACTGTGATAGGAGCTTGTCTGTCCCTTTTAGTTTAATAAGTAAAAATTAAACTTCTATTAGCAATTTCTTGTTTCTTCCCCACATGACAGACTTTCAGGAGAAGGTAACGGGAATCCAGAGCTGCATTACAAAAGGTCAAAAACCATCCACAGACGATCAAATTATTAGTCCTAATGTAGTTTTTACTCCAAAAACTCGACAGCATCCTCCACTGCAACCATACTTGTTGTTAAAAATGTAGTAAAAAGAGAAATTAGAGTTCTGGAGCTACAAAACACAATGCACAGTTGTTTCCACCAATGATCAGCGAGTCTCCCAAAACATTTACTAAACTAGTAATGTAGTAATGTAAAGTAATACTTGCAAATCACCTTTAAATTTAAATATTTTTACGTTTGTTTGAAAGGTACTTCGGTTTTATTTTGAAATCCATGCTTTTATTTTGAAACAGGAAACTGGCGCAAAACCGTTAAAGGGCTCGTTAGTAACGTTTCTTTTAGGATATGGTAAATAGTGTGCCTTAAAGTGAAAAATATGTACGTTTCCTTTGCCAATTAGTACCTGGCTGACAGTGGCACAAGGTTTGTTAATGTTTCCTTTAACGGAATAAGTTACATGCTATCAAAATGTCGTTTAATAGAGTTTGTGTTGTTAACCTTGACCTTTAAGTGTAGTTGTAAGTTAGTGAGGTGATATAATGAATTGAATGATGTAAATTTGATGTATATGCTATATGTGAGCAGGAGAAATTTGTTTCCTTTGATGTTATGGTATTAATATTGCTGGTTTTGTTTTGCTCCTAGCTCTTATGGTGTCTTTACTGAATGTTTCAATAAAAACCTTTCCAATAAAACCTCTGAAGCATCAGTATAAGAGACCATCATTCAGCCAGGGAGGCTACAATACTATTAAAACAGCTTCAGTAACTGTAGAGAATTACAACCAAGTATGATTCCAGTGAGCAGGTTGAGTCAGAAACACATGAAGTGGAAACAGTGAGAGCCAGTAACACACCAAACAGCTGACTCTTAAACAGGACTATGATCTCATCCTTATTCACATCACACCCTAAATAACAGACACAGGATTGAGCCTTCATCCTTCTCTTGCCCCTCAAACGATCCAATCTCCACGAGGCCCTCACATCTTCTTGCTGTCAGATTATACTTGTTGGTGCAAACACACATTTACCTAGCATGCAATTTATCTTCAAATAAGGAAAAGATTATTACTTTGCTGTTGTTTGCAGGCAAGTATGCACTACCTTGCACTGCAGCAAGTCTGCCATTTTTCAATTACAGCCCAGCAGCGTTCGTGCTGATGAAACTTTATAGATAAAGGTGTCTTTATATGTCAATACACGTAACTCCCAAATTAGGTGTCGTTACAGAAAATTTACACAAAACAATGCATTTCCTCATGCTAGTCTCACCGCACTGAGGTGAATAAATATACTGAAAGTCATTTTTCCATCAGATTCCCACTTCCTCCCCAGAGGAGGTAAAATGCAGCTCTATTTGCAGTAACAACATTTCACACAGGCTTTAATGCTCTTTATCATTTCTGGGAAGCTTCTCCATCATTTGTTTATATGTTTGTTTTTCTACTCAAGTTATGTAGAAATGCTTCATAAACCACCTTTCTATCCTTTGTATAGTCCAGACTGATATGTACTGTACGTAATCTCAGATTAAGTGCGCCTGTGACTAAAAAAGTGGGAAATCAGATGTGAAGATAAAAGCAAAAGCCGCATTTTAGCATATTGGAAAGCTGCACTGCTAACAGTCAAATGGATAAGAAGATGAAGATATAAATGCTGGTGAGAGCTTCACGATCACGATGGAGGCAAAGGCTTCTTCGTCAGTTTTGCAGTGAAAGAAAACACAAAGGCCAAACGAGGCGACACACAGCAGCTCTACAGCTACGTGTTCGCACAGTGCGACAGGTTTACTCTGGCACTGCAATAACTGTGATGCTTCTCTTGATATCTGACCTTTTAAACAGAGAATGGAGTGGTATTCGCTGTCGGGATGGACTCGGATTCACCTCAAGTGGAGCTCAACCTATTTATCTCAAAGCTGTGAACAAAGAAGTGATGGGTTCCCACTAACCTGTGCTGCAGGTATGAATCATGACATTTTCTCACTTTTCTTTTTTAGTATCTTGAACTGATAAATTATAGCAGGAAAGAAACTATTGTTCGTCACGGTGTGAAAACCCCCCACAGTGAATGTGTACCTGCACCTGCCTGGGGGGAAGCTGTGTTTCATGTGATAGCGAAGGATGGAAAAAGCCTTTAAATTCCTCCTGGATTAAACAGCAAAGTAAACAAACAACAGACCAAGATCTGAGCCCACGTTTCACTCACTGCATTTCCAAATCACAGCGAAGATACTGAGTCGAGTTATAATCGCTGAGTCACCAAAACCACACAGACCATCAGAAGAAGCTGACGGACAGAAAATAAAAACCATCGGTTGCTTGTTTAGGGCATCATTAATCAAAAATACCCGTTTTGTGACTACTTGCCATAAATTAATTGTAGTGACTGAAACAGAGAATAAAACATTTCTGAACCAAAGCCTAAACTAAACCATTACAGCACTAAAAATCTTCACAGCTTTTCATTTTATCATAAACAGTTTCATTTATGTAATTTTCCTTTTCTTGACGGACTAATATAAGAACGATTTTCAACCGGCGTATCGTATGAAACACACTCCTCACGCACGTTTGTGTGAGTTTCAAACAGAAAAGTGCATTTTGTTTTGTTTGTGTGGTAAGAATCAGAAGAAGCCTGACATCTCATTACTACTACGCTTAGCAACGTGTCGTCTCTGTTGTTACATAACAACAGAGACGACACAAAGACACCTGATGCAACAAACCACCAAAGAATAAGTCTAATCTTCTTGCAGCGTTTTCTCTTTAAGTGTTGAATACAAACACTCATGTGGAACAGGAAGTAAGTGACGTATACAACATCATAGAATCTGCTCCTTTCTTCCATTAATATATCAGCGGGAACAAGACTCCACATATCTCTGCATATAATATACGTATCAGGTCCAAGAAGCCTTCAATGTATCTGAGGCTGTCACTGGTTCCTGTTAGCAGAGTCACATTAATGACTCTGTGCTCAGTTAAAGACTCCAGGCGAGGTTAGGGAAAGCCAACTGGTTTTATGAGATAATCTGCAGGGTTAGGTAGGCGAGACTGTGTAATGTGTCGTCAGATTAGACAGCTGTCTCGTTCATATCACCTGTTGCTGTGAATTCTTGTGAAGAAGATGAACTTTAGGCGAGCAGCCCATGTAAGTATTGATCTCTTCACGTGAGGAATCTCTTTTCTACTCCTAAGAGTGTGAAAAAGACAGTGCCTGGACTTCTGCACGTGTGTGAAGACATTTCATCTCTCAAACAAGAAGCCTGTTCAGTTCTAAAAACAAAAAGATGGAGGGACCCAGGTTCAGTTGGGGTCGCTTTAGAGGTGGGCGCTAAAAGCCTCATTGTGGCTTCTCTGTCATCATATAACAACAGGATTTCACTGCTGAAAGCAGCGGTGATGAAATATATCAGTCTTCTAAGCCTGGTTTTTCCCAGAGTTCTTCCTGTTAAAAAGGGAGTTCTTCCTTCCCACTGTCGCCAACTTTGTGGATTAATCTAGTCTCTGAACAAAACTAAACTCATTTTACTTTACATATTGCTGAGTAGCTGAAGCAATAATTGTATTTCTATTACATTTTCTGTTTAATAATCTAAAAGGTGCAAAATAATTAGTAAAAAACGCCGTGTCCCTCTTTAGACTCACCCCTGCATGCTGCAGCTGTTATTGATCGTCTGCAACTTACAAGAAATCAGCAAAGATTGTGGTGAAATATATGAACTGCATGCAGACAGATTCTGTTTGGGTGGTGGTGAAATCACATTATTTTTCACGTTTAATTTGTGATAAACATAATTTGATTAAAGACACTTGTTGGACTTTCACCAGTGAGATTTTGATTGTAGCTACAGTAACAAGCAACAGTTCTGATGAGTCCTCCTCACTGTAGTTTTCACATCAGAGTTCATGCTAAGGAAAATAAAAGCTGCTCATTATCTTAAATAGGGATGGGTATCGTTTAGGTTTTATCCGATACCGGTGCCAAACTGGTACTTTTGAAACGGTGCCGGTGCTTAAACGGTGCTCAAACCGGTGCTTAAAGAATGGAAAACACAAAATTGGTCCAAAAACCTCTCATGTTCAGCTGTTTTTTTGTAAAAAGATAACAATGTTAGTCTTTTCTGCAGGTATAGGGCATATATGGTATCACTCTGGGCTGGAAGCAGTGCTTAAACAATGGAAAAAACACAAACTTTGTCCAAAAACCTCTCATGTTTAGCTGTTTTCCACTTTTTCTTCGGTCATTTTAGCCTTTTTGGCCAGGGTGAAGGGAGTATCTGCCATCAAACAAGAAGACAGCCGCATGTAGCTATGATGGTGTTTGCTAGTTCACGTTACATGCATTAATTTAATAACGCGGTTAGCTTACTCAACGTAAATTACACACGAACAACATTAAGCTACTCACACAGAGAAGAACGGCTGCTGCTGCCATCATCATTTCTGCTACACTGGCAGGGCTAGGTTCATCGGATTTAAAGTGTGACCTCCTTTGACAGTATCAGCTTAAAGCACTTGTTGCAGCTGCTGAGTTTGCATCTTTTGCTGTGAAGTACAGCCAGACTTTTGACCGCTTCGTCTTGGGCATTTTTAATCTGTAGCTCTGCTCTAAAAGAACTAGGGGTGCAACGATACACAAAATTCACGGTTCGGTTCGGTTCGATACTTTGGTGTCACGGTTCGATATTTTTTCGATACAAAAAAAATGTTCATGCCTTTTTATTAATTTGTCATTTATTAAATTTTCACGGCACATTCTGCACCACATCTCTGTGCGTTCATCATTTGTTTGAAGCCAGCTCACCTCCTGCAACCACTTTTCAGAGAATACGCGCTTCTTTTGTGGTTCGGACTCCTTCTGACATTTCTTTGGAGGTGGAGGAACATCACAGTAATTGCTTAAAGGAGCTTCTTCGACATCTTTAAGAGTTCTAAACAAATGTCTGTCCTCCTGAAAATCTTATGTACGCAAACACGCGTTGCAACTTCTTATCTTGTGCGGGTTTTTATTTTGACAGCGAATGCGCACCTGCGGACCACTTATGTGCAGCCCTGGTTATTTAGCTCGTCATATTGCAGCCACAGAAATTCTTTTGTCCATGAAACCATAAAGCTGCACTTTCTTTTTTCCTTATAGTCTGATTTGTCATAACCTTTCCGTTTTGTGGTAAGCTTTTCTTTGGCTGTCACTTCTTCACGCTGACCTGTCTTATTTGGCTCAGCAGAACTAAAATATATATCCTGCTGCTTTTACACACGCACTAACATAACGCTCAGCGATTCTCTGCGCGATCAACCTCTCACATGTTTAAGCTGCGGGAGATTTCACTTGTCATGTTTGCATAGTAAGCTAACGATTGATAAGACGATGTCAGAGGAATTGGTGCGCAAATTATCATCACTCACCAATCAGTACTGTCGCTCTCTATACACAGTTCACGCGATTGCAAAGTGAAAGCAAAAAACAAGCGCAAATTCAAACGCGATTTCAGTATGTCACATATTGACAGTGGCCGATGCCAATGACATAATTACCCAGCTACATTTCCAAAAGAATGCAAAAGCATTGACATATATTTTTCCTTCCTAGGATAGGCCGACGGGCAGGGCAGAGATAGATTTTGGTAGCCCGACTGGAAAAAAGCCCCAGGACGTCGGGCTAGCGATTTTGCGAGCCCTGTATCTGATTGAGGAATCACTCATCTTTGGAAAAGAGAGTTTATTATGGAGAAATGTCTCTTTCCAAAATAAAAGCTATACTATACGCTTCTTCTGGGCTATATTCTCAGCAGCATATTAAACATATCAGGTCCCCATAAGGAGAATCGTGTGCTAACGGCTGTCTAAATGACTCGGGTAAAGTTTGTAGCATGCTGCTTGTTGTTTTTCTCTGCTTCCACTTGTCTTTGCACTAGGATGATGTCGGAGTAAATGTGCAGTCATATTGGTTGTGTTCCCACTAGTGCTGTCAGCGTAAATCTGAAATGACATTAACGTCACAACACGGCAAATCTCCGTTAACGAGCTACCGCGGATCACCTCATGAGTGGGGCTGGAAGACGTCAACACATTAACGAGCTAACTGCGCTAACACACTAGTTCCCACCAATTGAGCATTGCTGGCACATCCAACATACTGTTTTACTTTTGTCCATGACAGGCTTACCTTCAGGGTCATACATCACATGAAAACCAAAATAGTTCCAAACGCCAGATCTGAATGAGGGTGGGGGAGGTTCAATTTGCCATGTTGCAACTAGCCTAGCTTCTGTCTCGCTAGCTTGCCCTGCGCTCAGTGAATCTGTGTTCGACTACTCCGCCTAGGCTGCACTGTCGAGCGCAGATCCACTGAGCGCTCAACACAGACAGCATCATCAGAAGGAAAGTTGATAAAATAAATTAAAAATGTTGTATCGTTCGATACATATGCGTACCGAACCGAAAGCACTGTATCGAACGGTTCGATATCGATACGAGTATCGTTGCACCCCTAAAAAGAACGTACGTACCTGGACCCGCCTACTATCCTCGAAACGTAAAATGATTGGCTAGAATCTAAAGTGTATCGTTCCATACCAGTTGGTGGCGGTAATGCACCTTTCAGTTGTTTGCCAACCGCCAATAGAAATGTAAGGAAGAAGAAAGTGTATCACAGCTCAGGAAAAAAAAAGCACCGAAATAAAGCACCGAAATGCGCGCTGCTTTTCGGTCTGGTTACTACCGTTTATGTCAGAACCGGTGCCATGATGGCACCGGATACCGGTACCCATCCCTAATCTTAAAACACTGAATAGCTACTTTTACGTGAGCTTAAAGAGCATTTATATTTAACTGGTCAAAGGAGCCTCTGCCTGTTAAACCAAAAATTATTTAAAATAAAATCAAATAATAACAATTATCTATTGCTTTGCAACACAAACACACTCGTCCTCTCTGCTGTGTTCACCAGGGACTTTTCACACAACATGCTGGTTGTTGTTTATAACCCTCACCTCATGAGCCAGGTAACAGAGTGTGACATCATCTGCTTCGACTGTGCAAGATGACAGTCTCACTGCTTTCCTCAATCCTTTAGTGATTTTACAGATATCAATTTCTGAAAAACTGTGACAAATAGGTTTCCTTTTGATAATTAATAAAGACAATCTGAGGATTAAAGGATTAAAGTGTTTGAAGGGATGACTGATACTGACAAAACAGCTATGAGGAAAAACATTATGTCAAAGCATTTTTCACTACAAGCCACGTTTCACCTTTCATTCATACAGCAATTAATTTGCTTTAAACTGACATAGAATCAGTTAAAAGCAAATGATATAAAATCTCCTACATTAATTTAATGCATGTGTCTTTATAAAAATCATTTAAAAATTTAAGTATCAACAGCTATGTTGTGAAGACATCTAGGCACAGACCCACAAGTTAAGCCTTTTTAAATCTACTGCGTGATATTTATGATACATCAATCAGCAGCAATGAAACGACGCTGTGTGACGCTTGTCTCAAAACTGCCTCTTAAAAGATTGACAAATGTATGCAGGCTGCCAAGCTATTCAGCTATTCAGGCACACGCAGAAATGACAGAGTGAACAGTGAATACGTCCAGTGAATGCCCATTATGCTGCATTAACCACCACATTTATCTTTTTGGCATTTCATGGGGCACCCATACCCATGCAGTTACATAACTGCAACAGTTCCACCCTGACAAATATAAATAACGGTCCTACAAGTGAAAAAGTTAATCTAAAACTGTTCAGCCTTTACGTAGCCTTTGCAACAAAGAGCACAATACAGTGCAGAGAAAGCTTCTGCACACTTTTCTTAAGAAAACATGCACAAGCAGCCTCACACAAGCCGACAACAACAACAACAGCAGCATGACTGAATTCTGTGTTATTACCAGATTGCAGCACATCTGATCAGATAACGGGTTAAGAAGAACAAAGAGGCTGTGTTTGGCCAATCGAAATCCATTTCCCATGCGACATCAGAAACCCTAGCTACAATGCCACCCAATCAGATAGAGCCTTGCTCCACGAGGGGCAGCATGAGAAAGTATTTCTTTTCTTCGTCTCTCTTTACTTCCAACACAATACCTGCTTACATAAGAACCTGAATTCATCCAGAAAGGTCGAGCTCTCTCAGGACGTCCTACTGCTGATGCTTATACAGTCTAAACCCAGTTAAACCAGATGAGGAGACCAGAATATCATTCTGAAATCAGCAGCATCGGATTGTTATTGTTTTTATTCACCCAACTAGTCTCCAAATCTGTCGTGAGCCTGAAAATACACAAGACAAAATAAACACAGCACCTTCAGATTCACAGCATTTTATACCCACAGTGTTATTTTCCTATACTGTGCAGTGTTTTAGCATCATTTAGCTAAATGTTCCAACAGGTACATTTGCTGATGAACATAGTTGCCTTTTAGTACTGAGACCTAACCAAAGTCCTACAGCAGAGTAAACATAACTACATGTCAAATCTGCTGAATGCACCAAAGACTTCCTGTAACTTCATGATCATGTTTCAGTGTTCAGACTGGATAAAACTCAACAGCATCCCTGATATTTACTAGGGGTGCAACGATACACAAAATTCACAGTTCGATATTTTTTCGATACAAAAAAATGAAATAAATAATATTCATGCCTTTTTAATTTGTCATTTATTAAAATTATAAATATATATTTTAACTCAAAAGTACAGTTTTTAAATTTAATGTTGCTGAAACAACAAAATAATAAATCTGATGGAGAAATCCCTCATCTTTGGAAAAGAGAGTTTATTACAGAGAAATGGCTCTTTCCGAAATAAAAGCTCTACTATACGCTTCTTCTGGGCTATATTCTCAGCAGCATATTAAACATATCAGGTCCCCATAAGGAGAATCATGTGCTAACGGCTGTCTAAATGACTCGGGTAAAGTTTGTAGCATGCGTGCTTGTTGTTTTTGTCTGCTTCCACTTGTCTTTGCACTAGGATGATGTCGGAGTAAATGTGCAGTCATATTCGTTGTGTTCCCACTAGTGCTGTCAGTGTTAATCTAAAATGACGTTAACGCCACAACACGGCAAATCTCCATTAACGAGCTACTGCGTGGGTGGGGCTGGACGGCCAACACGTTAACGAGCTAACTGCGCTAACACACTAGTTCCCACTAATGTAATTTAGCATTGCGTGGCACATCCGACATACTGTTTTACTTTTGTCCATGACACGCTTACCTTCAGGGTCATACGTCACATGAAAACCAAAATAGTTCCAAACGCCATATTGCAAGGAGAGCTTAGCTTCTGTCTTGCTAGCTTGCCCTGCGCTCAGTGAATCTGCGTTCGACTACTCCGCCTAGGCTGCACTGTCGAGCGCAGATCCACTGAGCGCTCAACACAGACAGCAGCGTCAGAAGGAAAGTTGATAAAATAAATTTAAAATGTTGTATTGTTCATACATATGCGTACAGAACCGAAAGCGCTGTATTGAACGGTTCAATAATCATTACGAGTATCGTTGCACCCCTAATATTTACTGTAATAAAATAGGAATTAAAGACAAGTCAAACTAAATGGAATCGTGTCTTAAAGAAACAACTGCCCGCTTTGACAGTAACACTGTCACGGTGAGCTGTGTGGCAGGCAGTGGTTGGACCCACAGGCAGGACTCAAGGCGACAGTTTTTATTCACTGGCAGAAAACGAAAAAGAAACACAAGACATGAGCACTAGAAACAAACAACAACATTCAAACTAGGAAGGATGATCTAAACTAGGAGTTCATGACTTGGCGTGACATAACCTGACAAAACATGACGACTGAGGCAGGGGCGTAATTTCCAGGGGGGTTATGACCCCCACAATAATCAGACACAGCCATTATAACCCCCCCAATAAAACTATGAATTATCTTGCATAAGTAGGCTGTTGATTTTCTTTACTCATTTCAGGTATTACGAGCAAAATAGCTGCATGTTTAATCATCTGGGAATTTACCCAGATTTATTTATTTAGACAGAGATCTTGACCCCCCAATGTTCAGCACAAAGTTACACCCATGGACTGAGGAATACACAACTAACGCAGAGGACGCGACAACGGGCAGGGAAAAACACAGGGCTCAAATACATACTGGTGTAATCAGGGAATGGGAGACAGGAGGGAAACACTGCTGGGATAATGACGAGACACGGGGAAGCAGAACTGAAACCATAACCATGGGACAAGGACTACCAAAGTAAAACAGGAAACTGAGACAAAGCACTAAGACGCAGACTAGACACTAAGACGTGGAAACACAGGAACCTGAACCACAGAGATGATACAAAACAGAAACCACAACCCAAGGACTAAAGATGTAACATTAGCAGAGAACCAGAAGTCATAATAATTATAGCTAGAATCACCAATAAACACAAAGCACTGAGTCCGTGACCCAGTACCGTGACAAACACTCAGGATCGTGTGAGGAAGGAGCCGTACTGCCATATTATTAGAGGTTTTTTCGCCAGGAAACACAGTTAATCAATAATGTGATAATAATGGAGAACAAAAAAAAAGACGATTTTTGGTCTCTGACACTCGGATAACTACGGATTAGTAAAAGGTTCTTGTTAAAAATCAATTCCATTATTATCTTTCTCCACAACTACATCCTTAATGGGTGCCTCAGAAAGCATTAACAGCATAGCTTAGATGCTAACTAGGGTGGGAAACTGACCTATTTATGAAACACGAGAGGAAAAGGAAAGCAAAGCAACAAAGGACATCCTCCCTCTTAAATCATCGGGGCTGTACTTCCAGGAATGAGTCCAAGCCCAGGAGGGGTGCATCCGAGTGACGGCACACCCTCGACGGGCAGAGACAGCACAGCCAGACGCAACAGCAATTATGATGATGGATGAAGTCCACGCACAGCAGGACACATTTATTGCAATAAAACACAAGCAGGTGACAACTTGTTTATGTGAAGAAGTCAAGACAGAAAACAGATTCAGAAAAAAAATAATAAAACGTCGAATTTAACCTGGCCTGTATCAAAACTGCTTAAAAAAGTAAAAACAAATTTACTTACAAACTCAAATTCACATCTTTTATATATATATATATATATATATATATATATATATATATATATATATATATATATATATATATATATATATATATACACACACACACACACACACACACACACACACACATACATACACACACACACACACACACACATACATACACACACACACGTGTACTAAAATATACACATATTTTATATATAATATATAATTATTTTTTTTTAAGAAAGAAAAAATGTATTAAATGAATAATTTAACATCTTAGAAGTATAATTAAATGGCTGGAGGATGCAGAACAATTGAAAATAAAGCACCCTGCTAATACAAAACGGTACAAAGAATGAACTGAAATGAGCTGCTGTACACCACCTATACCTGTACTGCCACTGCAGCTAATTTAAATGAATGGGAAAGCAACCATAGGTGTAGTTTTACTGCAGTTACTAAGAACTACATGTGTAGAATCACCAGTCAGGTCCGATAAAGAAAAAACAAACAAACAAACAAAACAACATGTTGAAAAGTTGAATTTGCTCCAAAATAAAGACTAATTAGTCTTTTCCTTCGTAAATGGAATTTCTATTAAACATTAGAAAATTCATAGATGAATGTATACGATCATTTTCTTTGGACCATCCCACCAAACGCCGTGAGAGATCCACATACAGCCAAGAAAAATAACTAAACTTACCAACAACCAACAGCACGATTGCATTACATGTTACACATCCTGCATCTATGATTTGTTGGCTCGTTGTGGAAAAAAAACAAAAACAAACAAACAAACAAACAAACAAAAACAAACACAGTCACAGAAAACAAATATTTCTCTTTTTCAGACAGTCCCTGCTTTGCTCTCCTCTCCTGCAACAGTCTGTAGCTGTCTTGGTGCCCAGTTATCAGTGTTTCTCTCTGCAGAGCGACTGAATGGATCTTTTGTCTGCTACACATTCGCCGTCACAAAGCAAAATAGAGCCAGACAAAAAGACAGGAAGAGCTAAAAGCGAGGAATGCTGCAACTAAACAACCTTCAAGGGTTCTTGGAACTTTGAGGCCGTTTCACTGCTGCGCTGAACTCGACGAGTAACATAAGGTTTATCTGCTACTCAGGGAAAAAATATGTAAAACATCCACACAGATAACTAAAAGGAGAAAAATAGAAAACAAGCAGGAAGTGACCCAGTCACAGTACACTGAGTCACGTATTCAGCGTGGAAATGTTCCACCAAGTCCAACCAGCTGCCGGGAACAAAAACACAAAGAAGGATGTGTTCCAAAAGTCAAACAGTCATGAATTCCTACCATACTAACTCAAAACTAGAACATTATACATGTACGAGAGAACGATAACAAGGTTCTACTGTTCTAACAAATAATCACATCCATCTTATCTGCGGCTCGACTGGTGCTGGAATAAAGGCCGGGGGGGCTGCACAGGCTCAGTTTTACACCTGTGTTGTCAGTTTAAGCTTGCACTGATGTTAACATGCACAACTTTTGATTTAATTCCATTGTTTAAGAAACAGTGTTTTGCTTGTGATGCCAATTCTCCAATAAGGGGACCACAAAGTATTCAAGAGACCATGAACGTTATGAGGATACACAGACTGTGGATGATGTTTCAGTCTCATCCATAATACACACAGACAAGTGTTGCTTCAAGTGTGGCTAACTCAAGACAGCTAATCAGTTACATACAACCCCAGTTCCAAAAAAATCAGGACACTGAAAATAGAGCATAACAACAGAATGCTGTCATTTGTAAATCTTTGATAAAGACGGGATGCTGCACATTTTTCTGAGACGTCTCACCGTGTCTACGTTCTACTGTAAAAAAAAAAAAAGAGTTTGAGATTTCTGAATAATCACTCACTATGTATTAATAGACCTCTCTGCATTGAATCATATCTGTTATTAACCTCTGTCTCTCTTCCACAGCATGTCTTTATCCTGTCTTCCTTCTCTCACCCCAACCGGTCGCAGCAGATGGCCCCGCCCCTCCCTGAGCCTGGTTCTGCCGGAGGTTTCTTCCTGTTAAAAGGGAGTTTTTCCCTTCCCACTGTCGCCAAAGTGCTGCTCATAGGGGGTCATATGATTGTTGGGTTTTTCTCTGTATCTATAAAGCGCCTTGAGGCGACTTTTGTTGTGATTTGGCGCTATATAAATAAAATTGAATTGAATTGTTTCAATTCATATTCCACATGTTTTTGATTTGATTTACCATCTATTGATCTATGTAGCAGAGTTCACTGCACTACATGCAACCGAGGGGTGGGGGGAGGGGGGGATGCTACCTGTTGACACAGCGAAAATTGGTCGTCCTATTGATCCTGTATGTTTAGCTCCACTGACACAAAAACACATGAAGGTGTTGCTGTCCCACAGGACTCCTCTTTACTGCTTTATCACAGAATCCCCAGCACGACGGCCTTTACAGCCAAATTATTATTGCTTCAGCTCTATTCTATTTCTACTAAGCATCATTGATTTTATTGAGCTTTTTGCTCTTTTAATTAACTTTTTTATATGTGGTTCCTTTTGAGATATTTACTCTATTTTATGGCACTATTCTGCTGTATTGAGCATAGTATTGTTTATTACCTCTGCTGCTGTAATAGAGCAATCCATCAATCTGTAAATCAAATAAAATGCAGTCATCCCTCTGCTACCCCAGTCACATTCAAATGCCTTTATCATTGTAGCGCCTTTAACTTACAATACAAAGCGCCTTGAGGAAATGGTTGTTATGATTTGCTGCTATATAAATAAAACTGAACTGAAATGAAATTGAGCTGATAGAGGTGACAGTAACTGCTCATGATAACCGAGATATGCACATCACTGAACAGATGAAGAAAAGTGATACCTGCACTAAGAATTACAGCACATCAGTGCAGTTCTGGCTGCTAATCGCTCCTAACTTTCAATTAAAAATGCAATTTATTGCCCATAAAACAACACATTAAATGTCAATACATGAAACAGAAACACCGGTTTTCTCACAGAGAACCACTTGAGGATCATTACATAAATCATTTGATTATTGTGTCACGTGACAAATATCTTTTTGTTTTAAGGACCAACCTACTCAGTTTTATCTAACCTGACAAAAACCATCACCGTACTGAATTCAAACTTGTCCAGATGAGGATATTTTATCCTTTTTTGCAGATAAGATAGCAGACAAAGATCTTCACCGTGTGTCACATGACACAGGAAACTTTCTTTTATTTCAAGTAACTGCTTTTCTCACAAACACACCCTCAGAAGATGATTAAATGCAGGTGGGCTTTTTGCTGGTCGTTATATTGAACAGGTTGAGCCACAGATTACTTCAAAGTCTTGTCATAACAGGTATTTAAGTTCCCACAAAGCCTGACAGCGTGAGCATGAGTCTGCATGAACATGTGACACCGTGACGTGTCAAACACAGATGGAACCAGCTGTGAACATGACACCAAGTTTTATCAGTATGACTTGCAAAGCATGTTTGAAAATGCAGCGCTGCAGTTCTGCTTCCAGCCATCCCACCTCCGTTCCTCTCGACCTCCTCCTCACACTGTGCTGACTTTGTCCTTCTTGCTCCTCCTCTGGTCCACATCCAAACACCTCTCACTCTGTTCCCCATCTTCTTCTGACACGTGATTGCTTTTTCTCATTTATCCCCCTCCCCACTTCACTTGCACTAAATCCCTGCTCAGCTACTCTTTCTGCTTCTCCTCCATATTGCACTGCAGTGTAACACATCTTTCCTTTACTTCTGCCTCTCTCATAATCTCTCTTCCCTTCAATCTCTCTCTTCACTTCCGTATCCAACTGAGACTGACTGTATATGGTTTCACTGAGATCACCTATTACAATCCAGCAGTGCTTTTATTTTGCGTGGCCAACAATCGATTCACTGCCAGAAAGATAAACTTGTAAGTAGAACCAGAAGGATTTACTTTAATGAATGTTTTTAAAACTTTAACTGTGGTTTTACTTCACTTCGCTCTGAGCCTCCATCTGGATCACATATCTGTCTGGTCCTGACTCAAAAAGCTGAATAAAGTATTCTGATAACAAGCCAGTCAGCTTTATTTGTCGAGTTGGCTTTGAGTTTTGCTTATTTACATTTTCTATATGTTTCTTGGTTTGCTTGGTGTTTCTATTCTCAGGTTTTACTTTCACCTCCTCTTGCAGTCTTCTTTTACCCCCAGCTTCCCCGTGTCTCCTGTTGAGTCTCCATCTCTGTGTTCAATAGAGGTGGGAATCACCATACATCCCACGATACGATATTATTGCAATTTTTAAAAATATTTTGCAATATTCAGATTCTGTACATAAAGGTAAACTTTATCAATATTCATTTTATCTAATATCAAAGTCTCACACTCAGTCTTTCTCTCATTTCAGTTTTATTGTTGACAAACTGAACGGTTTGTATTACAGTCTAGTCCAACTTAACTGAATCAACCATCTGGTACAATTATAGCTATTCTGAACTATGCAGTTTATGAAAACTATGCAGCAGTGGAATGGAACATGCTCTGAAGTCAGAGTCATGTTCCATTCCACAAAAACTTTTTTTGTAACAAATTATCGATTTCTGCTGTCCCTGTATCGATACATTATTAGCAAACAAAATATCACGATACTACACAGTATCCATTTTTCCCCCACCCCTAGTGTTCAGTGATTTTTTTATTGGTTACTTCCAGTTTTATTTTGGTAGTTTTGGTCGCCTGTGTCTTGTATTGAGTTTATCTTCCCTTGTCTCATTATCCCTGATTAGTTCCCGCTGTGTTTCCCACGACCTCGTGTATATATCGTCCCAGTCTCCCCTTACTCATTGTAGTGTCGTCTCTGAGAGCTGTGTGCTTCCCTGCTCCATAGTTCCTGTAGTCCTTGTTGTGTGTCTCCTGGTTTGTGATCACCTTGCCAATTGCTTTTGGACTTATTTAGAACAGCCGGCAAAAAAGGTTCCCTTTCCATTCCCCCACACAGCTGTTGTTCTTTATTAACTAAGACAAATGTTGTTGCAGCAGGAGAAGCAGGAGCTTCCTCAAAGCTAACATAGCGCAGAGGTCAGAGGTCATCCCTGAAACACCAACAACTTTTCCTTTCTTTCTTGCAATATTTTGAGTTTAACAGTTGTGAAGTAACAGTTTATAAACTCTTTTTTTATTCTGGTCCAACTGTTACCATTCAAGGATTAAGTATTTACTCAATTTGATTTTACAAAGTTAGGAAAGTAAAGTTTAAATCAATCCTTAAACATAAATGATTCTCAGTGACTCCCGAACAGTCACTGATCAGTAATCCACATCAGCAGATATCCAAAGCCAACCTATTGATATAATATAAGAGCGGGAAAAAGTTAGATTAATGCATTGCTTCTCTCAAGCTCTTTTTAAAAAAAAAATCTAATGTAGTTAAAAGGAAAATGCTGAGATTTTTGTCAAATAAGCTAAGACAGTCTTGCCGCCTTCACACTGAATGATTTTGCTTACATGTCACTGTTCCATTCTCCTCAGCAGCACAGTGAAAATGTCCATAGTACTTTGATGGTGTCCCAGCAGCTCTTTCACAGGCAGACAAATCAGCATGCAGGGCGGGCAACATTCATCTGCTTCAGCAATAAACACACGCACACAAACTCACAACTCTCCCAAACAGCCGTCTGGGTGCCTTTAAATCAGCGAAGCATTGCAGGCCGAGAGACATGAAAGGAACAAAACTGCCATAATAAGCTGGAGGGCAAAAGCTGTGTGGGTGCACGATCGCATGTGCTTGTGTTGATGCGTTCGACTCAAAAATTTCAAAAGGGTAAGATGCATATCCGACGTGCACAGCCATTTTTCTTTCTGACACCGACTGTGGCCGTGTCCTTATACTTTGTGCTGGTTCTGCTTTGCTTTCCTTCCACGGCCGGCTGCGTGATTCTGTTTCATAGTTTTACTTAAATAAAAGTCATTTCACACAGTCAGTGGTTTATGAAGACTAAAAATTACTGCTCAGCGTAAAAACACTATCAGTAAAATGTGCTTCAAAGTAAGACGTGCATATTTTATTATTAGTTGCATAATTAGATCATAGATTTTCTTCACCAGTTATAGTTTAATTTTTTTAATGATGCTGCTGATTCCAATTTTGCACGATTCCTTTTTCCCCTGAAGACTATCAGTGACACACAGACTTGTTCAACTTTTTCCTGTACTTTAAACAATACCAACTAATCTGAGCCAAGTTGGAGCTAATAGTTTAATTAACTGAAATTAAAGCAATGTGAAAATATAAAGAAGGTTTGTAGAGTTGTACATTGCTCCCAAGTGCCAAAATAACCAAGCTGAGCATAAACGCCAAAAACTGCAGTTCTTCTAACGGCCACTTGAGGCTGGCTCTGAAAATCATCCCACCAGACTCCTGTGTTAAAATGTCTGATTTTACAGCTTTAAAAAGTACGTTTACAGCCTGGTACTAAAAACAGCTTAGTTCTCTAGAGTTAATTTCCCCCTTCGTATTTACTGAACACAGGGTTATTTTTTTTTATAACTCATTCCTAATAGATTAAGTTTACTCATTTTCAGATCAATGTTTGCAACTTGCTAACCTAGCTTGTTAGCATTGGCTGACATCTTAGCCGTCCACCCTGTGGTCAAGTTATGGTCACTTCTGGCTCCAAAAGCCCAGTTCACTACCAATATGCAACTGTGTGGAGTCATAAATCTGCCTCAGATATTACTAAATTATAGTACTTTAGTAAATGCACTTTGTTAATTTGAGTATTGCCCTTTTCCTGGGAAGCCAAAGGCTTTAAACAAAAAGACCCTGATCAGCAGAACACTTGCAAAAGCCCTAACAGAGATGTTGCATCAAAATCACAAGGAGGTTCATTCATTTCCAGGCCAAACCACCACAGGCCTGCAGACGCTACACGCGGCCTCGGCTGATCAGCACTGAAGAATCAAGTTCTTAACACGTTTCCTTGACTTTAAATGCTGAGTTGTTGGGTGC
Organism: Neolamprologus multifasciatus; assembly: GCF_963576455.1. Taxonomy (NCBI): domain Eukaryota; kingdom Metazoa; phylum Chordata; class Actinopteri; order Cichliformes; family Cichlidae; genus Neolamprologus; species Neolamprologus multifasciatus. The sequence goes on along the minus strand of NC_140450.1, from coordinate 3,114,660 downwards.
CTCAGTTACAAGCTTACTGTCACAGATTCCCTCTAAAACAATGGATTCTGATTTTAAGCAACAATTTTTACGATAAATATACCTCACAACTCTAGATATACATTTCAATCTGCAAACAGACAAAATTTAGAGAGGCCAATTATTATATGTTATGGTTGCAGATCTTAATAAGCAAGAACAGCACAGTCTGAGCACAGAGTTACACAAACATGAGCTAAAGAAGCTCAGTAAGAGATGGTTCAGATAGGAAACGACTGGGAGATGCTGGCATGGCTTGAAAAGGTTTCCAAATTATGTTTTTGAAAACTAACTTTGTTCTTTACAAACTGGAGAGTCTCGAAAACGAGCATTTGTGTGGCTGAGTGCAGCTGCAGATAACAGAGTGCTGAAATCCTCTATTCAGGAAAACTCGATTACACGCTGGGAAACGGGCGTCACGTCTGTGCGTGTTTTTTTACATACTTAGCATAGCTCAAATCACAGCACACACTAACACATAGGAAAGCCACACGTGTGCACACACACACAGAAACTATTCACATCCGGCCTCAGCAGGCCTTCAGTTACATAACAAGAGACACACACACACATTTAAAGATGAGGACAGGCAGCTGAACAGCGAGAGGAGGCACATCGGCCTGACTCAGTGAATCCGCCAGTTTCGAGAAATGACCACTACGCTGAGGCTTTAGTCCTGTAATGCCATGACGATTAGCTCAGCGGTCACAGGTCCTCCTTCACACCGACTGGTGACGCAGACAGATTCATGCTTTGCTAACACACTGCTGCTTTAAGTGGCTTTCACTGTGAACACTGTGAGCTGCTCTGACTGTCAACAACAACTTTACATAAGACAAAAAAAAACAATTTGAATCCCAAAATTCAGAGTTCTGGAAACACGTGACTTTGGAATAAAAAGCATATCCACCACAACATATTTATCAGCAATCAGAGCTTACACAATCACCTGTTGATGGGCTGGAAATGGCCAGTTGGAACATTTTAACATATTGTGCAACTTAAAGAACAGCAGATAAACACACTGCTACTGTAAAAATGTTGATTCTATAGCTGCACCCCAGTATGAGTAATGACACGGTTTGGGCCTTTGGGTTGACTTAGGTTAATACTCTGACGCTATAAGCATCAGTCTAAGCCTGCTGATCTTCACGGCTCTTCCTTGATCTCTTTCTGTCTTTAATCAATGAGTTCAGTGAATTTCGCTGCAGCAGGATGTAAGGGCAGTCGTAATACTCTTCAGTGCTTTCATCATGAGAAAATTGTTACATTTTAATTCAGGTTCTGCATATTTGTGTATCTACTTCTATAATCTCTAATCGAGTACCTAACCTGAATCGATGTACACAACCAGCAGAAAAAACCTGTATTTTAAAATTTCTTACGAGTATCTAATTTTACTATTAGTACTACTAATAAAAGTGTGAGCACAGCTCCTGCAACAAGCACTACCACAGCCTTCTAAGTCTAACTGTTACTACTACAGCTATAATCCTAAATGGAAAATCATCTGTGCCCCACAGGAAGAGCGGAGCAATCCCACAACAGTACAGGCTACAAAATAAACAACATAGTCAAAATAAAAATGCCACAGACTCATAGTGAGGGCTTTATACTGTCAGATAACGCTAAAATTTAACATATACAACAGTGGTCTTAGGAGCTTGAAAAGAAAGCAGCTGGTTAAGTTTCTTTTAAATACAATACTGATAAAAACAAAGAAAATAGAGAGTATAAGTGAGACAGAGAACTGCAGAGGTCAGTAGGGCTGCATAAAGCTGACAGCTAGCTGTAAACAAATGGATTCAGGTTCTGGAGATTAGAAAGCAAGGCAGAAAAAAGAAATTACGTAAGACACGCTGAGCTTTCTCCCTTCCGCTACTTCCCTCCTGAGATTATCAGGTTATCTAAAAGAGCACCAGGACAAGCAGACCACCTGGTGTATTAACATCTTGCATGACTTATTATTGCATAAACAATGCAGACAAAACATCTGGAGTCCAAAACAAGTATTCAGTTAATCACTGAATCAAATAACAACTGAACTGTTAAACAAAACACCACAAAATAGAAAAGATGTCACCAAGACATCACACAGTGATCCCTGAGAGAATGATCAGTGTCGTCACTTTATGGCATTTTCTTTCATTATGTAATAATTTAGTTGGTAAAACTTGTACATTAATGTGACCGTGACACAACAATGCCTTTCAAATGAGTTATCTGCATCCCCACCATGTCGCATAATGTAATGTAATGCACCTCAACAGATCAACAACAATCCACAAAAAAAAGCAGCAATAGGAAGAAACCTTAAAAAATAAAAGCCTCAGAGAGCATGCTTACAGTAGAGCAACTCTATGAAACTGAATCCACTATGGTTACTTAAGTGTTTTGAAAAACATATTTACTTCATTTTTTGCCTCTTTTTTTCCATCGATGCTCTGACAACCTGATTGGCTTGTCTTTTTGAGTCAGCGTCCAGCGGACATCTGATCCAAATCTCAGATCAGTGCATCGATAACATTTTAGATCTCCTATTTCCTTGTGTTCTACATTACCTCTGATGCATAGTAGGGATGGGCAGATCAATACTAAAGATATGTAGCCTTGTTCTGAGTATCAGTAACCAACCTCAGTAGGGTCTATGGCAAAAATGGATCCATCCATCACATATCAGATCAAACTTAGATAAAAATCAAGTTTTAGTTCCGTGTTATTTATGTTTACTGCAGTTCTGAGCATTTGCAAGGTTTTCACCTATTTAGCTTCAAGAATTTACTGTCTTGAACCTTTTAATAATGGATCTGAACAATACAAAACAAAAACACTGTTTGATAATTTTATTTTATTTTTTACATGGTACGGTACATTTCCTTCATCGGTTGAACTGATCCTGTTTTCTTTATATTTTTATTTATTGTATTTTTGTCTCCTGATCCATCCCATACACATATCCTGCCTTTTAATAGTGTTTGCTGCACACGTTTATGGTTCTTCGATTCAACCAAGCTTTTATTTTGTAAGTCTTTGGCGGAAGTCATCCCTTTACAATCTTCCTAAGCTGACGCTGCTCGCGTATCCCTGTTGTTTCTGCTAATAAGGGATCAATATGGTGATGGCAATGTGCAGGCCGCTGGTGTCACCAGTGCAGATGATCCCGAGCAGTCGCAGTTTATTACCGAACATCGCGCACTTCACTCCGGAGCCCAAGGCCCCCCCGAAGCCGCGGATACATGATCGAACATGGATGATGTGGTAGACCGTTACCGCGCTGCCTTTGTGCTGCTGCGATTAAAATAAATCTTTGTTTATCACGTCAGAAGGCAAACGGGCACATCCATCCACTGAAACTGTCATTTAACCGTAAAAACAAGGCGTCTTCTAACACGACATAGCGGTTTGAGGGTGACCATCGTCTGAAAGCCGAGCCTCCGTCCCTCCCGATCTGACCGAGCTAGGCATCATTTTTCTGCCTCCGACGCGATGCTGCTGAGCGGAGCCCTTTTCCCTCCGCACCTCTAACCAAATCGCTCACAAAAGAAAACAACAAAAATCACAATTTAATGAACTAACCTCGTCTCCGGGATCGGCGGTGGTGTTGTTCTCGGTGAAACGCATGTGCAGCTGTGGAGGAGCGAGGCTTGTTTTCTCACCGACAGACTGCGGAGCGGACAGCGTCAGCGGCGCTGCATCGCAGGATGGGCTGGGCTGGAGCGGCACGTCAGCCTGAAGTCACAGCCTGGTCCCAGACTGGATTATCTAACCCTGGGTGGGACAGCTGCCGCTCATTAATAGCCCCGTGACCTCAACCAGCGAAGCTATACTGACTTCATGAATGCACAGTTCACAATCGCATGAATATTGTACGAAGAAAACACAATGTATACTTTATTTGCCCCAAAGTTGGGAAAGTCCTTTATGACAACGGCTAAAATCCAAGTTAAACACAACATACAACAAACTTCTCCAGTGGTATATAATTCAGTAAGATACACTGTAACCATTTTGGCAATATTACAAAAACAAAAGAGTTAAATTAAAATGCAAAAATAAACAATGTATACATTTTTAAAATGACTAATAAAATGATATAATTTACAAAAACTATAAATGAAAGAAAAATGGAACAGTAATATAAATACCACAGTATAACAGATTATAAAGTGGGATTAAAATGATCTGGTGCACACATAGTGTTTAATAAAAAGTAAAAAGAGATTAATAAAATATTGACAGTGGACAATAAATTATTCTTTACCCAACGGATCTGTTGCAGGGGGCCTCCACAATTTTTTATAGGCTTAACCATATGGGGGCCACTAAAAATATTGGGTTGGCACAGCAGAAACAGAATTTCCAGTTTTATTATGATGTTGTGAAATATAGGTTACCTGGAAAATACGGGAAAAGGAGCGAAAGAAAAATTATAAATATATATTTTAACTGAAAAGTACAGTTTTTAAATTTAATGTTGCTGAAACAACAAAGTAATAAAAAAATATCTGATCGAGAAATCCCTCATCTTTTGAAAAGAGAGTTTATTACAAGAGAAATGTCTCTTTCCAAAAAGCTATACTATACGCTTCTTCTGGGCTATATTCTCAGCAGCATATTAAACATATCAGGTCCCCATAAGGAGAATCATGTGCTAACGGCTGTCTAAATGACTCAGGTAAAGTTTGTAGCATGCGTGCTTGTTGTTGTTTTGTCTGCTTCCACTTGTCTTTGCACTAGGATGATGTCGGTGTAAATATGCAGTCATATTCGTTGTGTTCCCACTAGTGCTGTCAGCGTTAATCTCGTTAAAATAACATTAACGCCATAACGCGGCAAATCTCCGTTAATGAGTTACCGCAGATCGCCCGTGCTTGGGGCTGGACTGCCAACACGTTAACAAGCTAACTGCGCTAACGCACTAGGTCCCACAAATTGAGCATTGCGTGGCACATCCGACATACTGTTTTACTTTTGTCCATGACAAGCTTACCATCAGGGTCATGCTTCACATGAAAACCAAAATAGTTCCAAACGCCAGATCTGAATGAGGGTGGGGAAGGTTTAATTTCAGGTAGCATTGAGGCAGTTGCCATGTTGCAACGAGCTTAGCTTCTGTCTTGCTAGCTTGCGCTGTGCTCAGTGGATCTGCACTCGACAGCGCAGCCTAGGCGGAGTAGTCGAACGCAGATCCACTGAGCTCTCAACACAGACAGCATCGTCAGAAGAAAAGTTGATAAAACAAACAAAAAATGTTGTATTGTTCATACATATGCATACCGAACCGAAAGCACTGTATTGAACGGTTCAATATCAATACGAGTATCGTTGCACCCCTAATGAAAACCAAATAAGATTTTGAAATCCATAATAATCTGTTTTTAATCGATTATTTGATTGACTGGAAGTCCCAACCACCGCTTTAATGATTCTCAGCAGAGCTAAGCACAAGCAGTTTAAGATTCCCTCTCCAAGAATGGAGTTCACTTTAAGAGTAAACTTGATCAGGAAAGACAGACACGTGTTGGATCATGTAAGACTGTGAACTGTTGTCTGTCTCTGTGTTGGCCCTGAGATGCAACAGTGATCTGTCAGGATCAAATACCTGTGAATAATATAGTAAACAAATTCTACCATCACTTTGATCAGTAGTTCCTTCACTGGAAATACGACTTTGAAATTTCAAACCCCACACAGAGACCTTCACGGGTTTCAATGCTACGTGTTTACTGGTGCAAAACAAAACCATCTTTTGGCATCACATTTATTCAAAACTGTTGTGCTCCATCATTTCATGTCTAAAAGCATCCACAAAATCATCAAGGTTCATGGCTCTAGCCCTTCTTGCCTCAGTGCTTAATGCCCCCAAACTGCTGAGTCGGTTGTCACTCATCGTGTTCCTTAAAGAAGCTGTGCTCACATGACACTGGTCACGGTAATGGAAGTGCAATTTTGCACGGTTTAAACAGTTCACGAAACATCTCCTTATGCGGCTCATGATAAGTCCTAATAAACTTGTGTTTATGTTTTACAGTCGCTCTTTTTTTTTTTTTTCTTCAAGAATTTATGTTAGTTGGGGAATCTCGTATTTCCGATTGTTGATGTTGCTGTGTGTGTACTGTGCAGAAAATGGAAAAATTTGAGATTTAAAGCTTGTATACCTTTCATAATAACAGTTTCCTGATGATAATCTTCTCTCAGACCGAAGCATGTCAGTGATTGGAGGAATGTACCAGTTTGAAATGATTCCTTGTCTGTGCTGATCTGTCTTTGAACTACTGGAGTGGAAATATAGTAGGCTCTAAGCCAGAGCTTGGTATGACGTGACGGCCTGCAGATGCATCACCAGTGTTACCACCAGTGTTTCAACAAGAGCGTCAATAACAGCTGTGACTAAACTGAGCTGTGGGGATGGCAAAATATCAGACAGATGTTTGACCTCACCACACACAAAACAAAGTTATAAGAAGACAACATTTAGATGTATTTAGGCTAACAGACCTCTTGTCTCTACAGTTCTGTCATTTCCTTCCTCAGATAACTCTTTCAGCAGACGTACAATGGCAGGTAGTCTGTCCCTCACTGTTCTGTAAGCATTGTACCTTCATACCCACTGTGCTTCTATCAGCCTTTGTAACGCTCTAGGTGGACCTTAAAATTTGCCCTTTGTACCTCTAGCCACTTTTGGTACCAGAAACAAAAACAAAAAAACCCCAGTCTGCTTCAGGAATGCTTTTCACACTGTCAACTAATACTAAACTTAAACAATGTGCATTAAAGCAAACATAAAAAGCTAATGGGGCATCAAATTTAACGCGTGCCTGCACACCTATGTTCTTTCCACTCATTACTGAGGCCCCATCATTTACAAGGTTAGTGTTAAACCACAAGGTGGTTTCTGTGGTCAGGGCCATACTTCTGCAGCATTTATATCATTTTCTGTGAAAGTGCTGCAGCATCCAGATGCTCTGCAGCTTTAAAGTTGAGGAAGCACCCACACACTGACCCTTTATAATAATATGTTATTACAAAAGACATCTGGTCCTTCTTACTGAGGTCTTTGGTTACATCCACCATTATAATAAAAGCCTCGCTTTGTGTAATTTCACTAATTATTGAGGAAAGGCCCATTTTAGCCAGGCAATCCATTATTTCATTTTGTGTAGCATGTCCAAGGTATGTGATGTAGTTCCATAATTGACAGGAGATTTCCTATATTTTCACCATCTCTGTCATTGTGTGCTCTCTGTGCTATGTTTTGACAAGCTGATCTGTTGTGTTGCAAAGTTATTGCATATGATATGATTTTCTGTACTTTACTTTATATAACCTGTATATTAGTATCAACAATAACAGTAAGTATAATAATAGGCAACACAAGATGGAAAAAAAACCTCTCAACTTTCAATATTAATAATAAGAAATGCCAAAATGAAAACGCTTCAGTTCAGACTTGAAATGAAGCATTTTTGCAACAATTTTATTTTAAATTACAGTTTTTATGTTTGTTCAAAAAGTCTATCATTGCACTCAGTCACAGCAATGTATTTATGCACCAAAATAACCGGATTTTATAGAATTCTGATTTTGAAAAAGACTAAAAAGCAGGCGCACCGAGGGCTCTCGCGCTCACTTTTCGCGTATAGAATTTCGAAAAAAACATCGGTGCAAATTATAAGTCTGTATCATAATGTTTGGTGTTTTCGTGTTTGTTGTTATTTTGTTTTATTTTGCAAGTTGGTTATTAGATGCTGCTCCAGCCAGCCAGAAAATCCCCCGCCGCCCCGCCCTCTCCTCTCTGTGCCGTAAGCAGCAGGCGCACCTTGCAAACGGAGGGCGCCCTTACTCCCAGCAAATGGGCGATAAAAAACCGATCGGTGCCTATGCCATTCCCGAGCAATTTTTTATTTTTATTTTTTTTGCCGATGCCCGTGATGCCGCCCCCCACCACGATGCCGCCCCGGGCAACCGCCTGCATCACTGGGTGATGGCAAGCTACATTGTAGCCACAGCCACCCTGCCCTCTGACCACCACCAGGAGGCAACGGGCAAAGTGTCTTGACAGTCTTGGTCATTATGGACACAACGACCGAGACTGTCGGGGCCGGGGCTCGAACCAGCAACCTTCCGATTACAAGACGAACTCCCAACTCTTGAGCCACGAAAAAGCCTCATTCAAAATCTGGAAAATAAGGATTTTATGTTTGTTTCATTTTTGTAACTGTGTTATTTTAGTCAGATTACTTTGAATCTATACATCCTGTAACTTGATGGAACAAAACAACTGATATGTGAATACAGTAACTAAAAAAATCAGTTGAATTAAAATGAAATTAGTGCCTGGGCCTGCAAATTATCTCTTACAGCAGGTTTAAAATTAGTTATACCATAAACTAAAATATTACATGTTTGTAATATGAAATAATTGACCTGTAAATAAAAAAAACTTGAGTTTTTTCTTAAACAAATGACAATTTTGTTGTGTAACATAACCAACGGGACTCTCATAACTTTGTTTATTCTAATCTTCTTTTTTCTCATGCATGGAAGAGGTTTAGTTTAAAAAGTGCAAAAAAAGGGACCCCCCTCCCCCCAACATCTGAACAAAGATATAAACTATAAACAAATGGCAAAGTTGTGCAGGTTGCAATGATTGCCTGAAACTGTCTGATTAATTGTACTTGTTGAAAAGCAAACTTATGGCATCTTCATTCTCATGCGGCTTGCCCAACCTGCACAACTTTCTATAACATCATTATCTCAGTTCACAAAGATGAGGGTCAACAACCAAACATCTTAGGTTGAAATAAGAATATGTCTGATGAAGGTAAGAAGCCATAACAACATGATGAGCCTCACAAAAGACTGTAGGTCATGCAATCTCCCACACAAATGCCGCTGCCAGGCCAGGTGTGGAGAAGAGGAGACAAACAAACCACTTATGGATTTTGCAGAAGATTATTTCATTTAGACTATATTACACTATACTATATTACTATACAGCATAATTTGAAAGACAATCGTTTACTTTCAGAATGGCTGAGGTTCAGGGCCTACAGTAGGTCATCTACTAACTGAAAGGGTGGTAGTTAAATCCCTTGCTGATCCACTCTGCATGCCAAAGTACCCTTGGGTAAGATACTGATCCTCGAGTTGCTCGATGCATTTAAATGTGAATGTTAGACAGAAAGCGTTTAAACGTAGAACTAAAAAAACTCATATGAACGGGTGAATGAGACATGTGCTCTTAGTACCAGTGTTGAAAATCACTATACAAGAACCAGTCCACTTTCCTTCCCAATGAGATTTAAACTCCAGTTCAGTTTGAGTGGGAATTGCATATGCTGAGCACCACCTACTGGTTTCCTGATGTTATTGCAATGGCCAAGACAAAGTTACCCACAGGAACTAAAGCTGACATGACGTTAATGTGAATTGGCCCGATTCCAATCCAGCCCTGATTTGTACAGCCTTGAGCTCTATGGATAAAGATGATGTCAATTAGATATCCAGCTATCTTTCAGTTCCATTCAAGCCCTTAAAAAAACGCTCCCACTTGTCTTTATTTCATTTATGTTATTCTTTAACATCAACAAAAATATAAACTGTTCAAATATGTACAAAATCATGTATTGTTGTAACTGAATTTTAAGGCGGGAGAAGTTTCACATATCAATACGTGTCAATACATCACTCGCACTTCTAACTTTAGCTCTATAATCAGAACAATGGTTTGGCTTTTTATCCACTTACATACAGTGGCTGTTCTAGACTCTGTTGGGATCTCGGAAAAACCCACAGAGGGATGCGGTGGGTTCATCACTGTGTTCATCATCATTATGTTACAAATAATCTGACACCAACAGAAAGATTGCATGCTCAATCACATAACACAGGATGCTCTGTTAGCTAAGTCAAAGTCAGAGTAAAGAAAAGAAATAATGTTGTGCTACAGGAAGCTAATATTCAAGTGTCCCCAACATTTAAGGATAGACTATTTACCATTAGATTTAACTGTTATGTGCCTAACTCACTGATTTATTGCTTCTATTGCTTTCATTTCTCCTCTTTTCTCTTTTTTCTTCATCTTTCTTTTTATCTTGGTGTCATTGGATTTATATTTTTTACACAATCATACATGCCACTTGCACAAGCGGGGCTCTCTTTAGAAGGCCGGGTCTCTTATACTTTCACTGCAAACTTTGCACACTCTGCCGCTGCTGGAAAGTTAAAGTTTGTCAGTCTTCAGCGCCACACATTGGCATCACTAAGCAATTGATTGGTTCAGAAAGAAGTCTCTTCTCTTCTGAACACCTGTGTATCATAGTGAATCTGCATCAGGTGCAAGCAATCTGTCTGTTTCCTGTCAGTTGCTTTGGAACCGAGAACTTTGATTGGCTGTCAAGTGAAGATAAATTGGGTGCCTTGACTCTACCTGATACTGTGCTGCAGAAGGAGGGAAGCAGAGTTGTAGTTGTTTTGTGTTGGGCTAACGGACGCTAGATTGGGGCTTCTCAAGTTTATACCTGATATTATTTCTGCTTAAAGCAATGAGCTTTATATTTTGGTAATCTCAAATAATTATTTTCTTGAGATTTATGATTTTATTTGATGTGATCACAATAGTTTATTCAAATATGTTTGTGTTTTAGTGTGTTGCTGCCATGGGTACTTCTTGTTGGGGAGCTCCAAGCAAGTATGAAACGTAAGTCTCATGTGAAGCTAAAATTTGAGTTAAGTATGACAAACATAGTTATTCACTGTTAAATTTCTTCTCTTTTCAGCTTCCTATCTTGGCTTTGGAAATCTTGATGCCAGTAAGCAGGTCTCGGGTGACCAGCTTCATCAATTGCCACACTGGTTCCACCCGCTGCGCCTGGACCAGACCCAGCCTCAGCCTCGGAGCTCTCTGGCTCCTAGCTCTCAGCCCAAGGTCCAACCCCAGTCTCGCAGCTACCTCCCCCAGCCATTGCTGCAAGCTCATGGTTCTCAACCACAAGTCAAGCCTCTGTCACAGCCCCTGGTGCAGGCTCGCAGCTATCAATCTCAGCCACAGGTTCATAGTTACTGGGCTGAGACCTATCCCCAGCTGCAGATTCGTAGTCAAGGCCATCCTGAGATCCAGGGTCCCCCCCAGGTCCGTCCCCACACCCAGCCTCGGAGCTTTCAGAATCGTCCCCAAATCCAACCACAGCCTCGCAGGATTGAGGGCCACCCCAAGACCCAGATGCAGTCCCAGCCTCAGCCTCGTACCTTTCAGGGCCAACCCCAGACACAGACTCAGCTGCAGCCTCACAACTTTCAGGGTCATCCTCAGGTCCGTCCCCAGACCCAGCCTCGTAGCCATCAAGGCCATACTAAGACCCAGCTGCAGAGCCAGACCCAGCCACAGCCCAGGAGCTTTCAGGGCCGTCCCCAGAACCAGTTGCAACCTCACAGCTTTCATGGCTATTCCTACCAGCCGCAGCCTCGCATCTATCGTGGCTATCCCCAGGCTCAGCTGATGTCACAGCTTCAGCCTCGTAGCTTTCAGGGCCATCCCCACATACAGACCCAGCCACAGCCTCGCAGCTTTCAGGGTAGTTCCCAGGTCCAGATCCAGATCCAGCCTCGTAGCCATCAAGGCCATCCCAAGACCCAGCTACAGGGCCAGACCCAGCCACAGCCTCGCACCTTTCAGGGTAGTTCCCAGGTCCAGACCCAGCCTCGTAGCCATCAAGGCCATCCCAAGACCCAGCTACAGAGCCAGACCCAGCCACAGCCTCGCACCTTTCAGGGTAGTTCCCAGGTCCAGACCCAGCCTCGTAGCCATCAAGGCCATCCAAAGACCCAGCTACAGAGCCAGACCCAGCCACAGCCTCGCAGCAATCAGGGCCAGGCCCAGAACCAGCTACAACCCCGCAGAGGCCAGGCTCATACCCAGCCACAGCCTCGTAGCCATCAAGGCCATCTCCAGGTACAGACCCAGCCACAGTCTCGCAGCTTTCAGGGTCATGCCCAGACCCAGCCTCAGGTTCGTACCTTTCACGGCCAACCCCAGGTCCGTCCCCAGACCCAGCCTCGTAGCCATAAAGTCCATCCTGAGACCCAGCTGCCGACCCAGCCACAGCCTCGCAGCAATCAAGGCCATTCTCATGCCCAGCTGAAGTCCCAAATGCAGCCCAGCAGCTTTCAGGGCCATGCCCGTCCTCGGGCCCAAATCCAGACCCAGCTGCAGTCTCTCAGCTCTCAGCCTGAACGCTATCAGGCTGACTCACTGCCACAACCTCGTAGTTCTCCGGCTCAGCCCCAAGACCAGCTGCATGCTAGCAGTTCTCAGTCGCGGGGCCACCTAGAGCCTCGCAGTCATCATGCTCAGGCCAAGACAAAGCCTCATAGTTATCCAGCATATCCACATGCCCATTCTTACTATCAGACTCAAATCCCAATACAGGCACGCAGCTATCAAATGCATCCTTGGATGATGCGTTACCAGCACAGACCTCATCTTCTGCCTTGGGTCAGGGCAACTGGCACAAACCAGATTCTGCAAGCGGCTTAACCGAAGAGGTAAACTCCATAAAACTAGTTGGTGTTTACTTTGTCCTCTTTTCTCTTTCCCTTTAGAACCTGCATAAGCTCAACACCACTAATCATCTTTCTCATTCTAGGTCCAACATCAGAAGATGGCTCATTAACTGCATGGATACAATTAAACTGATCTTTAGGGGAAATGTAAATAAATCTTTCTAGATGAGTCTGTGTGTGGTCTAGCTTATTTATACTTTATAGTAATATCTCACAGTTGTGAGAGCAGGTGGTGCATGTTTCAAATATTTAGCTCAAACTGAAGCCATTCATGTGCAGCATCTACGGCAGGCAAAGAAGATCTGCTCTGAAAGCACAAGTGATGCGTAATGACCTGCTCTTCATTTTGCTGGTGACCCAGTTCAACTGGAATTTTTTTTTTTTTTTTTTTTTTTTTTTTTTTTTTTTTCAGCATCTAACTGAAAATGTATGAAACCTTGAATACTTTTTTGCACACCTTTTTATTTCCAGACTGCTGTTAACTTAAAAGAGAGAATCCAACTGATTCAGAGCAGTATTCAGTCTGGTTACTAGATGAAGTCAGATTTTTGATGTGCACCAGAGACAAACGAGTCTCAGGTGCAAATCTAAATTCACTGGGTAACTGCAAGGAAAAAACAGGCCTTCATGGAAAACTGCATGCAGTCTCACAATGCTTAACTCCCATGTTCCTTTTCAACAACCAGCGAAGCGACCAAATTCATCTCTTTATCAGTTAAGTATCCTCCAGGAGGTATGGATATAACATAGGTGGTAGAAATAAGACTGTTCATTATAAGCTATGAAAATGTGCATGTCTCTGATAATTCCCTTGACTGATGAAATGCTGTTTGTCCAAATCGTGGTTTTGGTGGATCTTGTTAAATTGGTTTGCGATGTGGAGACTGCAGGCCTGTGACTAATTCAATTTTGTTTGGCAATCCCTCCAAGTCCTTAGCAGAGGCATTCCATGTTTTTGAACTTCACAGCACATTTAATCTATCAACTGTTTCCTATCCAGCATACGTTGTTCCTACACGTCCATGCTTATGTTCTGCCATTAGGTGGCACCATCTGACATGAAACCTGAGACTGTCATGGACATGTTGGGACTAGAACATTTTAATAGTTTTTTTTTTTAACTATTAAACCAGCTTCCTTTAAATGGCAAAAGTCAGGAGATTCTTTAAGGAACTGCTTTCTAGAAAGTTGCTTTTAACTGAAATGACTTTACGCTGTCTCAGAAGTATAACTTGTGCTATAATGGTATATTAGAATGAGTTAAAATTCTTCTATATCTCCTGTTTAAAATGACAGCCACATTTTAAGGTTTTAAAGTAACAACAAAGTAACAAGTAATGACAGCTGCGGCTTAAAAGTTATATAATTTCCGGTCACACTAATGCTCAGACGTGTGTGTGTATATGTATATATATATATATATATATATATATATATATATATATATATATATACATATACACACACACGTCTGAGCATTAGTGTGACCGGCTGCATGCTAGCATTTAACAAGATCCACCAAAACCACGATTTGGACAAACAGCATTTCATCAGTCAAGGGAATTATCAGAGACATGCACATTTTCATAGCTTATAATGAACAGTCTTATTTCTACCACCTATGTTATATCCATACCTCCTGGAGGATACTTAACTGATAAAGAGATGAATTTGGTCGCTTCGCTGGTTGTTGAAATGTGTGTGTGTGTGTGTATATATATATATATATATATATATATAAGTAAATTAAAAGGTTAAAAAATACAGTTGAAAACTGACATTAAGCCACCAAAAAGCCAGCTGTGAATGCAGCTTGAGTCACTGCAGCAAAAGGTTGATCCTGCAAGAAAGGCCAGAGGGCTGAAGAGGCGAGCCTAGTGATTGTTTTGTCCTGGCTCACTCCAGCTGTGGCAGATGGCCCCGCCCCTCCCTGAGCCTGGTTCTGCTGAAGGTTTCTTCCTGTTAAAAGGGAGTTTTTCCTTCCCACTGTCACCAAGTGCTTGCTCATAGGGGGTTGTCTGAACATTGGTGTTATTCCTCTGTAGTATTTTTAATCTTGAGGTGCCCGTTGCTGGGATTTGGTGCTATATAAATAAAACTTAACTGCATTGAATAAAGACCGCCAGTCTCCAGAGGGGTTTCTGTGTCAATAGTCACTACAAGCACAACTGGTTATGTTAGTGTTAAACAGTGTTGGGAAGGTTACTTTTAAAATGTATTCCACTACAGATTACAGAATACATGTTCCAAAACGAATTCTGTAACGTATTCCGTTACGTTACTCAATGAGAGTAACATATTCTGAATACTTTGGATTACTTAATATATTATCATGCTGTTTACAACTACATGAATGTACTATTGCTGTGATTTATTACTGTTACTGAAGGTCCGCGGCTCCGAACCGTAGTAAAGGCTAATACGGTGGGTTCTGTGTCGGGCTAGTAGCCGAAAACTAGCTTTACTTTGTTGTCTGGGTCAACTTTGCTAGCAGAGACAGAGAGAGGCTTTGAAAGGCTGCTCCAACGGAACTTATTGTTTTTGGAGGAAAACACGAACACGGTGTACAGTCGAGTCTTAATAGCTTACTTACAACTGGGATCGTCAGGCACTCTTTTTAGCTGCAGTGGTTATTATTATATTTACATGCTTCCAGCTCCCGTTTTTGCTCGATGACAGCTCCTACTTTTCCTTTTTCTCCCTCCCTCGCTCACAGACACATAACGGGTATGGCAGTCCATTCTCCCTGCAGCACGGACTACACTGCCCATGATGCTACATTCTTTAGAGCTATGCCTGTAGCATTCTGCCTGTTAGCTTAGCACAACAACAACAACAGGCGCTCTCTCACCCAGGAAACACAGAGAGAGAGAGCGTCACCATGTAACCATGACAACCGTAACGCTGCCGCCTGGAACAACAGAACGTAGCTGTCAAACAAAACCCAAACAGGCCTGACCCGCCACAATATGAAACAGGGAAGTACCGCCGTGTAATCCATTTATTTCAACAAAGTAACTGTATTCTAAATACCACCTTTTTAAACTGTAACTGTAACGGAATACAGTTACTCATATTTTGTATTTTAAATACGTAACGGCGGTACATGTATTCCCTTACTCCCCAACACTGGTGTTAAATCATGCAATTTACATGCTACACTATGAAGTCCAGTGTCCAAAGAACTCCCCGAACATCTGCGCAGTTAATTGTATTTGGTCTAGTTTAGGCCATTTGTCACCAGATCCTATCATTTAACAGCATAATATATTTAGTAAGCCAATCTTCTTTAGTTGATTTCTTATTAATTTTTTTTGTTTAATTTTTGTATATTTGTTTTTTTTAATTAGCTTCTTTACATGCAATATTGCATTGACTCTGAGTCTAGTCATTTCATTGCATTCCATTAATTTCAAACACAGATCTTTAGACAACCATTCTGTGAATCAAACTGGTTGGCATAGTGACCACTAAGTATTTAATTATAAAATAACTCAAACAATAAATGCAAAGCTACCAGAATGTGTCGTGTCCTTTATGGCAATTTTGAAATAAGATTGTGGCTTTGATATTGTTCAAAGTGTTTCACAACAAAGTCCCACAACACCTGTGAATCATGATGAATCTGGTCCAGGTGCAATCAATCCACCTGTTTCCAGTCAATCAGACGGAGGGCAAGAACTTTGACTGGCTGTCAAAAGAAGATAAATTATGTGCACTGGACCGCTCCCAGCACTGCACCACTGAAGGAGGAAAGCAGATTTTTTGTTTTTTTGGGTCCAGCTGCCTTTCTGCATGCATTTAGGTCACGTCACTGATTGAAGCTATGAAACTATTATGGTACTATTTTTGTGCCCCCATATAATGGCTATGTCCATTTGAAGGGACACAGGGTTACTTAAACCTGTATTCTTTTCTAGTGCGGTGCTGCCGTGGCTACTCTGTGTGGGGGAGCTTCAAGCAAATGTAAAATGTAAGACTACAGCATGTTGACTCAAACTACAGCTTAAGTAGAAAATGACAAAAGAACTATTTCACTTGTGGTGTTGATCTGAAATTTTCTGTTTTCAGCTTGGTATCCTGACTCTGTAACTGCGCATGTGGTAAAACCTCAGCAGGCCTCAGGTTACCAGTCCAACCTTCAGCTCCAGCTTCCCAACTACCGGCCCTGGTCGCATTTCCAGATTCCTAATTACCAGTCCTGGTTGCGTTCTGAGGTTCCCACCTATAAGCCTTGGTCAAATTATCAGATGCCCAGCTATAAGCCTTGGTCCCATTACCAGATTCCCAACTATAAGCCTTGGTCCCATTACCAGATTCCCAACTATAAGCCTTGGTCACATTACCAGATTCCCAACTACAAGCCTAGGTCACAACACCGGGTTCCCAACTACCAGGCTCCGTTGCCGTCCCAGGTTTCCAGGTATCAGGTTTGGCCTCGGTCCCTGGTTCCTGCCCAGGATCAGGCCTTCCAAAGCAGTACTCTGCCTCAAAGTCAAGGCACACAGAAAAAGCCTCAGACTTGGAGGCAAGTACAGAATTCCCAGCACAAGCTTCCGACACGTACCCAGAGGCAGGGCTCTCAGCGCAGACTTCAGATTGAGACCCACAAGCAGGGCTCCCAGGATATCCTTCAGACTCAGCCTCAAAGCAGAACGCGGCCTTATCCTAGGGGCAGGGCTTTTCCCATAGACAACCATCAAGCTTGGAAATAGGCTTAATTAGAACACATGAGGATGCTCAAGGTAAGAATGGCATTTACTTTCTAATCTACTGTTGTGCTTTTAACATAAGATCGAGACCCTAAATTATCTTTCTCATTTCAGATATGTCAGAAAATGCATCTTTAACTACTTGGACCCAATTAAAATGATCTTTGTAAAAATAGTAATAAACTTCTATTTCTTGCTGTGAAGCAAATCTCTATAGTTCAGTCCTGGAATTGAGAACTTATGTACATGCTGTATTGAAGTCTTGTCTCAGAGGCCAAACTGCTGATGTACTTTACAAGCTTGCACCTACTACAGACACATGTATCTGCTCAAATGGGATGACTGTCTTGACTCCATACAGTGAAGGAAGATGGAGAGTGTGGTATTGGGTGGGGTTGCTCTATGTTGGGACGGAGCACTGCCTAGCATATTTTAGGTTCATTTCCCCCTTTTTTAGATGAGGGTTTTTGTAACAGAGTAAAACTGTTGGGTTTGGCTGGTTTAAAGGGTGACCCACCACCAAAAAGAGTAAATGAGTCTCTTCCAAAGGCCCCTGAAGCGGTTTTGTTCTCACATGTTGGCCAACAACCTAAAAGGTTGGCTCTTTTGTCACCCACATGTCGATTCCTAGAAGTATTTAGAGTTTTGCAACAAAGCGAGCAAACCTACGATGGTGCTTGATCATGAATAGTCTAACCTTTGTGCTTCCCTGACTTCTAATTAAAATCAAGAGTGGAACAAAAATCAGCTTAGTGATATTTTTCTGCAGAGTTTTAAAGTTTCTCTGAACAAGCCATTTACCACCTGAAATATTGAAATATCTGCCTTGCATCAATCAATGAAATTTAAGTCAATGCATTCCTTGTGATGCATTTAACACGACGTTTGGGTATTGTGGCTTTCCCCTGCCACTTGACAAAATGGATAAGTCTGCCCCGCAACTGTCCTGCAAGGTTTTAAAAAGGTGTTTGTTTTGTTGTCATTTCTCAGATTTTGGGTATTTAAAGGAGACCTGTTATTCTTCCCAACTCTAAATTGTTTCGGACTGGTGTGGCTCTTTAGCTTATCCTCTTCTTGAAACAAGCTAAACTAGGAGAGGGTAGAACACAGAAAATACATGAATGGAGAAACTCGAGTTCTCACAGACGATTACGAGTGAAACTCTGCTTGGGTTTAATTTTCAACTAGTTCAATGGTGACAGTCTAGTCGCCAGTCAACGGACAACTGTTTGAGCCCCAATGTCAGTGGGTGGCCCCTGAAGACTAACCACAAGAGTACCATAGTAGAGACCTGACCTCTCTAAGTGGAGCCCACCTCCCTCCTTGTAAGCAGTATTTATGATTTTGTTCAAGCAAACCCAATTTCAAGGCCAAGAGAAGAAATAAAAGCAAGACATGAAGTGGAGCATATAATTAAATATAATCCTAAATGCAGCTAATTTGGCGTTAAATATGGGGAAGAGACAACTGAATAACATCAACACTATTTTATTTACTTTGATCTTTAACATTAGCTTGCAGTCAAGCAAGCAGCTGTGGTAGAAGCAGTGAAGCAACATGCAAGAAAAATGTGGCTCTGAAACATCTTGTAGTTGTAAACTTGACTCACTTGCAGTCAAAAGCATTAAAGACCAAAAGTAAAACCTCTAAAGTGTATCCACTGCTGTAGATTCTGCAGTAAAAACCTGCCCGTTTGAAAAATTGAAAATTCAGGTGGCTAAGGAAGTTTTCAACTTAATGTGCATCTCCAGAGGAACTTTGGCTCTTGTATCCCCGTTTTGGCAGATTGTTTCCTTTTCCTGTTGTGCTGTAAGTGGAGAATGACTAGATCACAAATGAGCCTCATCCAAAACCTCTGAGATGAGTTTGTGTCCAATGGATTTGTCAGTATGCTGGAGAAGATCATGTGACATAAGGATCATGGCAGCAATGTATGCGAACAGGATAAATATTATGGTGGATTATTTAAGATGATTATGAAAAAACACGTTTTTATATGTAACGTGAATAAAAGTGCAAAACTGTAAATGCTGTGTGTCCTTGTGTAAAATGCTATTCGAGTTGGCTCGTTGGTATCTGGTGTACTGCTGTGTCCTTTCAAACATCTTATTTTATTCTGGACTTGGTTTTAATTTATACGCAGAATGACTGAGTCTCAGATCAGAATGCAGAAGTTTCATTATTCAAGTCTGAATTGTTTGTATTTTGCTTTGTTCAGAAACTTTGTCCAGTAACAATTGAGCTGAAAGAAAAGCTATTAACCTCTCAGGGAAGAGTCGGGGCCGACTGAGGCAGAACAATAAGGAGAGATCAGCTGGAAGAACTGAGCGTATGAACGTATCTGGCGATTACATTCCGATGGGCCATCATGGCAGGATGGAGTCTCGGCTCTTACTGAGGTGCGTGTAAGCCTAGGTTGCACAAATGAGTCTTAAAGGGAGAATGACAGAGGGCATAGATTTAAACCACGCAAAGTGGAGGCTTATTGGCTCAGAGAAGGTGGGCAGGAAGATGATTGGAGCAGAGCACTGATGTTAGTATTGAGACGGACAGCGTGCGAAAGAGGTAAGGAAAAGAAAAGAGAGGCAGATGAATGAACAGATTTTCCTTACTGAACTTATACTTCATATCTTTAAAGAACTAACGCCATTAACTGAAACATCCACTCCACGGGGCGTTTGAGTGACTGCCTTTAGGAAGTGTTCATATCTCTTTCATCCTAATTCCTGCTGATATGCTTAAAGGCAGTTGATATGTTGTTTATCTTGAATTTATGTTTAGATTCTCTGAATATTCCTGTACATGAGGTTGAAGGAGTTTTGTGTTTATTATATTTTCAGATTTTGTTCCCCTTATTATTAATACTGAGCTTTACGTTACCTCTGATGATCAGTTTCCTTCCAGCCTCCTCCCTCCTGCATTGCTTCTGTATGTTTCAGTGTGTGTTCATGTCTTTGTGTTGAGTAGTTATTTTTTGGGTTATTTCCTGTTTTACTTTGACGGTGAACTACATTGAGTTTTACTTCCCTTTGATGACTGTCTTGATGACTGCATCTCGTTCCTTTAGCCGATTCTGCTCCCCCTCGTGTATAAGTGGTCTGGTCTTCCCCTCCGTCTTTGTCACAGGGCTTTCTGTGCTTCCTTCTGTGTACACCTGCTGTTTGGGATTTCTGTTTGCTCTCATTTTGGACTTTGTATTAGACGCTGCATCCCAAATAAAAAGACTGACGCTGTAAATGCTGACCGTCTCAGCCCTGATAACCAAAAGTCCCCAGGTACCAACCAGAACCTCAGCATCTGTAGCTAGGATTAGTCTACAACATGCCAACCAATTTTCCACGAATGCGTTTTTGCAACAAAGGCCGCAGTGACTTCTTTAAAAGCCTCGACCCTCCTGCAGACCCGTGTGCTGGGCCCAGACTGAAAAGGGCCAAGCATAAGGATTCAGAGGGGAGATTTCAGAGAACATGATTGTAGCTTATAGTGCAAAGTTGATGCTTTGTTGTGATAACATTGTGATTTTCACTCTTTTAGAATGAGTGACTCGTTTCAGCTGTGCAACTGTGGATGATATCTTGGAGATTAATTAAATCTTATAGTTGAAGAGTAACAAAAATGAATTTTGTTCTACTTTGGTGTGTGTGGATGATTCAAAGGCGAAATTCAAAAACGCACGAGCTTTAATGCACCTGAAACTGACTCCAGATGTAAGTGATTCAGAGCGCACTCATCTTATTTGTTAAACTAACTGAATGATAACTGAAAAGATGCCAGTCAGTGATTTCATACTGGGTGCTTTGGCAGAATGCCTCCATCCACAGCTCAGCAAATGCTTTGAACTGCATTTAGAAGCCTCACTTATAACAAAGACAGCCTAATGCTCTGCACATCCTCACTTGTTTCAGTCTTTTTCTTTGTCACGGCGGGGTGCGCCGATAAGTTTACAGGACCCAGAAGCAGACACTGAAAGGCGGAGTTGCTGGCTGAACAGAAGACGATCCTTTATTTGGATGTTGGCACATGAAAAAGCATAAAGCTAGGAAAACTAAGAACACTCAGAAAACTAAAGGATTAAGAAACTCAGTGAAAACGAACACTATGAACACTGCGTAAACTATGACGAAACACTATGGGGATGCAAACAGACGACCTGACAACGAAACACAGAAAACAGAGGACTTAAATACACACATGAGGTGATCGGGGAAGTCGAGACACATGAGGAAACAGCTGACAAGGATGAACATAACAATGCACAGGAAATGTAAATTCAAACACAATGCCATGAAAACTGGACTTTCAAAATAAAACAGGAAACATAAGACGCAGACATGACAACCTGAACTTGACAACGTACGATACAGACATGAAACACATGAAGGGCAAGGGAGACTTAACAGGGGTGGAAGACACAAGGGGAACCTAATAACAAAGAACTGGAACAACCTGGGCATGATAAAAAATGAACTTAGAAAACCTGAAGGGCTTAAACATAAACTAAAACTCAAAACGCTGGGTCAAAAGACCAGGATCGTGACATTCTTGCTAATTTGATTTTGACCACTTGATGAATACTCAGTCCTCCCAGTGATTCCTGGTGATGCCTTTACTGAAGCGCCTTGAGGCGACTTTTGTTGTGATTTGGCGCTATATAAATAAAATTGAATTGAATTGAATCTACAGTTTTGCAGATGCAGTGTGGTGTAATATGTTGAGTGTTTTTCATCTGAGTGTTGTTCTAAAATTTACCTAATTTTAAAACCTGCTAAAGACCAAATCATCTCCTGATACCTTAGAGCTGAAAGATTGCGTACTTTCTTTTTACAGTGACTGTATGTATTTGTAGAGGTGCTGTAGTTATGAATGCCTATCAGCCACACTTCTGTTTTACTATAAGGCTCAGCCTTTTCAACAAGCTATGCAGTTCAACGAATGTGTTGCAGGGCTTCAATTTCCTCTACCATTAACACAATCTCATGTTTGCCTAAATAGGGGATTTTTTTTTTCTTTTCTTTGGTCCATTGTTCTTCTAAACACTCAAATGCATCAGGGGAAATCTCAAGGCTTGTTCCATACTGCAAATGGGATTCTTAGAAATCGCTTAAGAATGTTTTGATGAAGGAGAGCCATTGATTCATGTTTCTGTAGAGCCGTCAGCCTCTCAAAGTTTTCAGTAACACTTTATAATAAGGCCCCTGACCAAGGGTGTAATTCCCCTATAATGTATTTTATTTTAGATTACAATGCAATTGTGTTTACCTACTAATACCTAAAGGCCGGTACACTAGAATAGCAGGTAACAAGTCAGGTTAGGAAACAAAGAAATTATATTGTAAGGTAATTTTAAAGAAAAAGAAAAGAAAAAACCATCTTAGATCATACCATATTATTGAGTAGAAATAAATCTTGCCTTTTTTTTACATCTGCATTTATATTCATTATGTTAATGAGCGTAATGGATGTTCAAAATTATGCTGTATTTGAAATTACTTACTGTATAATTTGTTTCTCCTCTTCTGTAAAATACCTCAAATTGTGCAATATTTAAAATGACTTCTGCACTGCCAAAAATGACGTACGCATCAATTAAAATACTTACAGATTTCTTTAATTACTTTACTGAAATATCTAATTATTCTTTGTTTGTTGTAAAAACTTTACTCGTTAACCCCTTATTTTAGCGTACGTGCCCTTAAGTATTAGTAGGTAAACATAATTACTTTGTGATTTTAAATACAATACAATGAAGTTTAATTAAATTACAGGAATTACGTGTTTAATCGCAGCCATATCATAAAGTGTTGCCAAGTTTTCTTTTGGCATCACTTAATACTGTGCTGTTTTTTCCCTTCTTTTTGTCACTGAAGCAGGAAACTAGGATTTGGCCATGGCAAGCTGAATTCAACATTTCAAATGTGGTGTAAAGTGTTATGAACCACAGGAGGACAATTGTATGCTCGAGCTGATAGCCCAGATTCCTACTTTGCCTGTGACATGTGAACGCAGCACAAGTGCCGCCCCGCTCTACCGGATTTCAGCCGGTAGGCACTCGTTTTCTGCCAGTGACAGTCATCCCTTTAAACCCTGAGGACCTCCTGGATTGTCCACCTGCCCGACATCTGTCCCTTTCCTCACCGCGCGGCGCGATGAAGCGAAAACTGAGCGACATTTAGGAGCAGTCTAAATGACTTCTGTGCAACAGGCAACTGGGCTGCAAACTCACTGACGGCTGGTCGGAGGAACTGTTGCACAAAATCCCGCTGCGATGTCTCTGCTGTGCGTTAGAGGTATGCTCTCACTTCACAGCTACAGGTTATCGTTTCAACAGGAGAACTCGTGGATCTGCTCGTGTGAGGGTTTCATAAACGGGCGAAGTTCTCACAGAAAAGATTTTATATATAAAAACACAAAAACTTAGATGAAAGAAGAAAGGAAGGCAGAATATTTGAGGGCAATACTGTAACATTATTCTGAAACTATCCAGTTGTGAAGATACAGAGCATAACATAAACTTTAAGTGTTTCCCTGAAAGGTGAATTTAAACCTCATTTGCCTCCAGTGACGTTTAGTGTAACACTCAGGCTGGATGCTGACTTTAAAAAAGGAAAATCACAGTTAAGTGAGAGCGTTTGGTCATTATCGATGGATATGTGTGCATTAATGTTTTGTTGCTATTTTATGGTCCGATATTGCGAGTCTCTGAAAAGTTACGCTTTGGTTAAATCAAGCCATCTAGTAATCAGTGCTCAATGCCAATGCTCACCAAAGAGCACTCTCAGTTTTCAGCTGTTAAAGTATTAGCTTTGTGTCTAAATGAGGATTGATTTATTTAGTGATTTATTTATTTTTTCTGAATGAAAAAATGCTCACAAAATGATTAAAGTTTGTTTTCTTCCTGTTATAGTAACATATGCTTGATTATGATAGAAGGTCTTCTGGCCCTGATTTTTACCCATTTCGTTGGCATATTTTTATGATTATTGTTTGTTTTGTTTTTTTTAGCTTTTCATTATTATTCTTGAGCTTTAATTTGGATTACCATTTATCTGAGTTTCTATGATTATTTTAGCATTCCAAGTCCTGTTTAGAATTATCATTATAGGTCAAGTAGTCTTTGAGTTCTATTATATTTGGTCCTTTGTGTTTTTGATGATCGTAGCCTCCACCGTGTTTCTTGGTGTTCAGTTGAGTGTCAGCGGCTTGTCACTGTGTCCAGTTAACTACTTCCTGTTTGATTTTGTCAGTCTCTTTTCTTCACCTTAGTTTTACTACAGGTGCCTCATGTCTCAGTAGTTTGAGTTCAGCTGTGTCTTCTTACCTTTATGTTTCCATTTTCCCTGTGCATATTTAAATCCTCGGCTACAGCGCAAACAAGGCTGGAACACGTGTCTCCATGCCGTTTTCAGACTTTATTTGTGATCTGGAGCTACATCAGCTGCGGTAAAAGCTCGGTTTTCTGATTCTTTCAGGTGGATTCTTAGCAGCCTACATTTGGGTCACTTATACTCTTAAATAACATGAACCCGAAAACTGTCAATACTTCATATTAAAATAGTTTAAAACTGGATTCATAACATAATAACATAACTTAGGACTGTATACTCTCACCTGACCGTTAACACTGCACATCCTCAATAGATTAAGAGGAAGAAAATAGATTAATCAGTGGCTATTTCTTTGTAATTTGCTGTGGCAAGAACACATTTTATGTATTTGGTGACATTTGGTACTTTAAGGTCTTTATCCTTAAGCTGACTAGGGCTGCCACGGTTAGTCGACTAGTCACGATTACGTCGACTATCAAAATCGTCGACGACTAATTTAATAGTCGACACGTTGTTTGAAGCTTTGTAAGATCACAAAAGACACAGGAATAAGTAGTAGGATTTAAGAGTGTAATAACGGACTGAAACAGAAGATGGCAGCACTGCATGTACAAGGATGCCAGCTGCCGTTAAACCCCGAAGAAGAAGAAGAAGTAGCTCTGTCCCAGAATTCATAGCGCAGCCCAGCTCAGTTTCCAACAATGGCGGCAGCTAGTTAGTTTTAATATTACTCTTATTATTCTTTCTGGGTCACAAAATAAACGTTTAACATGTTTTCAGGTGAGAATGTAGCTGTGTAAACCTCAAATATCTGCTCAGTTTATCAAGACACCACATATTTTCAAAAGCGCTCCGACGTTTTCGGAGACGTCTGTTAGCCACTAGCTCGATAGCTAGCCGGGGGCTAGTCTACAGAAGCGTAGAGCTGCCACCCAGGCAAAAGAAAAATACAAGTGTATCACGTTATAACGTGAAAAGTTTATTGTTCTAACAAGATACTTTTCCTGTTTGTACAATATACTATCATGTTTGTACAATATACTTTTCACGTTTGAACAACATAATATCACGTTATTACAATATACATAATTATCACGTTCGTACAATATATTTATATTGTACGAACGTGATAATTATATTGTACGAACGTGATATTTATATTGTACGAACGTGATAATTATATTGTACGAACGTGATATTTATATTGTACGAACGTGATAATTATATTGTACGAACATGATAATTATATTGTACGAACGTGATAATTATATTGTACGAACGTGATAATTATGTATATTGTAATAACGTGATATTATGTTGTTCAAACGTGAAAAGTATATTGTACAAACATGATAGTATATTGTACAAACAGGAAAAGTATCTTGTTAGAACAATAAACTTCACGTTATAACGTGATACACTTGTATTTTTCTTTTGCCTGGGTGGCAGCTCTACGCTTCCGTACTAGGCTCACTAGAGCCGTGAGAACACCAGACTCCGGCAAATCGTTTTCAAACCCACCGCCGTCTTTCACTACTCAGGTTAAACATGATATATAAGTCACTTGGATAACTTAAAAATGTTATTGTTTGGCTTTTGTTTTTTAGTATTTTATTTGTTCCTGAGTAAATCGGTTTGGCTGAGATTAAAGAGATGCTTGAGAATATCCTCCAGTGTCCTGTTATATTTTAGATAGCAAGGAGCAGACAGCTGAGTTTATTAAACTCCACCAAAACAATCTGCACATTTCATTAAAATTTAATAAACTATATTCTTGTCTTTATTTTTAGTTAGCACATACCTTAAACACTTCAAGCTGTAAGCTAATGATAGTTATATAAGAGCAGATGCTGCTGGTGCAATAAGCAGTACGTTTTACGTCCAATGGATGATGATCTGATTAGTCGACTAATCGCAAAAATAATCGGTGACTAGTCGACTATCAAAATAATCATTTGTGGCAGCCCTAAAGCTGACTGACCCCTTTAAGGTAGCAGGTTACAGATCTCTGCAGGGACATTATAAATAAAATGTGCACTTCCTTCTTCGTCGTTCAGCGTTCTCTTTCCACGTGAACTGCCCCCTGAGTTGCCCTGAAGCAAGTCACTTGATCTGCAGTTGTTCAACTAAAGCTGATGAGCGATGTGAGATTTTAATGTCTAAGTAAAAGAATAAGAAATGATTTTTTTAATTTTTGTTGAAAACCTGCATGTGTATCAGGTCTGACAAAGTTTGATTCATTAAAGGTTAAAAAGCCGGCGCTTCCCCTCACCGCCAGTTTATTAACATTTTTGGCTCCTTTCCAGATCACAAATTGCTCTTCTCTCGCAGACATGCTGATTGATTTTTCACACCATCAAACTATTGTCTGGCTATCTCCAGCTCTCAGCCCCTGGTGTATTGTTTCTCACTGATCATTTCTGACCATTTCTCATCTTTGGGTGTGAGCGCTGCCTGAGGATGAAAGGCCACCACCACCTCCACCCAACTCCTATTACAGAGTGATGAGATGCGGGTGAGGCTGGAGATGGAGCGAGTGAAGCACACCTGGGTCGCAGTGGGCTCAGACAAGTGGAATTATAAAATAATCTAATTTTGTTTCATAGCTTGCCCTGGGATTGAGAAAGGGTGCTTCATGCTCACATAAAAGTTGTTACTTGTTCAGGTTAGCATGAAGCCTGCACTCAGCTTTTTAAGCTTTGCTGTTTCACTCAGAAGGACAGAAATATGGATTCAAATCAGTCATGACATTGTCCCACAACATCTTGACATATACGCCAGAAATGTTCACCACATCATCTTTATAAAGTGCAGATGTGTGAGTGCTTGCAACTTGTTTCTGCTGCCCAGATGAGGCCATAAATACAATAAATATCAGTTATTGCAGGTCTGACTTAGGATGGACTCAAACACTCATCATCACTGAAGTAAATGCATCTTATAAATATGAGTGGATGTGTGATTCTCAACGTTTCTCCCAAGCGAATCTACATAATATGTCATCCGACTGTCCTTTAAACAGTATTTCTTTTCCTTTTTTAAAAAATCTGAAATATTTCATCATCTGACTTTTACAGACACATCAAATCTTTAATAAATAATATATTTTTAGATGGCAGACTAGAATAGTTTAATAGTAAACAACAACACTGTCAGAAAGAGGAAGTAAACCACAGTTTTCCATGTGAAAAGCTAATGTTTTGTTAACTTGTTCAGCCCATCATTGTTTCTTTGCAGATTCAGTGCTTTATAATGTCACCTGAATTCTTCCTGAGATAATCTCCCTTTCTTTTCTTTATAACGCTAATAATAGACTTGGAGCTCTACCTAGTATCTCCTTGCATATGCAGACAGTAAGGTGAGAAACATGAGCTACAAGCAAATAAGGAGAAATAACCTCACAGGAACGAGCAGTGAACAAAAACAAACAGTCTATAGTATTAAGATTCACGCTGTCAAAGAGCAGTCCTTGGACGTGCATGACCCCACCTCCTGTAATGTGTGCTCTTTACTCTGCTTTTAGGTAATTTCTGCATAAAAGTCAATTTAGCTGCTTTTTTTTAAAATTTTTTTCCTGTTTCTATGGTTTAAAAACGTCTTGGTGTAGTTTAAAGTGATTATATTGGACTAAAAAAAAGAGCCTTTCTTGGCGTACAACGTCAGACGCTGACAACACCAGCAGATAACAGATTAACCAACTGTGTTCTTATGATGTCATCAGGCTGTTCAGGGACAAGAGATGTATCTGTGTGATGAGCTGGGAAATGCTCTCTCTGCCTGTGGTAAATGTGTTCTTTGGCAGTTTTCTTGTCTATGATGTACCTGACATGCTATCAGAGAAGCCGGTCTTTCCATCTCTTAAAGGAAGTGCCTGATATAAAACCTGACGAGTGGCATTCTTCTTGGAACCTGTGATACTTTTCAGAGGCTCATTTCCTCATTCCTGGTTGTGTTGAGCGCCCTCAGTACCTGCATGGTGGCCTGCAGATCTCTGCAGGAAGTGAACGGCTGCAGAAACGAAAGCAGGATGGGAGGACGCAGCTTCTGACAGCTCAGTCTGTACCCACTCCTAGCTATTTCTGGATAGCAATTATCAGTGGAATAAATGCATACACTGATGGCATTGCATAATTTGCTCAGTGTTGAGTAAGGTTACTGTGAAGAAATTGCATTAGATGAAATTATCCGGCAGTAATAGAAGATAAATACGTGCAGGTCGACTGTCAGGCATTTGGAGATAGCAGCGTGGCACAGAAACTGGAGCTTGTGCTGATTTTATTTATGTTTTTTTTATTGGCCTGGTTTGGATTCATGCATTCAAGGTGATAACTAAAACCATTTTGTAGGCCATCAGATGCAAAAGGTGAGGGCAGACCAGGTCAGCCAGTACACCGGCACACACTGTAGTGGAATCACAGGGATGCAAGCAAAGCTTCAGCGGCCAATCTGTGGAGGCGGGGGTGGGGATAGAGGGGAAATAATCCCGATGCCATCTGCTGCTTTTCCTATCCTGCGTGGTTATGCTTGTATACGTGTGTGTATGTTGGACTGCAACTCACATGGGCCAGTGGACTTCACTTCCTCCTTCTCTTTCCCTCCCCGTCGTGATAAGGCTATTTCCTGCTACGAGCATTGGCTCAATCTAACAGTTTCTCTTTACACTTAATCTTTGCTACTGGCCACTTGTCTCAACTCAGGCCGAGGAGTGCTCAAAGAAGTAGACTCCAAGACGATTGTGACATGAAATGCAGAGAAAATACAGACACAAAACTGCGTTCACCTGATTTTTGTGCTCTTTGCAGAAATTGGTGCTGTCTCAGCACTTTTTCTTCTCTTT
Source organism: Neolamprologus multifasciatus (assembly GCF_963576455.1). Classification (NCBI taxonomy): domain Eukaryota; kingdom Metazoa; phylum Chordata; class Actinopteri; order Cichliformes; family Cichlidae; genus Neolamprologus; species Neolamprologus multifasciatus. Next base: position 3,085,204 of record NC_140450.1, on the reverse strand, counting down.
TTCTTACAAAGGCGGGAGTTTTGATAGTGATTGGTGATTCTTATTGCAGTATAAGCATCAGTTGGCACATTTGGGAGTAATGACAAATATGTGTAAACCAGCATCCATCCATTTTTTTGCACTTATCTGAAACAGAATTGGATCAGTATTAGGCTAAACGTTCCTAACATCACTGTTTTCCAGTTACTCCTGGAAAATCCCGAGATGCTCCCAGGTTGATGAAATATATATTTAATTTCTCCAAAGAGTTCTGGTCTACGCTCTGAATCTCCCAGCTGAAAACAGTGAAGGTGCAAGGAGTAGAGATGGTGAGAGTACATGAGTTTAAATACCTCGGCTCAACCATCCAAAGCAATGGGCAGTGCACAAGAGATGAGAAAGAGAGTGCAGGCAGGATGGAGTGGGTGGAGATGAGTGTCGGGGTGATTTGTGACAGAATGGTAGCAGTGACACCTGCTATGGTTTATTATTTGGAAACCGTGGAGCTGACAAAAGGCAGGAGGGCAAGCTGGAGGTGGCAGAGCTGAAGATGCTTTTCATTGGGAGTGACCAGAAAGGATAAGATTAGACATGAGTACATCAGAGGGACAGCTCAGGTCAAGCTCTTTGGCAACAAAGTTACAGGAAAAGAGGGAAAGGGATGTATTGAAGGAAGCTGTGCAGAGGATGCTAGGGATGGAAGTACATGATCCACTGTGGAGGCCCCTAAAGAGAAAAGCAAACAAGAAGAGGACAAAGAGGATTTAACAGTTCATGTGCACTGCTCATATTTTACATAGGTGATCGTAAAAGTTGTAATATTTCAATTAGGGCGCAGCGTTGTGGTGCGGTGGTTAGCACCACCGTTTCACAGCAGGTGGGTCCTGGGCTGTATGTGTGGAGTGTTCTCCTGTGGCTTTCCTCTCACAGTCCAGAGACTGCTGGTGGCAATGGTGACTCTGAATTGGGTGTAGATGTGATTGTCTGTCTTTCTGTGCTCAGCCATGTGATGGCCTCTTCCCTCGGTGACATCTGGGACGGGATCGCTGTAAACCTAAGATAGACAAAGTGGGAAAAAATCAACATATGAAGCTTTACGACTCCTGGATTCTGTATTCTCTTTGCGCTCATCACAGTGAGCACAAAGGTTAGATACTGATAAAACTGATTTAATGTCATTGTTTTTATTGATTCTTATCATTTAATTTAATTTAATAATTCAATTTTCTTGAATAAAAAAAAAAAAATAGACCTGCAGAGGTTTGAAGGGTCAAACCTCTGCAGGTTTTATTATATGAAGGTCTGATCACTGTGCAAAAACTGATCAGGAAAAAGGGTTGGATGTAACCCAGGTATGCAGACGTCCATAAGTTTCATTTTCTTAGAAATGCAGGTCCTAAAAAACACGGAGGATCTAAAACTGGTTTTAATCCTGGTTTGTAAACGAGGTTTGTGAGTTTTGATTTGTTTTAGACCCCAGATATTGATCGATCGGGACTCTAATTTGTGTTTGTGATGAATACGTGTTGACACACAGTGAACAGATGAAGACAAGCACTCAGGTAATGGTGCGACTGTCTGTGGTAATGTCATGGTCCATAAAGCCCTCGTTCCATGATCCACTCATACTGGATCACTCGTGGACTTTCAGTAGCGTCTCTCTAATTGGCTCATTATCGTGGAGCGGTAGGGAGACGGTCTCTTTTCATTTGCGTTTATGCAGGATAATATGTGGTATACATGCTAATGTAAACACAATGAGGCTCTGGCATTGAAACAGATCATTAAATGAAGGAATGTGTATGCTCACAACACTAAACTCTACACAGAATATATATATTACAGCTTTATCTTGCAATATAAAGTGTCTTTAGATACAGTTCAGAGAAATTATGTTAATCCATAAGCTGAATTTGAAGCGTTTGCACACAAACATACAGCCGTATATGCTGCTAGCATGAAGCCCGAGCGTAAGCAGAAGCTTATACATGAGTAAATTGATCAAACATACTTCAGTCAGAGGATACTGACCAACCCATGCTGGATCCACAATAGTTGTATTTATTAGGTCGGCCTGGCGAGGTCCACGGGGGCTGTACATTAATGGAAGTGAGAGGGTGTTAATGACATGGCCAAAAGGTTTGCAACCTGTACGCTCTCAAACCCACCACGAGCTGAAGGACTGGAGCTAAAAATAGAGGCACAGTCTGGCCCCTCGTAATGACACTGCTATAGTCTATGCCTGTCTGGCTGCTGAGCATGTCAGGTCTGCTGCTCCTGTTCAACACATTTTATTAAGTGTTTCTACACCTGAGTGATTGTGTGGTAATGTTATATTTCAAAGTAAAAGAATATCATATATTTTATGTGCAACTTTTCTTTAGATGAAAAGCACATCATTGTAAAAGGGGGCCATCTTTTATTTTTAATGAAATAAACCCCCAAAGTTTGCCAAATATAAATAAATATGCTCAAGTTTCATGAGGGGTGCAGATGTCCTGCAGGTTGTCACAAACTGACACCAGCTGGCAGAAAGAAGCAATCAACTTGTGTAGACTTTCAGATATAATTTAGGGTGTTTAAATATTACATTTGACTATTTAGGAATTGCAGCCATGTTTTCCCAGCCTGATGAACAGTTTGTGTCCAGCTGTGATCTGCTTTTTTCTCTTTTTTAAAATGAATTCATGACAAATTAAAGAAATAAAGATGTAGAGCTGATTCCAGGCAGTTTGGTTTAAGAGGTGTCCAAAGGGTGTGCTAACCTGGACTTGTAATGCTGACGTTAGAACTTGGTGATGATGTGGCTCCTGATAAAAGTAGCTTAATCCAATGATTACACTGGTTAGGTGTTGCTTCACAAGACAGAGGTAAAGTGGCCCAAAAACCTCTAAGATCTCCATAAGATCACCAAATTTTCTGAGACTGTCGCCTGACCTTTGACCCAATCAAGCATGTCTTTCACTCACTGATGACAAAACTGAGGGAAGAACGATTCGTGAATGTTCGGGCACAGATTAGAGGTCGTGGATCCTGTCCAGGGCTCTCCTCTACACGGCCAGCTTCCAGAGAGTTAAAGTCGTGACGCTCCAGAGGCTCAAAAGTGTCTTTATTTCCCCACCGAGACGCCGTTTCCAACCCTGAGCTTCAAAGCTGCACTTTCATTGTCACTTCAAAGAGCTCAAACCTGAGACACCAGAGCAGATTGTAAGTGGTCACAGTCAGAGCTGCAGTCCAACAAAGAGAAGAATGTCATCGGTGTACAGAGGAGATGACAGAAAATCATTTTAGCTTTCAGAGTTTGTCAGATGTTGTTTTTTTTCTCTCCCATGTCAGGCTAGAAGTTCAGTCTTGGATAGTTGTTTTGGATATCGGTTACAAATTCACTGTTCATGTAATTCATAGATGTTGTACTCCTGGTGAGAGCAACGTAACAAACATTTAGGCCTTACTTTCAAAATGTATTTTGATGAATTTTACATGTGATACGGAGAATAAACGTAACACTTAAGTGAATGATGCATATCTGTAAGTTAAATATAGTGAAGCCCATAATTTGACTCAGTTTCTGTAGTTTTGCCTCTGCACACAACCACAGTTTCAGCTTTACTCAAAAAAATGTGTGAGCGGTTTAGAAATTAAACCCATTTTTATACACATAACTTCTTTTTTTTTTTCCCTCTTTATTTATAAAGTTTTGCACATGTAATTTGACATATCAGGCCCAATACAGCAAGTACCAACCGATATAAAGACATATATCAAAACAAATTAGGCCATTAAGATTCGGATGATAACAATAAAACAGAAAAAAGAAAGAGAAAAAAGGAAGAACAAACAAACAAACAAACAAACAAAATAATAATAATTTTTAAAAAAAATCAACTCCCTCCAAAAACCATAACAAAAGGGAACCCTGTGGTACAAAAGTTTAGTCTGTTGTGTTTTCAGTGAGTTAAAGTAAATGATAAAAGGCTGCCACATCTGTGAGAACTTATTAACATTTCCTCTGAGTCTAAATTTTATTTTCTCCATTTTTAAAAAGAACATAACATCTTCCAGCCAACGTGATCGGGCTGGAGGGTGAGGAGCTTTCCAGGACAGCAAAATTCGACGCCGTGCCAGCAGTGAAGTGAAAGCGATAATATCCAGTTGCTTACGGCTAAGGTTCAGGGTGGCGTCCTCAGAAACACCACATAACTCCATTTTTTAGAGGTTTAAAATGAATTGTCCAAACTAACAGGATGTTAAATATAAAGATTATTTTGTATTAAAAACATCTAACTTTGTAGTCAGTGTCTGTCTGAAATGTGGAACCTCTGGAGATCACCACAGATGTGGGTGGGTGCTAATTGTGGGTGTTGCTTCCTTGAGGTTCCTTGAGAAAACTTGTCTAGTGGGTTGAGATTAGGTGACTGACTTGGCCACTGACGACAGTGTAACCGGCGGTTTGCACCTTGTTGTAAACCTTCTGTATTTCCTTCCATGAAGATGTTTCGTGATTGCACTTTTGCTTCCTGTCTGTAGGTTTAGTTTGACCTAATGATTTGATGTGGAAACACCCAAAGACCCTGCGATGTGATATTATCATTATTATCATACGTCACTCGCAATAAAATATAATTGTGCTTTTTAACATTTAGCAATATGTGAGTACTGAAATAACACACATTATGATTTAGGCATGTTTCTGATAATCTAACAATTAGCTGTGATAAATCATTACAAATCCCACATCTGTTGCCGTCCACTTTGACAGAAATGGACATTTAACTATTACATTTGTGCTCATCAACCTTCCTGTTGTATAGAAATATAGCCAGAATATAACCAGCGAGCTGCCTTTGCTCACTGACAAACACTCATTCAGATTGATGGCAACATGTCGGCAATCTGACTGCATTTGTAAATTAGACAGCAATCTTTTTTAAACCTTTGATAATCTCTCTGAGAGCGAGTGCAGTCAGGTCGAGTCAGGCACCAGTTGGCTCTGAATTTGTCGAGCTAAGTGTGTCCAGTTGTTTTTTTGTTCGCTGTTTTTTGAGCCCATTTAATTTAATTTTACTCGGCTACCGTTATCTCAGGACGATATGCATGTTTGTAGTATTCCTAGAGTAATGTAACTTTGTCCCTGAATGGATACAATATTGCAATTTTGCAATAGTATTGTGATACCATGCTGTATCGATTTCATTAAAATAAAAATCTACTTGTCCTGCTAATGATGACCTCCCTCTCTTTGGGCCTTGTATTTAAAATGACAAGGAAAAGTTATATAATGCAAACCCTGAAAGTTCGGGATAGATACAAGATGGCTGTAATTGCTCAGTAAACTTGCTTTTAAGCAAACATAATTATATATTTTAAATTGGGCATTTAAAGAACCAAATATATTATCAAGCCTGCTGTGCTTGAATATAAGCTTCAGTATAAGCATTGTGTTGTTGTGCAAAAGCACAATGCCTTGTCATCCACGTCCTCCATTGCGTATGGAGACATTACAGATGTGCGTTTGAGTGCTCCTCAGTAGCAGCTTTAATCCAGTGCACTTGTCATCACACGAACATCAGCCTGCTCTTTTCCCCAAATGGTTTTTCTCAGTCTCTTTATTTTTTTCAGGTATTAAGAAAGAAAAAAGGTTTAAGAGTTAGCTACTGACCAATGAAAAGAAGTCTTTCTGCTTTCCTATGTCTCTTTTGTAATTCATCCACAGTACAATGTAGCAGGGTCTGGTAGATTTCAGCCCCGCTTAAAGCATTAGCTTGGAGGGATTATCCCACCAGCTAAACATGCGGTCACCAGCAGCACGCATCCTGTCATACAATCACTCCAGAAGACACGTGCCTGCTTTACTACCTCTGATCAGCCTCACCAGCCCTGTAGCCCAGATGGACGCTGACCTCTGCAAGCTCTAAAATGTGACACTCGCATTTTTATTTGTCCAAATCTTAAAGAGCGATGCACTTACATTTATATTTTAGGTGACTTTTTTTTTTTTCATTACAAGCCTTTGTTTTCTGCCAGTTTGTCAGAACTTCCTGTCCGTTGCTGTCTTCAAAGACAACATTGTATTGGCTGCGCTTCATTTGCATGAAGTTGAGGTTTAGGCTGCTTTAAACAAATCAGGATATCTGGTGCTACCCAACACCTGTGGTAACTTCCTGAAAAACTGTTAAGCGATGTACTGCCAGTCTTATATAAGTGCTGAATGTCCAATTTCTCATCTTTAATATTGTTCGAAAACATTAAACATTAACTGTTTTTGCAGTGTAAGAGAAAGTTTGGATACCAGCCATCCGTGTTAGTTTGGGTTTGTAATCCCGGAGCAGACACCTACTTCAGGTGCAGATCAGTATTTGTGCTGGTAGGTGAGGTTGTAGGAGGCGGAGAGGTGTCCACCAAACAGCACTGGGAAGTAGTGAGAATGTCTAAGAATGTCACCACAGACATGTAGACCACATCCCACCTCTGTGGAAGCCTGTTTCCGCCACTAAAGAACAAAAAAAGGATCCATAACTCGAAATTTTGAGTTATTTTCTCAACATTTCAACTTTTTTCTCAAACTTTCGACTTACTTGAGTTAGTTATTAACTCAAAATTTTGAGAAAAGTGACTCAAAATATTGAGTTAGCGCTGCCAATCAGTAATCTATGTGAATGATGTAATTTCCTTGTTACCCGGAAGCTGAAGCCCTCAGGTACAAATGCTACAGCTAAGCTACCGGTATTACATCCAGTCATGAATGCACAGATTGCTCAGTATTTTCAGCGTGGCTTCAAAAATGATGAAATCCTTGTGTTATTAGCTGAATCACATGACGTTACTATCAGCAAACGTACTCGCGAAAGCGCCAATGTGTTGCAGTCCGGTTTGGAGTGTGCGTTGCTCTGCGCCATATGCTTCCAGGTAAGAAGAAAGTGACCTCATTCAAAGTATGAGTTAAAAGTAACTCAAAATTTTGAGTTATGTTTGTCCAAATTTCGAGTTAATAAGTTGAAACTTCGAGTTATGAACACCTGGTCTTTTTTTTGTTTGTTTGCGTTTTTTTTAGTGGCGGAAACGGGCTTCCATACACATCAGCCCATTTCAGCCACTAAAAAAAACAAAAAAAACAAGTATCCATAACTCGAAATTTCAACTAATTAACTCAAAATTTTCGAGTTAGCCCTGCCAATCAGTAATCTATGTGAATGAGGTCACTTTCTTGAGGTCACTGGCTCGGAAGCATATGGCGCAAAGTAACACGCACTGAAAACCGGATCGCAACACATTGGCGCTTTCGCGAGTACGTTTGCTGATAGTAACGTCATGTGATTCAGCTAATAACACAAGGATTTCATCATTTTTGAAGCCACGCTGAAAATACTCAGCAATCTGTGCTTTCATGACTGGATGTAATACCGGTAGCTTAGCTGTAGCATTTGTACCTGAGGGCTTCAGCTTCCGGGTAACAAGGAAATGACATCATTCACATAGATTACTGATTGGCAGCGCCAACTCGATATTTTGAGTCACTTTTCTCAAAATTTTGAGTTAATAACTAACTCAAGTCAAAATTTTGAGAAAAAAAGTTGAAATGTGGAGAAAATAACTCAGAATTTCGAGTTATGGAGCCTTTTTTTTTCTCTAGTGGCGGAAACAGGCTTCCATACACATCAGACTAAGGGAAGAGGATTCATTTTTCCACCAAGCAGAAGTTCAGAACTCATTCTGATGTTGCATTGTCACTCTTAGGTTTTGAAGGATTTTTTGATTGTGCTGCATCATTTTGATCCTTGGTGCCTTGTTTCAGAGATGACTCTGTGCTCAAATGTCACAAACACACATCATCACATCTGGTAGGGCTTTAAATCCTTCGTACGTTATATAACGTCTAAGTATAAACTTTGCACAAGTCACATGTCCGTTGCTGCCAATCATGTGTGTCATGATAAGGCTCTTTTTGATTTTAATTTGAATGAGCTGCTGATCCGGTTTTATCGCCTTGAATCAAAACAATGTTGCGCTGTGCATTACATCGGACTCAGGATTAACACCTGACAGCTGCCATCTGTTGTCACACAGTTACAAATATGAGCTGTGTTGTTTTAATGTTGGTTTTAACGCTTCTCCGTTAGGAGCTGTGATTCTGAGAGGTGGCTCACAGAGCCAACTTTACACTGAATATTAAATAATTAAGTAAATTCAGAACATGTGAGCTAAAGTTTCAGAACACTTTTTACATTTAATATAAAGCAGTGGCGCTAACCTTGAGCCACCTGTTTCACATTTATTTATTTTTGAATGAGACTGAATCACATCTTCTCTCACAGTGTTGGGTCATTCACACAGGTAGCATCAGAGCCCAGTTGGCACTTGACCAACGAGGCCACTGTGAGCCTCTGCCGAGCTGCCATGACTGACACACAAAGCAAGCTGTGCTGACAGCCTAAGATAAATGACCTGTTAACAGTCTCTGTCTCTCTGTTTTTCTTATCACATCTCTCACTCTGACTGTGATTGAATGAGCATATTGATCTTCCTCAGTGAGAACATGTGTCTAAACTGGATTTAAATAACTGAATTAGCCCTAAAAAGGCAATAAGCTTTGATGCTGCTGCATAGTCAAATGACTGCAACAGATTTAAGGGAGGCCTGATTGAACTGCAGATCAATATCGGAGACTTTCTAGCCTGAAGCCAAGAACATGTTGGCATTTCAAGACTCTCTTGTGAATTTCAAGGCATTCTGGGTCTCAGTACATTTAAAATCTCAGCTCTGTTTTTAAAAAAATATAAAATATTATTGAGTTCTTTTTTTGTAGACAAATAACCCCTTTTTCTCTAAATGCTAGCTTATAATAGCAGTTTCTCATGCTGCTCTTTAGAGGCTAATAATATTTAGTCCCCAGAATAAATACATTGATTGCAACACCATCAGGAACATAACATAAGGTTTACTTTGCACATAGCTCCTGTTGTGCAAACAAAAGTCGCTGCTTGATGCTTTGCTCAGCAAAAGTTTAAAATGCAACATTACAGTAAAGCCAACGAAACACACAAAAATGTGTATACAGATCACATGTGTCCAACTCAAGGCTCTTTATACATTTTAATAAGGCCTGTGTATCACTTTAGGTTCTTAAATGTATCAACTGAGCTGGGAAACTGAGTAGAGCATAAAGAGAGCCCCATTCTGCTCGATTATTCTGTTTGAATCCACATAGTAGCAAAGATACGGAGTCATAGATGAAGAACTGTTGCTTCAGAAAGTTGCTGGACTGAGAGGAGAAATGTAACTGCAGCATCATGTTTCTTTGAAAGTGAGCGAGCTGTAGTCATATTCAGGTTTGTTGTAAAACTGTAATCAGAATACATTATTTTGCTTGGCTAAATGTTGTAAACCCCTCAGTCATAAAAGGCTGAGGAATAGTGACATCACCCCGCTGGTCAGGCGGGTGGGGGCGTGGCCAACAAAGTTTGTGAACTCCATTGGCGCACATTTGGGATTGTCGTGCCAACAGGTGCAGCTTGAACTAGTAACACAGTTGCTTTATTCCACCAATTACTGCGGCGCTAGTGTAGCTAATAGGATTACTGATTAGCAAAGAAGTAAGTAAACATGTAACAGAAACAGAAACATGTCTCATAAACTCACATTTTATTCATGATAGAATATAGAAAACCAATCAAATGTTTCAACTGAGAAAATGTACCATTTTAGGAAAAGTATTAGTCTCATCTGGATTTGATGACAGCAATACTTTTCAGAAGTTGTGACAGGGTGATGTTTACCACTGCGTAGCATGCACTCGTTCTTTTTTAACAACAGTCCAAAAACATCTGGGAACAGAGCAGCTGTTAGATTTTTGAGAAAGCAATGTTTTCCCATTCTTGTTTGGTAGAAGATGGATTTGTTTGGTTTTTTTTGCGTGCAGTATTATGTGTGCAGTACCAGGACGGAAATAATAACCAAAACCTTCTTAAAAGCAAAGCTCTACTGGGAGGAAGGGTTGTATCAGGAATAAACTCTCTTCCAAATCAAACATGCAGATTTATCCACTGTCTCAGCTGAACTATGGACACGCACACGTACACTTACACTGATAAGCACACACTCATCCCCCTCCCTTTCCAAACACGGCGGGTCTGTGTGCCGAGCTGGAATGGTAGCGCTGTGCAGGGCGGCTGCTGTGTTCGCTTCGGATTACTCCTCACCCTCCACCCGATCCTGTGGCTTGTTATGTCTTTCACAAAGTTGTGCTGTGGACATTTATGTGCTTTTTGTGCAGAGGAGTTTTTTTGTTTCCTGTTCTCATGTTGTCCTACCATGGAAGCACAGCATGAGTAGAGTTCTCTTTTTTCCTCTTGTACTTTCCCATTGTAGTGTACAGTGGGGCAAAAAAGTATTTAGTCAGCCACCGATTGTGCAAGTTCCCCCACTTAAAATGATGACAGAGGTCAGTAATTTGCACCAGAGGTACACTTCAACTGTGAGAGACAGAATGTGAAAAAAAAATCCATGAATTCACATGGTAGGATTTGTAAAGAATTTATTCGTAAATCAGGGTGGAAAATAAGTATTTGGTCAATAACAAAAATACAACTCAATACTTTGTAACATAACCTTTGTTGGCAATAACAGAGGTCAAACGTTTACTATAGGTCTTTACCAGGTTTGCACACACAGTAGCTGGTATTTTGGCCCATTCCTCCATGCAGATCTTCTCAAGAGCAGTGATGTTTTGGGGCTGTCGCCGAGCAACACGGACTTTCAACTCCCGCCACAGATTTCCTATGGGGTTGAGGTCTGGAGACTGGCTAGGCCACTCCAGGACTTTCAAATGCTTCTTACGGAGCCACTCCTTTGTTGCCCGGGCGGTGTGTTTTGGATCATTGTCATGTTGGAAGACCCAGCCTCGTTTCATCTTCAAAGTTCTCACTGATGGAAGGAGGTTTTGGCTCAAAATCTCACGATACTTGGCCCCATTCATTCTGTCCTTAACACGGATCAGTCGTCCTGTCCCCTTGGCAGAAAAACAGCCCCATAGCATGATGTTTCCACCCCCATGCTTCACAGTAGGTATGGTGTTCTTGGGATGCAACTCAGTATTCTTCTTCCTCCAAACACTACGAGTTGAGTTTATACCAAAAAGTTCTACTTTGGTTTCATCTGACCACATGACATTCTCCCAATCCTCTGCTGTATCATCCATGTGCTCTCTGGCAAACTTCAGACGGGCCTGGACATGCACTGGCTTCAGCAGCGGAACACGTCTGGCACTGCGGGATTTGATTCCCTGCCGTTGTAGTGTGTTACTGATGGTGACCTTTGTTACTTTGGTCCCAGCTCTCTGCAGGTCATTCACCAGGTCCCCCCGTGTGGTTCTGGGATCTTTGCTCACCGTTCTCATGATCATTTTGACCCCACGGGATGAGATCTTGCGTGGAGCCCCAGATCGAGGGAGATTATCAGTGGTCTTGTATGTCTTCCATTTTCTGATGATTGCTCCCACAGTTGATTTTTTCACACCAAGCTGCTTGCCTATTGTAGATTCACTCTTCCCAGTCTGGTGCAGGTCTACAATTCTTTTCCTGGTGTCCTTCGAAAGCTCTTTGGTCTTGGCCATGGCGGAGTTTGGAGTCTGACTGGTTGAGGCTGTGGACAGGTGTCTTTTATACAGATGATGAGGTCAAACAGGTGCCATTCATACAGGTAACGAGTGGGGGACAGAAAAGCTTCTTACAGAAGACGTTACAGGTCTGTGAGAGCCAGGGATTTTCCTTGTTTGAGGTGACCAAATACTTATTTTCCACCCTGATTTACGAATAAATTCTTTACAAATCCTACCATGTGAATTCATGGATTTTTTTTCACATTCTGTCTCTCACAGTTGAAGTGTACCTCTGGTGCAAATTACTGACCTCTGTCATCATTTTAAGTGGGGGAACTTGCACAATCGGTGGCTGACTAAATACTTTTTTGCCCCACTGTATATTTCAGTGTTTTTCTGTAATGCTACCGATCTCCGACTTGTATCCCCATGTAATGTCTGTGTTGTGTGTGTAAGGTCAGGGGTGGGGGGGTGGGGGGGGGGGCTTTGATTAATAAAGCTTTGATTGATTGATTGATTGATTGGAAATAAGAAAGCACCCAAAGTACCATCAGCCGTTCATCAAGGTGGAAGCTATGGCTTATAGTAAAACGATAAAGTTAAGCTGACGGATGATTATACAGTTAATGTTTAAATGATGTTTGATGGGTTTGTTTGTTTTTTATGTCATGATGACAGTCACAGTGGTAAATTATGTGAAGTCACTGAAAAGATTCTGGTAGGATGTATGCAGTGAGAAATGTGTCTCATATCTTTCCACCCACAAGATAAACTATGAACTGTTTCTTATCACAGATGTGTGATCTCTATGAACGGTTCCAGTGTTTGGCTGGGTTAACTTATTCTAGGTTAATATTTATGGATTTAGCAGATTGTGTCAGTGTCTTTTCACAACTCGCTGATTGTTGATTCACACAGTCCATTCTTCCTGCAGCTGTTGCAACAGTGCCAATACTGTTTCAACCATAATAATATACATCAAATATAAAAACTGTATTTGTTTCCTACAGTCATACAACACATTGAACTGTTATTTGATAGGCTTAGGGTTAATTTTATGCAATTTTATTGCGCATTTTTATTTTTGAAGTACATCAACAATCAGGAATAAGAGTGTAGAGGGGTTAGAACATTGTTCAGTCCCTCAAAACTAAATTCCATTGAAATATCTAAGAGTATATAATCCTGATGAGTCATAGAATCCTCTTCATCCTCTTCATCACATTGGGACTAATATGTTTTTTCTCTCTTCTTCTTTCAGTAAAGAAAGCCAAACTCCACGGGCCCCCAGGTAAGAGCATATTATTTTGGCTCTTTGTCTGCTGCACTTTTTTTGTATATGCTATTTGTATTTCTACATTATTTCACAGTAAGTCACTTTAGTGATCTCCAACACTTGATACAGACATATTGACTCTGCAGTGTCTGTGTCCATGGAAAAACAGTATCCACTCATCACACTTTTTGTTTTGTCTTAGAGATCAAAAAAAGAAATATAAACAGTTTTCTTTACGTTTTGACAGAGTCCTCTTTTTAAGACCTTGACCTTTTTCTCACAGCCTGAGGTTTTGCACCAGTGTTAGAAGTCTTCAGTTTGTAGGCATGCTAAGACTTTAATCATGCACAGCTGAGGCTGGCGATGCTCTCATTAGTTTTGAAGATATTTAATAAGCAAAAATTGAATATTTTGAGCAGATGTTTGAAAAACAGCAAGAGGTGTCCTAATGTTTAAAAGTCCTCCAGTGACCTTGAACGCCTGACAGCATCAGAAATCATGCTCAGAGCTCAGTACAACAGATAGAAAGTTTGGCCTTGATGATTTTTGCACCCTTTAAACTGTCTCTGAACGGGGTGACCTGGACACTGGACGGGACGTGGGGGCGTTGGTGTCCTGCCATAGACGGCTGGAGGCCTCATCTCTGCTAACTGGAGTCACTGAACTTTAATATGTTTATCCTGTTGGTGCCGTTTGGAGCAACTTTAATGGAAATTTCTGACTAATATTGTAGCTTGTTGTTCATAAAGTTAATATTTTGGTAGTAAATGTATTTTATTAGGCAAATATGTATATGACACACATTTTTTTTGGATGCAGTTTGCTAACCTAGCTTACTAGTGTTAGCTGATATTACTCCATATAAAGTGTTTTATCCACATAAAGTCACTTCTGGCACCAAAAAAACAGGCATCTCCGAAAACGTTAGAGCACTTTTGCAAATATGCGATGTCTTGATAAATCGAGCAGGTATTTGAAGTTTACACAGCACCGTTCTCGCATGAAAATATCTTTAAAGTTTATTTTGTGACCCAGAAAGAGTAATATTTCAAACTCCGCCACTCTGTGTTCCTCCGCCACTGCCTCGTTTGAGTTTTGGACCAAATGGATTCTGGGATATTGCATTTCGTCATTTCAAGTCTGTGATTGGCTGGTTTTGTGGCACAAATATAACGGTGTACACAAAGAGTTGAGCGTGCGAGCGAGCGCAAATGGAAAAACTGAGCGAGAGGGGCTGCTACTGTGTGTGTGGATAATAGCAAACACTGAAATACATTTTTTGCACGCAGTAATGAATTTTGTTCACTCAAATTCAGCTTTTCTTCGCTCACAATAAATTTCTCCTCAAAATACAACACTTGCACCTGCAAACGTTTTTTACGTGCGCTCAGAATAGTGGCACAAAAATAACGCCATAGTAGTCAGAGTACCGGCTAGTGGATTTAAACCCAGATGGTTGCTATGAGGCAACAGTGGAGTTCAGTTGCCTATGGGCAATTTAGAATTGCCACTAACCGATCCCCACTAACTGCATGTCTTTGGACTGTGGGAGGACGTCAGAGTACCCGGAGAGAACCCTTGCAAACTCCCCACAGAAAGGCCCCGGCCAGGAGGTGGCTCAAACCCGGGGTCATGTACTTAAGTTGAATTAAAATGTGGAAATAAAAGTTTGTCAGTCCAAAAAAAGGGTACATTTGGATCTACTAACCAGATGTTAGTCAAACGCTTGTTTGAATCTCTCTGTGGCTGCACAGACGTGTCACAAAGCTGAAAAACCATTTTTCAAACGGTTCCTTTTCACACATGAAGCATCAACGATTCAATAGCCAGTCAAGAGTGGGACTCCCTCTTCCCGCACATTTTTGTCCTTTGTTTTTTAAACAGTTTTGCTGGCTGCAGCTGTTTGTCCTTCCATCTTCTCTCCAGGCGATGATGACGGTAGAACAACAGCAAAGAGTGGGAGATTGAGAAATCAAGCTGGAGGACTGGAGAAGGAAATCAATAGATCATCACAGACAAAGGGCCACCTGCTAGCCTGAAATGACTACGTGTCATCCCGGCATAAAGGAGACGATGGAGACAAATCTCTGTTTCTTTAGTAGACAGAGACAGACTCCATACACGAGCGATTTGTCACTGGCTGCCTTTGGCCTCTGATTGACGAGCAATTTCTCAGAGCAGGAGGGCGAGATTTGAATCCAGGGTGCATGAAATGGGACAATGGTGGTTGTGTCGGTGGCACCTGTGGTGTCCTGTAGTTCCTCTGAACTACCTGCAGTAGGACACTGTAAACACATTAGTTCACAAAAGTCTTTTTTTCCTATCTCGGCCTGCTTAAACACGGTCTGTTCTCTTGTTTTCCACTGTTATACATTATGATGATTGACAGTCCAGCCGAGTTTGTTTGTTTTTGTGCCAAATTGTGATAGTCCTCATTTTGGAAGTTGTCTGATGCACACTGGAAGTACTGGAGCTCTCTGTTCACAACTTGTAATTTTCTCATTGGAATGACCTGAAATCACACACCACCTCCTCCCCCCAGCCGTAACACCCAGTCACGTCAGTGAAAGAGAATAAGCGCAGGGCTGCTTCCTGTTGGGTGACATGAGTTTGTCCCACTCTAATGCCCCAGTTTTAAAAACCTGATCTGATTTTATCTTAATAGTAAGAAGCAATAGATTGTTTGCCTGGGGGGGAGCTGGCTGCTGTCCCAGGGCCCTCCTGAAATCTCATGGGTGGATGACCTCTGAGGGATGTTAGCTGATTTGTGTCACTTTATTAGTTTAGAAGATGTAACTTTTATCTTGTTTTTAGGCTCTGGAGACATTAATCTCAGCTAGTCTGAGGGTCCAAAGCTATACAGCACCCAGCAAGCATTGGGTTTCGGTGCAAATATTAAAATATTATTAATAGTGATTTTTGTTTTTCATCCAGAGCCATAAGCAGGTCAGTTGTTGCTGAGCAAGAGTACTTAGGATAAGCTGAACACCATTTGTAAAGGTTCACAAGCAGCAGTTGATTTGTAAACATAACCAGGAAGTTAAAAAAACAAACAAAAAGTAAAAATTAGAAAAATTACCAAATCAAAACAAGAAGAAATAAAGTTCACAGAACTGATCTGTCCCCAGAAAAACCACAAACACTGCAGTCAGCTGACAAACCTCCAACATATTTGTAGTTCTTTTATTTTTTTATGTTCTATACTTTAAGAACCATTATCTCCAGACCTACAGTTCAGCTGCGACACATGAAAACACTTGTGCATAACTGTAGTATTATTTGTCTTCTACTGGATGTGTTTGAGCAAATTTGAGCATATTGCTCCAGTTCTGACCTCCTCACACTGGCTTCCAATTCAATTTAGGCTCTATTTTAAAATCCTTTATTGGTTTTTAAATCCTTAAATGGTCTGGCACCTGTATATTTGTCTGATCTGCTGAAGCCCTGTGTCCCCCCCCGGCTCACTCCGGTCAGCTGAGCATGTATTGCTCTCAGTCCCTAAATCACGTTTGAAACTTAGAGACCGAGCGTTGTCTATTGTGGCCCCGAGGCTTTGGAGTGATCTTCCTCTGCCTATTAGACAATCTACATCAGTGCTGGTTTTTAAATCCAGACTAAAAAGTCATTTTTATTTGCTGGCCTTTGACTCAGTGGGTAACTGACACTATAATTTTATTGTTATTTATTTACTGTATTTATTATTCTTATTGTATTTTTTAGATTTCTGCTGTACAGCACTTTGTTTGGCCATGTTTTGTTTGTGCTACATAAATAAACTATGGTTTGGTGTTATGGAGTCAGAGGCCACTTAAGATGTTCACATGGACCATTCCACGGCTCATTCAATTGAATGCTTCCCTTTTAAATAATGTCAGAATTTCAAACATCTGCTATGACAGCAGATTTTTATTATTTTGATTTATTTTTATTATATACTAAGGGGCCTGACACTACTTACTGTCTGGGTTAGAGGTTTGGGATGTAAGAGTAATGCTCATGACACAAGTCATTAAAAACGACTGTGTCAGTTTAATAGTAAATCAAATGGTTTCCTGCATCTTTAAAAAAAAAAAAAGTTAATTGTCCATCTTACCTGTTTTTAGTTTTACGTTTCAGCTGAAGTTGAGTCAGTTAAAATATTTAGGTGTTGCTTGTTAAAAGAAATCATTATCCCTCAAAACAAGAGACTATTTATCAGTTTTGTTTAAACACAAACTCGTCTCGAGCCTCGTTCTTTTCCATATCTGACAGCTTGCTCATTAGCAGAAGTGGCTATATAGCTGTGATGGTTCACTGCTGCCTTGTAACTGCAGAGGAATCCCTCACCCTAATGAGTCAATAGTGCTGGTGTAATGAGGCAGGCCTGTCTCTGCACAGCCTGAACCTGTTGTCTGACTTATTGCAGCTCCTCCCAGTTAACAGTGTATTCATAAACTGCATAGCTGCCCCAGAGGACAGTATTATTCCCTATTAGAAAAAGAAATCTAGGTTCAATACAGAATGGAGACGTGCAGTAAGGCTCTACGGTGTCGGTTAAACAAACAGGCATGGAAAGTTTTTCTACTGGAGGGCAGACGAACTCCAGAACAAGCTGATGCACAGAAAAGAGTTTGCTTAGGAAGAACAGGGACGACTCAGACTTCACTGTCATTTCCTGGTCTTGACCAATATTTTCAGGCTTTCTGAAGTTTCTCTTTGGGCATTGGCTGCTTTTCACTCATTTTCAGTCCAGTCTTTGTACCTGACCATTTTCAGAGAAATATTGTATGTATGTTTTTTAATTTTTTGTCCTTTATTGTAAGCCTGTTAACACTGACTTATCAGTCATTCAAGCATTACTAACTCGACCACCTAACTTGATGAAATCCTTGTTCCTAGCAGAAGCATTCATGCCCAAAGAAATAAGAAAAAATCAAAGACCTGACACTGACTGAGAGATGCAGCTGGTCGATCCATCCACTGCTCACTGCAGCATCATCAGAAATGGCCTCAAAAAGCTACTCTCAAGAAAGAGAAAAGGCTGAGTATGCTAAACAACACAAGAACTGGACTGAAAATCAGTGACAACAGAATAATGTGACATTTTTTGGTTCAAATCATAGTCAGTGTGATGGCTGCATGCAACCACACAATTGAGATACTTAGATAATATTCATTTGGTCTTTTGTCTTATGTTTACGTTATGCTCTAAAGCTTCTGTGATCATAAGTTAACTAATTTGATA
Source organism: Neolamprologus multifasciatus (assembly GCF_963576455.1). Lineage (NCBI taxonomy): Eukaryota > Metazoa > Chordata > Actinopteri > Cichliformes > Cichlidae > Neolamprologus > Neolamprologus multifasciatus. Next base: position 3,067,132 of record NC_140450.1, on the reverse strand, counting down.
TTTTGAGTTTACCTGTAATGCATGACAGCACTAAGCTATAGCCCAAATGGTGGCATAGACTTTGCTTTGCATTGTTTGTTATTTTATATAGGTATATGTTATACTGATTATATTTCTGCTCTTTCTGAGTTACCTGACCTCCGCTCCAGTCCTTCCTGGTTTGGCTGAAAGAGGAGGCTGAGGGTGGAGCTGGTTTAAATGCAGAAGCCAATAAAGTGGACTGGACCATCTATTGTGATCATGCAGGGGGGAATGGGGTTCTTCTTGAATGATGGTTAGCTGTTATCTCTTTAGTTTTCACCTTTGGTGTATATCATGGTTTATTCATTTGCTATATAACTGGAGCTGTTTCTCATTTGGGCAGGTCAGTTTGTTGAGTTATGTTTTTGTTAAGTGACTTTTGAGTAGCGTTCTGTTAAGTTAACCTCTTTTATGGGCCCCCTTGGTTCTTAAAAACTTTATTTTTGTTATTTTGAATTTTTGTAATCATCTTGTCCTTTTTGGGGGTATAATAAAATCCTTTTTTTTTTTTTGAAGATTACATTTGTGCCTGTGTGTTCCTGGCTGCTTGGATCATGACAGTCAGTATGTCTTGATACATGCTCAGTCATCCAGGTCGTGACAATTTGCGTTTCTCCCACTGAAAACGTGACGTCCAGATGAACAGAATCAACCTTTTGGCAGAGTCAGTACGTATAGAGGAGGTCAGGAGAAAACCACAGTCATCTATAAAGGCGTCCCCAACTTTTTTTGCAACACCGGTTTAATATCAGACAATATTTTCACAGACCGGCCTTTAAGGTGTCACGCATAAATAAAACAAAATAAAATGACAAGACCAAGACAAAAACTGTGGTATTTTGTAAATATAATAATAAATAATAATAATAAATAAATTCGCTGTGTAATTGTGTAACTTTATTAGCAGCGTCCTCCTGAAATGCACCAACAACATTGAGAGTGACATCCTCCTCTCTGCCCCTTAATGCTCTGTGGTTGCTATGGTAACATGTAAATAAGACACACAACTACAAAGAACAGGGAAACCGAGTTAACAATAAAACTCCTGAAAGCCAATCAACCATACAATGGGATATTCCTTTTTCACCAAGGCTATTTATTTTGGGGGACCCATCACTCCTTAAATATGCTCAGCCTAAGGCTGCTGAGTGGGTACAGACTGCATTGATGCTGGGGCGTAAACTCATTATCTCCCAGTGGAAGGCTCCTTCCACCCCACCTGTCTCTGTATGGCATATTCAACTAGGGAGACTCGCTGCACTAGAACAACTCTCATACAGGCTCCTGAATAAAGTGGAGAGTTTCCATCTGAAGTGGGATCCATATCTGTCCAGAATAAAACAAACAGACTAGAACTTGGAGTGGAATAGACGTTGGAATTCTGACGAAGCACTCTCACGGATGTCAGAGTGTGGCATGCAGTAAGACCCATATAGTCAAAGGCTGGCTGTTTTGGTTTCTTTTTTTGTTTTTTGTTGTTGTTGTTTTTTCTTCTTGTTTTTGTTTATCTCTTGCTTTGTTTGCCCCCCCCCCCCCCCCCTCATTTTGGTTTGGTATTCTCTACTGTTCTGCTGCTATGCTGATGTTTTTTTTATGTGATGTAATCTGTCTCTGCAGTGGACTGTAGTGTTCTAAAAGTACAATAAAATATTAATCACAAAAAAAACTCCTGAAAGCCATAAATTTCACACCCGAGCCTCAACTCTCGTGACCCGGTACCAAACGACTCGTGGGCTGGTGCCGGTCCGCGGCACGGAGCTCGGGGGCCGCTGATCTATAAGACTGCGGCTGCTCGATCTGCTTCTCAGCCAGCGGTGTTGGGATCTGGTCAAAGTTGATTCTTGCTTGGAGTGCGAGAGGTCTCCGATCCAAATCCCAGATGAGCCCACAGTTTTGTTACGCTTAGCCTAATACAGTTAGTGCATCAGCGACATCCACGTTCTTTTCCTTTTTTAAAGGCTCAAGCTCCAGAAGTAAACTTCCCCAAGATTTTCTTCACCGGTGTTTCAGAAAATACTTTTTAAATTTAAATTAGTAGCAAAGAATTTTAAATATATATATTAAATGTAATTAGCTGAAACAAAATGCTGCTTTGTGTTTGTTATGGAACAAAAAGAATTTATTCTTTTTTTTTTTTGTCATCACCGTAAGCTGTCCTCATCGACCAACAGCTCGTCTCTGCTCGAGCTCCCCGTTACTCACATTCTCCAGCCTCCTCCAGCCCCGCCACCTCCCCTGACACCCATAATAGAGTATTCATTACTGTAGACTGCCTAGTAAATGTCATGTTGCCTGGCTGTGCTCTACACATCCATGTATAACTCAATATAACTTATTTATTTTCATAAGTCATCGCTGCTTAATTATAAATGATGCTGGCTGCCCCCTGAGAGAGTCCCGCTGCATGCTGGGATTTGTCTTTAGCAAGGCGCTGTTGACAAGAAGGTGTTTGTGGGTTGTTGTTGTTGTTGTTGTTATTTTCACTGCAACCACTTATGGAGATGTGCTTAATGTCTTTCAGATATTTGTTATGATGCCAATATTTTGCATGACAACCGTGGAGGTGTCATAGGAAATAGATACCACACTTTTACATTTTTACTAAAATGTGTTTTAGGTTATTTTTGTTGTTGTTGTTCTTTCATTCACTGCCTTTCCAGTTGTTATTTGTTTTCCTCATTTTTTCCCCTTTACCCTTAGTAGCTGTCAGTAAATTGGGCTGCCTTCAGCCCTGCCAGTCACCTTGTTCCCTTAATCACAGACCTGGCAACTGTCTTAAAGGAATGATGGATTATTCCCAATGTAACCCTTTCCCTCCTGCCCCCTTTCACTCTAGAGCTGTGCTTGGCGAAGAGAAAGCACTGTACACAGACAGTGGATGTCATTTTAGTTTTATTTTATTTCATAAAAGGACAGGTATTATTTATAGATGAACAAATCTATTGCACCTAAACTTGATGCGCGCACACAAAGAACAGTGATTTATGAATGGCAAACTCTTTCTTTTGTTCCACTACAGTATGACAGAAAATACTTTCAGCCATTTCATAAATGCACGGCTCAACATAGAAGAGCCACCTCGACGGGACAACACTTAGCTGTACATCTACATCTAAAGGTCAAAGGTCACTCTTTCGAGGATGCCAATATTCCCATTTTGGGCAGAGAAGACATGGTTTGAAAGAGGCCACCTATGTCCACTGTGAACGACCGTCTTTGGACACTGGGGGTGGCTCATGACACCAACTGCAACCTCCAGTACAATGCAACTGGAGCCCCCACTCTCACCCTGTGTCAGGTGAGCTCAGTGGGTGACATAATAGTGTGGGGACAATGGTTTCACCCAAAACCTCTGCCAATAATGACCCACACGCTTTTGCACACCTTGGACCATGTGGTGCATGATCATTAGTGGGTCACGACCCCCTTAAGGGACAATTTCCACTAAGTCTCCTCCACAGAAGAAGCTTTTTGGATGAGAGTGGAAATGTGTTCAATTAACCTAAAGAAGTCCAGTCGATTTTTCTTTCCAAGCTCATCCTCGTTAGCTCGTGCAAAATGTTTTTAAATGACTTTGCAAAAAATGTAAAAGTAAATGGTAAAGAAACGTTTTGTCAGATGTCTAAGTCCACTCTTCATTATGCATGATGCATTTGATTTTATTCACTTTGTACCTTTTAGTTGCTAGGCATTAAGAACACTTGCTTAGGGTTAAGTCATGTTTGGGAATGACAGCAGCGTAACATTGATGCCATAACCCGGTCTGTTAATGCACTGTCTCTAAAGGGCACTATATGCATAAATGAGAAATGCCAGTGACTTTTGAAAATGCCATTATGTGACACACCAGTAACTGGAATGATCTTAAAACCATTCCCAGAATACTTTGATAAATATGTTGTGTTGTATTTGTGTTCATTCTTACGGAGCCCCGCAGGGGACATGGGAGAAAAAAAAAGTCCGTTTGTGCAAAAGACGGACTTTTGCGAGATCTCACAAACGTTTTAGCCGCATTCTTCGGACGCTGGCTCGAAGCCGACCGGGAGGTCGAGGCACGATGTGCCGGGAAAGCGGTGTTCCTCCCGGCTGTAGTAGGTCTCGACCTCCCGTTAGCTTCGAGCTAACGGGAAGAATGCAGCTAAAACTTTTGCGAGATCTCGCAAAAGTTTTGCGAGATCGCGAGTTTGTTTTGCGAGATCTCGCAAAAGTTAATTTTTTTTTCTCCCATGTCCCCTGCGGGGCTCCGTACATTCTAGCATAAAATCATACGTTAAAAATAAAAAATGGAAAACCTAAGAAAATACGCAGAGAGAAATCTTTAAAGTGACCGAATATGGAGACCTGCACTGGTACAGGGAGCCAAAGGGCGTCATCAGGCTAATGTTTATGCTTATTCATCAGGGTAGTTAACTAAAATATTGCCATGTTTATGGCGCTTGTTTTCATGAAGCTTTGTATCAGTCATACATTTATTTATTTATTTTTTTTAAATCTTTGGGTGTTCAGTGTTGGAGTTTCACTATTTCAGATTTAGCGCCACAAACTAAAAATATATCTATCCATCCATTTTCTTCCACTTATCCTGGCCGGGTCGCGGGGGCAGCAGCCTAAGCAGAGAAGCCCAAACCTCCCTCTACCCAGCCACCTCCTCCAGCTTGTCGAGAGACATAATCTCTCCAGCGTCTCCTGGGTCTTCCCCAGGCCTTTCCCCCAGTGGGACATGCCTGGAACACCTCACCCAAGAGGCGCCCAGGAGGCATCCTTGTCAGATGCCTCAACCAACTCAACTGGCTCCTTTTACATGTCAAGGATTATTTTTATTTATTTTTATTTAACCTTTATTTATACAGGTAGTCCCATTGAGACTCAATGTCTCATTTACAAGTGAGACCTGTTTCAGACAAGCATATTTTAAAAAGCGGCTCTACTCTGAGCACCTCCCAGAAGGCTGAGCTCCTCAACCCATCTCCAAGAGAGAGACTAGCAACCCTTCGGAGAAAGCTAATTTCTGCTGCTTGTATCTTTGATTTCCTTCTTTCAGTCACTACCCACAGCTCGTGACCATAGGCGAGGGTGGGGACGTAGATTCCCGTTTACTCTCAGCTCCGTTTTCCCTATGACAGACCAGTACCCACTCCCCTCAGCCGTGAACTAGACCCCGAAATACTTAAACGTCTACACTCGTCCCTGACCCGGAGTGGACATTCCACCCTTTTCCGGCTGAGGATATATAATTTATTATAATGCCAAACACCTGTAAAGATCTAAACTCCATTAACATATTTTTCAGTAGCATTGCATCTTGTATATTTTCAGAATGTGGCTAATGAAGTGAGTCATATTTTTAAATGATTTTTTCAGCGTTTTCTTTAGCCTTTATTCCACATGGCAGTAGAGAGTAGCACTGGACCCGATGTACAAGAAATAGCTCCTGCAGACATTTGAAACCCTCGACGAGTCCAGTTGATGTCTTACCTACTTCTCTGTTCCTTAATGTTTTTGACGCCATTGGGTCCACTGTGGTCACCTTCATGACCACAGTGGAGTTCCCTGCGATCTGGCTCTGTCCCCGGGTACTTTAAACATTGACACTGCTGAAAAAGCCTAACCTGGATCCAACACTACAGACAAGCTAGAGACCCACCGGGTTTTAGAAAGTTACACTCCACAGAAACAGCTCTCCTTAAAGTCACAAATGACCTTTTGATGGCCGCGGACAGGCCGGGGACAGGGGTGATTGCTCAGGCCTTGTGCTATTGGACCTTAGCTCAGCCTTTGATAGTATTGATTATCAGATCTTAATCCACTGCTTAAATCATTTAGTAGGGATATGTGGATCTGTCCTCATTTATGGCTGATTGAACACTTTTGGTTTCAGTGGGAAACTTTCGGTCAGATGGAGCTGAAAATTTCATGCGGTGTCCCACAAGGATCGGTTTTAAGCCCCTTGTATTTTTCATTGCATAATCTGCTTTTAGGCCTTCTCATTAGTTGTTTCAAAATTATTTCCTACCATTTGTATGCAGACGATATCCCATTTTACATCTCCTTTAAACCTTGTGAATTTGACAACTTCCAATCCACTTCCAATGGACTGTCTTAAGGAAATTATTGGTTGGATGACAAACAATTTTCTGCAGCTGAACGCAGAGTAGACTGGGTGTTTAATTCTCGTTCCAGAGAGTATCATGCCCCAAATCAGGCAACATCTGGGTCCTTTCTCATCCGCGGTAAAGCTACTGCTCGGAGTCTTGGGTTAATTCTTGATCAATCTCTGTTTTTTGATGCTCAAGTCAAGTCTGTGACCCGTTCTTGCTTTTTTAATTTAAGAAATATTACCAAACTTAAGACTATTGTCTCCAAAGGTGAACTGGGGATGCTTGTTTGTGCCTTCATCTCCTCCCGATTAGATTATTGTGATGCACTCTTTTCCCGTCTATCAAGGCTTCTTTAAATCGCCTTCAAGCGGTCCAAAATGCCGCAGCAAGGCTTTTAACCCACAGTCATAAATTCTCTCATATCACTCCCTTGTTAAAGTCCCTGCACTGGTTTCCGGTTGGGTACAGATATCAGTTTAAAATCCTCACTCTTACTTTGATGTCTTTACGAGGACAGGCCCCCACTTATATCATTGAGCTTCTGCAGTTTGCTATGGATTCTTTTTAAAAATGAACCACATTAACCTTTGTTAGATGGAAAATTGCTGTCTATTTCTACATTACACTACTGACCACTTAATTTCTATAAGCAGGTTTTAAACAGCTGGCCAATGATGTCTTTTCACAAAGAATAGGTAGTTTTCAGGTATTCACAGCCCTTATGGCATCTAAAGGTCACCTAGAAGAAAAGGTCACTTTCCTGTACTGCATGGCTGTTTGACCGGGCCATTTTTCACATATAAAGACATTTTTGAAACGCCTTTTCAAACTCACACACACCCCTAAAAATAACCGAAGCATGGCGCGGACTGATGTGATCTAGAATTTGGGATTTAGGTATATTTTAGAAACTTGGGCATAGATTCAAATGAAACCTGGATATTGGAACCGAGCAATGGCTGTAATGTATTCATTCATGCAGATTAATGAGCTCATCCCTTACCTCATCTTCACCCCAGAAACACTAATGCTGCTCTTCAAAAGAGACACACACACACACACACACACACACACACACACACACACACACACACACACACACACACACACACACACACACACTATAACACTGAGTGGATTCTCTTGTGTGTAGAGTGGCTACTTGAGGCAGGTAATCAAGCAGGGATTAGGTGGCTGGATGCTCAGACCTCCTCCGTTATTGCCGAATATGCAGACACACTTTGGTGTTGTGTGTGTGTGTTTAAACATCAAATCACATTTTATGTATTTATTTATACCATTTATGCAGTAAATTGATTAAATAATTTCAGTTTAGTAAAAGAGTAGATTAGTGGGTTAAAATGACAAAGAAGATCATCTAAGAAATGCAAAATTCAAAATAAGTGCTTTTAAATTTTCCACCAGAGTATCACGTGCAGTTATTTTCTTACACCGCTGTTCTCAGGATCGTGTCATTCATCACTGCCATCACTCCAAACCATTAAAAGGCTATAAAGTTTTGTTTTTGAAGTACATTTAGGCCCATAAAATCAAGAATTTGAAAACAATAAGGAACATATTTGGTGTGGGTTAAAGTCTCTTATAGTCAGGATGGCCTTTAGTGACAACTGAATTAACTTCTTGGGCAAAATTGGTTGATTTGATTTAACCAACATAGCTCAAAATGTAAGGCGTAATCTCCCTTCTTAAGTACTTGATTGCTGGGAAATCACATTGCTATTTACAGCCTTTAGAGCTCTCAACACCCATGAATCTGCAAAATAACCCTAGTAACCATATTTCATTACAGTCTTCATTAAATACCTTTCTAATTGCAATTTCTTTTGTTGAGCAGAAAATAGATTTTAAAGGAGAATGCAGTTCATTTGCATGGCAATGTAGATTGTAGGAGTTCTATTTATTTATCAGCCAGCTGTTGAAACAAAACATTTTTGCAAGTCTGAATAAAGAAAAAAGCAAAACAATTGGTACAATTATGCAGCCAAATTAGACAGAAATGATATAAATATGAAAGAAGCGAAACTTTATAAATACTGACATAATTGATCATGCTATTGATCACTTTAGAATAACCAAATGTAACTTTGATGTGACTGAATATGATTTGCGTTACATCTGAGTGCATGACTTGGACTAGTTTTATAAAAGGAAACAAAATAAATTCATTTTTGCTTGATTAATAAATATAATGTCTGGTTTGCCTTCTGAAATGGCCTTTTCTTGTCACAGCTTCTCTCCTGCTCAATTATCATACAACAGAGTGCAGTTTTTAAAGCTATTTTCACTTGCTAATTTCTCTTCACCATCTCCTGGTTTTTTCAGTTTGATCAAATATTCAAGATTTAGAAGTTTGTTAACAGTTTTGCTGCATATTTCCTCAAATGACTACACTACTGAATACTAATAATAGTAATTATTCTGTTTTTTCATACAGTAGCCAATTAAAGCCCATTAAAAATGTAAATGTATGTAAAGTTCAACACCTTTATTTATGTGTTTTGTTTATTTTTCTTACTACCCTAACGATAGAGTTAAACTTGATATTTTCAAACAAAGTGAAGAATTTAGAAACTTTCCCTCCATTTTTTGGCTCACCAGGAACATAAGTGCTGCCTTCAAATATAAATGATACAAAAAAAATTAAAGGAACATTTTGAAAATACATCAGTTCTCAATGGGAAAAGGTCATGCTGGCTATGTATGCTGATACAGAATTAAAGACTACCGCGTTGTTTGATTGAGGTGAAAATTATCGACCTACAGAGGGCTGGATCCAACAACGCCCTGAAAATCTGTGACAAACTTCTGCACCAGGCTAGTCCTTTTTGTTCAACCCAGTTAATGAGATGACGGATGGTATCCTGCAGGATCTCCTTCCAGATCTATACAAGGAAATCACTGAGCTCCTGGATAGTCTGAGGTGCAACCTGGAACCATCGGATGGCCTGAAACATAACGTCCCAGGGGCGTTCTACTGATTTATGCCAGCGAGCACATGGGCCAGTCAGTGGTATCATTTCCATCCTCCAAGAACTGCCTGCATATTCTCGCCAAGTGATGCCAGGCATTGTTGTGCACCGTGTAGGGTCTGATAGTGGATTCAAGGATTTCACCCTGATATCTAATGGCAGTCAGGGTGGTGATCTCTGTTTCTCCATAGATATGACTCCCCAGAACATCAATGACCAACCAACAAACTAATAATGCTGAATAATGGTAGAGACAGCAAAATGTTCTCCGTGGCTTTTACTTTTTTTTTCGGAGATTTTAATTATTTGTTGCCGGAAAAGAGGCAATAGTAGGAAAGCATGAACCCATATGGAAAAGAAATAGAAAAAACCTGCATAAAATGTGGCCTACTTCATATAGTGAATCATATCAGGCTTTTATGATTTACTCATGAAAGTGGCCACTTTCTCATTGCTTTCATATATTGTTTTAGGAAGTATCCAAAACATACAAATTTAATTTATATAATTTTTAACATAGACTGTCAGATTTAATGCACTGAGTCCTGTTACTGAGGTAGTTTGAGAACCATGCCACTGCTCTCTCAGAGAGTCCTGACTGGAAGAGTCTAAGTTTTAAAATACAATGATCAACAGTGTCAAATGCTTTTGACAAATCAATAAAAAGGGATGCACAGTGTTGTTTTTTATCAAGTGCAATAGTAATATCATTTACCACTCTAATTCCAGCTGTGATAGTACTGTGATTCTTCCTAAAGCCTGATTGATATTCAGATAAAATGGCATTGGTGTGTAAAAACTCCTTTAACTGCTCACACACAAGAGCTTCAAGAATTTTGGCCAGCACAGATAGATTAGATATTGGTCTGTAATCAGTTAACACTGCTGGGTCGCCCCCTTTTAATAGTGGAATAACAAAAGCTGATTTCCATACTGAGGGAATTTTATTCGTATCCAGTGTGAGGTTGAAAAGTGTTGTGAGAGGCTCTGCCACAAAATCAGCTGCCAGTTTCAAGAAGTAAGGATCTAGTAAGTCTGGCCCTGGAGATTTTCTAGGATCTAACAGTTTAAGAGCTTTACAGACCTCCTCCACAGAGAAAGGAACAAAGTTAAATGGCTGACCAGAAGGTTTGTGGCAGAAGGTTTGTGCCAGATTTTACAGAGACTGGGTTTAGAGAGTCAAACAAAGAGCCAGAAGATATAAAGTGCTTGTTAAAGCAATTCATAATCTCCTTCCTATCATAAACAGGAACAGAATCCTTGAAAACATAGGTGGGTAGAGCGTGGGAGCTTTTACTCACTGAAAGAGACTTAATGATTTTCCAGAACTTCTGTGGATTATTTAGGTTCTCAGTGGTGACAGACAGATAATATTCTGTTTTAGCTTTCTTAATAGAGGAAGTACATCTGTTTCTTAGTTGTCTGAAAAGAAGCCAAGTTGCAAATATTAGGATTAAGACTTATAAAACAAGAACATTGTTTGTTGCAGCCAGCAGGAAATAAAAATCAAGACATAAAGTTGTCTAAAAATCTGAAATTACTACTGATGCTCATTATGGAACAACAAAGATTTTAGACACTAGGAATCATCATAAAAACCTGTACGCTCTGAGGTCTGAGGAATAAATGGTGACGTTGTTTTCTAAAGACCTGATTGGTTATATCAAGCATAAGCTGCTCCAGGTTATACGATGAGGTAGATCTTTATCTTATAGTGGGTGGCAGATAATGGCTTTACCTTTTCTGTAATAGTAAACACACAGAAATCTAACTGGACGTGTGTTCTTTAGTCTTTGTTTCCAATCCAGGTTCTTCTTTTTTTTCCTGCTGTCTGCCAGATGCACCGATACCTCTGTCTGTTTTCTGCCTCTCCTATCTCGCCTTCATCTTTCTACTGAACTCTTTATGAGACTGCAGTGCTCTAAAAATAATGCCTGTTAATCATACGGCTCTGAAGTAAGGAGGCTGTGTGCTGGTTCACTGCAGCTCGCGACGGTAGAAAAGAGCAAAAAGTAGTTGAACCTTCAATAAAAGGCTTGAGATAAAATGAAAAATGTTGTGTGTCAAATAATCAAAGTCTCACATTTTATTTGCTGTTCCAGACAAATTCAACGCCTACGTGACTTTAAAGGTGCAGAATGTGAAAAGCACAACTATCACAGTCCGAGGGGACCGGCCATGTTGGGAACAAGACTTCATGTTGTGAGTACCTCAAACCCTGTTTCTGCTTTGCTCTAAATTTCACTTCTCAGTGTAAAGTTTTTATGTTTTATCACTTTTATATGTTAATGTAAAAAATGCATTTAAATTGTTACATTTAATTCAGTTTCCCTGCTTCTTGCAGCATTTTTGAGCAGTAGAAAGCCTAACAATAGCTTAAATATAAAATGACAGTTCATACATCTTTATGTAGAAACTTCATACATCTTTCATCCACTGAAAGATTACGTGTTCTTTTATGGTTTAAATATTGCAACGCGGTGCTGTGCTCTGGCGTACAGATTTGCAGTATTCAAATTGAATAATGTGGGGCTGAAGTGATGCAGAAACTCACTGACGACACTCGTTGAACAGATGGCTTTGCTAGACTTGAGAACAAAATAAAGATTTGGTCAATAAGTGAAAGGTGGCTGTTCATTTGTCTATAAAAGTCTGTTACATCTGATTTAGCTTTGAAAGTAGAAGACGTCTCCTCCTCCTGCACGTCTCTGTAAATTGCCACCAGATTCAAACCCAGAACTTTGTTTCTGTCTGACAACGGATACGGAAAAGCTGCATTTCCAAAATAGGCTGAGCCTAATGTTGATACTTTCAGTATCAACCAAACTAATCCAGACTTTAAAGTTGAAAGAGTTCAAAGAAAACTTCATCTTGCACTTTTTAACCCAATGTCGGCAGGACCGTCCAACCACACGTTAGATTCCTGGTATTGGAGGCATATTTAGTTTTGGTTTCATTTCTAAGACCTATGCTATAACGCATTGCACCGAGGATCAGTCACGTTATTCTGACTCTAGCTTTGGCTTACATTTTCCTCGTTTACTTTTTTGGCTCAGTGTTGTCACTTTTATTGGCAGCAGTACGACACTAAGCTCCTGGGATGGATTAGAGCAAATGCAGGGAGAAATTGGAGCTTCAGGAGTATGTGTCAGCCCTTGGATGAATGCAGGCCAGGTATCCAATGCAAGCTGACTTGTTAGCTGGCTTTAATAGGGCTCGCTGAAATTGAAAGAGCACCAGCCGCCTGTGGGACTCCAGTCGGGCACAGGCTACTAAATGGGAATTTGTGGTTGGAGCAGGTAGGATGGATAGAAAGTGAAATGACATGCCCAGCTCAGATAAGTGGACGAGTTGGTGATAAATCTAATGAATTGTCCAGCCAGGTCTGAGTATATGTGAACAGTAGAGGGGGTGAAGCTGCAGCTGAAATAGCTGGAATCCCACTTTTCGTTTTTTTATCGTGATTCCTGAAGTGTTCTTGGTACTCTTTGATTGGTGCAGCTGCCATTTCAGTTGTACATGTCTTGTGTCGGCACATTACTTTTTAATTCCTACAGTAAATATTAAATGTGCATGTGCTTACTGTAGCAAGTAATTTGTTACTTTGTGTGCCACTTTCTTTTTTTGTGTATCATGTAACTAGCAGTTATTAATTTTAAACCCTACGTGTGCTGACATACATGTAGGGTTCACAGAATAATAAGGACTTTCTTGGCATTTTTATTCTATTTGCCAGTAACTGCTGTACACTGATACACTGATTGCACTGACTGGGAGAACAGTTAAAATAAATGCATATGGGTCAGGCTAGGATCACCAAGGATGTCTTGTACCTCAGTTCTTTGCACAGATATGCTAAGAAGCTCTGTGAGAGTATTTACAGGCTAAACTAACGAACAAACGAATCACCAATCGTCACAAATGGTAAATGGCCTGCATTTGTACAGCGCTTTACTCAGTCCCTAAGGACAGTCATCCACCCATTCACACACACATTCACACACTGGTGGTTTTGCATCCACATCGTGGAGAATAACATAAAAGATCTCCGTGTGCATGTAGTGAATGTAATGGTCTTACACAAAACAGCGAACCCCAAAATCCCGAGTGTCAGGTCAGCACTTTGCTTGAGAAAGCATGAGTGAATGAGGGCTAAATTTTAAAGTGATACATAAACATGCTTTATAAATGATTCACTAGTACAACAGTGTGAAATTGTATTTTTCTTTACATAACAGTTTAGTATTTGAATGCAGCTTGTAAAGCGCGCAGCAGTATCGCACATTAATCTCCCTCCTCTCCCCGTCTGTCTTTGTCAGACACACACACAGTTGTCAGTCGTGCATTGTGTGCTGTACAAGGGATACTGATCTTTCCTGCAGACTGATCCCTCTAGACTTGATTAGAGAATGGCGTGGAGAGATTGACTGTGAATCGACATTATTATATAACACCGTCTCCTCGCCTCACTCTTTACCTTTTACTCTGAGCTCTTTCACATCCATTTAGACCGTTATCCTCACTTCTCTCACCTTTCTCTCTTGGGAGAATTAGTTTCCCAGAGTCAGTATGAAGATTTTTTCGTTTTAGTTAAGTAAAATATTAAGTTTTATGACCCAAAAAGTTGACTCTGTTCATCTGGATGTAAGAGGTCACCTGGATGAGCGACAGACGTTTCTCCCACTGAAAACGCTGCGATCAGATGAACAGAATCATCCTTCTGGGATTTCCTTACCTGGATGATTGAGCGTGCCTCGAGATATTATGACCTCAATTGTTGAAAAAAGCACCACACAGCCCCCCATGCTGTAGCTAAATGGCTAATTAACTCCTGAGTCTCATTAGCAGCAGTTATGCTCAGCAGGGCGCAGAAGCAGTGCGCTGGCTTTGAGCCACGTTCGAGGTATCAAGAAGGAATTTCAAGGTTTCAGTGAGACGGTCATATCTGTCGTAGGACCTCCTGAAATGTGTTTTTATGTTTTATTAATGGATGAAATCACAACATATCAAAGCAAGGAACTAACACAAATGATAATATTTTTTTAAATAATAAGGATTCACTAAATGGACTTGGTTTCAAGTCATGGTGGGCCTCTGCACTCAGGTTTAAACTGGTGACTCTAGATATTGTTCGAGGTGTTGCTGTGATAGAGATCTGCAGCAGTTCTCGACCCACAGTATATAACACAGTAAATCCAATAGTCCAAAAGTTTTTCTCTGAAAACACACGTACTCCTCACAGCTAGCATGCATCTTCTTCTTTTTGTACTGAAATGACATTTTCCAGTGTGATGCATTGTAAATATCAACTGTATGACCAGCAGGACTCACTCTAAATATGGTTGCGTTGCTCAGGAACAGTGAAGACGTCACCTCCTCACAGCTGGATAGTGACTGTGCCGAGACCCTGCCAGATGTGCAGTCTGACTCTTAGGCCTCACCGGGAGCACCGGGCACATCTGTGGCTTTAGATTCTTATATTGTTTCTTCTCAAGGTTCTTTAAACGGATGATTACAGACAGAAGTTACCGTGCGTTCAGATACAAAGAGGGATGGCAGATGTCTAAGGTTACACAATGTTTGTGCTCATGTTTACTGTGTGTGTGTTAGTGAAGATAGGAATTAGCATGCCTATGTCACACTGGGCATCTGTGTTGATCAGGAGTAGATTTCATAGTGGTCGGATAACCAGCTTCACTGCGGCGTGCTGGTATCTTGGCTCGGATGAAGCTCGGATCAAAGAAAAAAGTCAGAGATGAGTTTGGACTGATGCTAGCTTGCACTCAACCGTCATGCCAAACCTTTCACTCCTGCCCAAAATTAAAAATAAAGCTGAGAACAGTAACTGCTTTGCCAGCTGCACTTAGGCCATCCTTTCACACTCGATCTCTCACCTGCTGATTGCATTCGCTTTCTCTCTCTGACACTCTGCAACCTTCTGAAATCCCGATTTCTGATTTTTGAAAGCCGCAAGATATCTGTTCTACGAGATATCTGTTTAGGCTGACTGTTTACTTTCAAAGTAAACAGTCAGCAGAGAGATGTGGCTCAGAAACAAAGGACACTCCAACACTCACCCTGCTTTATTGTCTCCTTTACTCTTAATGGATCCATAATTTCCAAAATGAACATCATCATGTGCTAAATATGAAATATGATCCAGACTATAAATGCGGGGCAGTTTTCTCAAAGACTTTCATTAAATTTGACTCATTCTTGGAGCCAAATAAGTTGCCCCCTGCTGGCCATCAGAAAGAATGCAGGTTTGAGGCACTTGGCTTCACTTTTAAAGCCCAACTTTATATTTATATTCGTGCACAGGATATTACCATTATACATAATGGTGAGCGAGGACTAATGGTGAGGTTTAGCTGAATCTTAGTGGTAGTAGTAATGGCCTGCATGAGTGTATTTTCTAAAGAGCCTATACCTATAAGACCGGAGCTTTCTCAGTTAAACCTCGGGTAACGTCACAGGTGGAGATACTGTAAAAACATCTGGCAAGGACCTGTATCAGGATAGAATAGAATAGAATAGAATAGCCCTTTATTGTCATTGTACATGTCCTATGAAATTGTGGAATTCATCAACAAAATTATCCTGTAATAAATATTAAACTTCTGTATTATAGCAGTCTTTGAATGAAAGCAGTAATAGCATCAGGAAGGAAATACAAATGTATAGAAAAACATTTTGCTTAAAGGTCACTGCCAGCTGGATTTGCTCAGCAGAGGTTGTTTCAAAGCTGAGGTGTCCTTGTGGCCACGGCACGGTCACCTCTGGAGACATGTGTTAACTTTGGAGTAACCACAAGGATCCCACCTAAAGGTCTGACGCTGAAAACCGTCTCATACCAGTTCTGCTGTGTAGTCTGTGCCTTATATGCTTGAGCTATCAGTAGAAAGCTAAGATCAGTTAATTACTTAGTGTACCTAATCCTGACTTCTCTCCGTGGGTCAGTCTGTCCAGCAGTGTGTTGGTGAGCAGCATGTCACCGAGTACCAGTGCAACTACTCTGAGATTCAGCTTAGTTGCAAAAGGCCACGATTGCATCCTTTGACATTAAATAGATTAAATCTGCACATTTATTCTCTGTAGATACTGAATGTTTACATTAACTTCTGACATTTGTCCTAAAAAGAAAACAGACTCAAAAATTATGCATTTAGAAATTGTTATTTGTAACCTTTGTGTTTGGCTTGCTTGTGTGTGGTTTTGCTCTGTTTTGGAGTGAATCTTTCAGCCCAGTCTGACTGCAGGATATTCCTCTGGGGAGAAAACTGGCCGTCACAGACGACGGCCTCGACAGTATAGTTTGAAAGTATTAAAACATCTCTGTCCACAGACGCGACCTAAGCCTTTCAGAGATTTAGGGCAAACCCCTGATGAGCACCAGTCACACAAACGGGCGTCCTTCTACACAGGAATACAGGTTCCCATAAAAAGCTGCTGTTGAAAACTCAAGAGGAACCAATTTTACACATCACTGCTGCAGCAATTTTCGAAATTTTAGAGATTCTAATTTAAGCCATTTATTTCCTCCAGGAAGATTTTTCTTTCTTTTTTAGCTCTGCTGTAGATACGGTGATGGCAAAATGATCAGGATGTTGCTCCATCAGGGCCAGGCTGAGCTGTAATGAAGTTTGGCTTAGAAAATACACATTTTCTTGGCGTTGAGAGGAGAAATGAGCCGGGTGTGCGTGTGAGAGAGAAATAGAGGGAGATCACAATAAAGCAGCAGTTTAAAGGTGACACTGCCTCTCAATCTCAACACACACAAGCAATCTATGATATGTAAAAAGTTACATACTTACCAAATGACTCGTAGTCATCAGGCTATGTACGAACAGATGCTCAGTTGGGTATTTGAGAGGTCACATTTGCATTATTTATGACATCTTTTTCTTGTTGTTTGTAAATTGAGTTTGTTTTCTTCTGCTGAAAGCGTCTATCTAGCATCTTATTGCAAAGTCTAATATTTGTTTTTCCTTCAGCTATCACTAACTGCTTTGTGCGATCTTGGCCTCCTTCGTTCTTTGTGTCGTGTCCAGGGTTTTAATAGTTACATTAGTTTTTATTTTTATTTAGTTTTGACTTCAGATTTTCAATTTTATATCAGTTTTAATTAGTTTTTACCAATTGTTTGCTAGTTTCGTTTTTATTTTTTTGAAAATCCTTAGTTTCAGTTTAGTTTTGATTAGTTTCAGTTATAGTTTTAGTTGTGTTTGCAATAATTAAGTGTAACAAAATCCCAGTTTCATCATATCAGTCATTCTGCTCATCCTTGGGTATGTTGCTATTCCAGCTACCATACTGCACCCTGGACAGGTCGCCTGTCTGTCGCAGGGCTAACACGCAGAGACAGACAACTCACATTCCCACCTATGGGTTCTTTAAATAAATAAATAAAGGCAGATGAACAACCATTGATACCAGGCAACTATAAAATGTATATCTTGGCCCCAATGAGACTATTAACTCTCGCAGCACCGGGTGTTCGTAATTTTGGTTCAAGTGAATTGATAAACTTTTTGAAGGTAATTGACTCACACAGTTGTGTAGATATCCCCGTCCTGTTGTCTCGGGATGCATCACGCTGCCTTGCCTGGGGTTAGCTTCTGTTTTAGGTAAGCTAGGTTAGCCTTCTTGTGTGAGCTTTTCAAGTGCACTTTAAGGTTTGTGGGATTTTTTTCCCTTTAGAAATGTCCCTCATAATTTGTCTCTTTCCACTACAAGACACTTGCTTTATCCAAAACACAGTCATATTCAAAGTAATCCCAAATTGGACTCTGGCGCTTTCTTCCGACTTTTCCTGACATGATTCTGCGCGTGGACGGAGCAGCAACACAGACGACTCGACTAACGTGCTGCCACCTGCTGGCATAATGAGACACAGCAAGAAAAAAATCTGGAAACTAAACTTCATTTTCACCCTTGACTCTTGTATGAGACGCACACATCAATGAAAACTAAACACATTTTTGCTATAAATTCAGTTAATTTTAGTTCGTTTTGTGAACACTCATTACAGTTTTCCTTTTTTTGTTTTTATTTTTATTTCCGTTAACGAAAATGTTTTTTCACTTCTAGTTTTCGTTATTTCGGTAGTTTTCGTTAACGATAATAACCTTGGTCGTGTCTGATCTGTTAAATACTGCGTGATGGCTGCTTGGTGGGCTGGTATATGAGACGATAAGCAGTTGAATGTTGATGCCTCTAAACAGACTCATGAGACTCAGCCTGTTGGCCTCTCCTCGTGCATGTGAGGATTTAAACTCTCCAGCTCGGTTTGCTCTTGTCTTTCTTTTCTTTTATCACAGGTAAGTGGGAGTGGCTTAGCTTCGTTGTCTCCATTTCCTTTTTCAGTATGTCTCTGCTTGCTTTGGCTGTTTGCTAAATCTGGCTGTTTCATTTAGTCTGACTTGCCCACTCGCTTAAATCTAGATCTCATTGTTGGCACAGTTCAGAGGTCTGCTGTGAAGGCGGCTTCAGTAAAAGTTTACTTTTAAAGTTACAGGGGTTTGAAGGGATGTGTAATAGGATGCCACATGGCACATGTATGCTTTATACCATCATTTCCTCCTGAAAACAGCAGCTTTCACATTTTTCTCTTCAATCTGAAACCCCCTTAGTGTAAGACAACGCGCACATAAAATAGATTTGTTTCGATTCCTTGGGTCAGACTGTGTGGCCTTTCCTTCAAGTTCTCTGTCAATTAAGTGTTTAACTATCAAAAAAAGGGCAACCTTTCCGTCTTTTCACATCAACCCTTATTAGTCTTTGGCCACCGATTTTATCAAGTTATAATATCAGGACTGATCAACGTCTTTCTGATCGTAACCTTTTCCTTCACTCTAACATTTGTCTCAGTGGTGTTGTTTATTAGAAAGAGTATTTTCCACCCACGTCTGGCTTTAAAGAAAGCAGTAGTTGGATATTTAAGCAGTTTTCTTAGAGTGCATTTAAAAAATGATTTGGTTTGTGCAGGTGATGTCAAATAAAGGGAAAATGTTTTGTAAATTTGAGCAGGAGCACTGATTCTTAGCTGGAGGAGCAGCTTGTGTAAAGCTTTTCTCACAGGAACAAATAAAAAGCTGCTTCACCGCTGACTTTATCCGTTATTCTCCGGTGCTCCGGTCTCTCCCTCACAGGACGTAATTTCCATCAAGCATTATGCTCAGTGAAAATATATACTTACACATCCTCTCTGGCCTTTCTGTTTTTTCAGTTTCTGTCTCTTCTGTCAGAAACTGCACTCAAAGACATCCCTGCACATGTACGCACTCCCATCTGAGTGTTAAAAATACACCGTTTCATTCCCTTTTACCAAAAACCATTCCCTCAATAATGGATGGGCTTTGATGGAGGGCATATGCCAGAGTAAACCTAAGGCACATGTACACGCACACAAACACAAACACACATCTGAGCTATGAGTCATATAGTTTGGAGACAGGCTCCACAGAAGGGCAACGTCAGACTTATTTCTAAAATTTGGATTTTATGGTATCAAATGAATAATCCCTCAGATTAAAATGAGCAGATCATGAGGTACTTTTGTTTTTTTTCCCTTTCTTTAAGCCCGTTGATCCAGAGCTGACTCTCTCGTTATGCAATGCATTACTTGCCATTAGTCGACTTCACCTTGGTCTTTTTGGACCTTCGAAAATTACACAATCTGCCAAGAACAGATCGCTTCCATAGCGATAAACCCAGAAAATGTCCAAATGGTGTTTTTGCACTTTGGCTACAAACAAGGGAGACTGGGAAAGTCAAAAGAGCAGCTGTGGAAGCAGCTCCCAGTTTGGATTTGGGAGACAGACACCCTCTCTACTTTCAAGATTAGACTTTTCTTTTTGCTAAAGCATATAAGATGTGTCCCAAAACCTAGGCCGCATCCTTCGGAGAACCCGGCCTTCGTGGTCTACGTGGGCTGGGTCCTTCGAAGACCGAGAAGGCCGGAAGTGCGAGGCTGTGAAATGGGGCCTTCAGATGTGCATCACTGCTGTCTTGGTGTAGTTAACTCAGCCGTCTGCTCCTTGCTATTTAAAATATAACAGGACCCTGCTTCTCGACCGTCTCACACTTCTGTTCAATCAGTTTGACGTTTATTCAGCTGTGTGAAAACCCAGCTGAAACTTAATAGTGGCCGCCATTATGGGAAACTGGGACTGGCTGGGCCGTGCTATGAATTCTGGGATATGGATGGCCACACAGGATACACCCGACCCATCCTTCAAATCTGGGGAAAAGAAGGACGCATTTGTCGGCCGGATTCGGAGGAGTCTATGAATTGGGACAGCCTTCATGGCATCGCTGTGATGTAATCGGTCTACAAATGCCGCCTCAGGAGGATGAAGCCTACGTTTTGGGACACAGCTATAGTTAGGGCTGGATCATGTGACCCTGGATCCTTCCTTAGTTACTCTGCAATAGCTCTAGTTTCCTGGGGGATTCCCATGATGCACTGTTTCTTCTTCACTCACCTTTTTCCACTCACTGTGTTTATACACGTCACATCTGTGGCCATCTTCAACAGCATGTCTTTGGTTCTGCCAGAGGTTTCTTCCTGTTAAAAGGGAGTTTTCCTTCCAGCTGTCACCAAGTGCTTGCTCCATTTGTTGGGGCTTTCTCTTTATTATTGTCGGGTCTTCACCTTACTGCTGTTGTAATTTGCTGCTATGTAAATACTAGGGGTGCAACGATACTCGTATCGATATTGAACATTCTATACAGTGCTTTCGGTTCGGTATGCATATGTATCGAACAATACAAAATTTTTAATTTATTTTATCAACTTTTCTTCTGACAATGCTGTCTGTGTTGAGCGCTCAGTGGATCTGCGCTCGACAGTGCGGCCTAGGCGGAGTAGTCGAACGCAGATTCACTGAGCGCAGGGCAAGCTAGCGAGACAGAAGCTAAGCTCTCCTTGCAACATGGCAAATTGAACCTCCCCCACCCTCATTCAGATCTGGCGTTTGGAACTATTTTGCTTTTCATGTGATGTATGACCCTGAAGGTAAGCTCGTCATGGACAAAAGTAAAACAGTATGTTGGATGTGCCACGCAATGCTCAATTACATTGGTGGGAACTAGTGCGTTAGCACAATTAGCTCATTAACGCACAGGGCAATCCGCGGTAGCTCGTTAACGGAGATTTGCCGTGTTTGTGGCGTTAACGTCATTTCAGATTAACGCTGACAGCACTAGTGGGAACACAACGAATATGACTGTACATTTACTCCGACATCATCCTAGTGCAAAGACAAGTGGAAGCAGACAAAAACAACAAGCACGCATGCTACAAACTTTACCCGAGTCATTTAGACAGCCGTTAGCACATGATTCTCCTTATGGGGACCTGATATGTTTAATATGCTGCTGAGAATATAGCCCAGAAGAAGCGTATAGTATAGCTTTTATTTTGGAAAGAGCCATTTCTCTGTAATAAACTCTCTTTTCCAAAGATGAGGGATTCCTCAATCAGATAGATATATTACTTTGTTGTTTCAGCAACATTAAATTTAAAAACTGTACTTTTGAGTTAAAATATATATTTATAATTTTAATAAATGACAAATTAAAAAGGCATGAACATTTTTTTTGTATCGAAAAAATATCAAACCGTGACACCAAAGTATCGAACAGAACCATGAATTTTGTGTATCGTTGCACCCCTAGTAAATACATTTGAATTGAATTGAAGGACCACAAGCAAGGTATTAATAATTTTATTTGGTTTTCTGCATATAATGAACTCATTAAAACATTATTTTTGGATCACATACATTACAAGTGAAAATAAGAAAAAAAAAGAACATTTTAATGTCATCAATGTTTTCTTATTCATGACAAATGGTCAACAAACATTATGTTTATATGTTTACATTTACGAGCATCCATGATGTGAAAGATTTAATATGTGCAGAATGTTTTTGTGTGTCAGTTATATTGTGGAGCTGATTTGATTCCTGCTGTTTAAAATTCACAGATAAAAGTCAGAATTTTCCATCCACTGGTCTCTGGCCTCTGCTGTCATGTTGCTTTCCTCAATGAGAGCGTCATTAATGGCACTGTTTTACATAGTTGGAATAGCAAACCACCAAACACATCAGTGTTTAATATTAACCATGCTAACATTTAGGAACATCACCATTTTGGTTTGACTTGCCTTCATCAGGCAGCAAGGAGCTACGTGCAAGCACACACACGTACACAAGTGCAAACTTTTCACACAGCATCTCCCACACACCCTCTTCTCTCCATCATCCCAGCTGTGAAGTGTCATCTTGGATGACTGACAGCTAAACTGAGGCGAGATGAATATGAATGGGACTGTGAATATGAATATGCAGATGAGGAGCGGAGACGGTTTGGCTGCCGTCGTCTTTTTTAAAAGATCTGTCAGAAAAAGACGGCTGTCACCCTTCAGCCTCGCTTCTTTGAGATAATACTGGCCACTTACAGGCCTGCTGGGAGGAGAGCGGTACTGCAGTGTGCTGAGGTTAGTGGCACACAGAGTATATAATGATAAGCCTTGAACCAAACAACTGTTGTGTCATAATCACTAATTATTGAAGTTGTTATTAGACAAATAACAAGTAAGCACTAAGTGAGGGTAGCATTAAGTCAGGTAGGCCACAGAATTGAGCTCAGAGACAAGCTTAGCGGGTCAGCTGATCTCAGTGTCGGCCTGCATCAGCTGATGGATTAACCAGTCAGTTTCTGTGCACCCAATTTGTGAAAGTCATATAATATGAAAGGGAAGGCAGGTATGCTCTGAACACAGATGTGCCACAGATGAACTGCTACAGAAATGACCGTTGGCATGGGCAGCCGAGTGGTGTGGTGGGCAGCAGAGCACGGGCTCAAATCCACCATCTGGATTGTTTTGGAGTTTCCATGTTGACCCCGTGTTTGTGTGGATTCTCTCCGGCCTCTTCCCCGTAATCCAAAGAGATGCATGTAGTGGCGTTAGGTTAACTGCTGATTCTAATGTAGCCCTTGGTGTGAATGGTTGTTTCTCTGCATTAGCCCTGCAGCAGTCTGGTCCAGGGTGCACTCTGCCTCTCATCCTATGACGGCTCCGGCGTCCATGCAACCCTGAATTGGATAAATGAATGGATGGACATTAGGGCT
>NC_140450.1:2391384-2438884 GCF_963576455.1 Neolamprologus multifasciatus | reverse complement strand
GCAAAAAAAAAACAGAGCAATAGAGTAAACATCATCGTGATGATCTATGTGAATATGACAGTAAATACTAAATATTAAACATTATTGTGCAGCACGTAAGATCGACAGCACAGTGTGCTTTGAGGTAGGAGCCAAAAAGGGTGTCGTTTGTGTGTGTGAGCACCCGTGTGTACACCTGTGAGCATGGACGCGCTTGTTTTTAAAAGGTTCCTTCATGTAATGATCTGCTAGAGGGTGTGGGGGGGCCACTGCCCCGTCCTCCAGGGCATGAAGCAGGTATGGAGGAGATCAAGTCTCCAGACATCCAGAGGCCCCTTGAGCAAAGGAGACCAAGGAAGACCAACAGAGGGGCAGCTGAGCCACTGTCCCAGAAAGAGCTGAGGAGAGTCCCAGATGAGGGGTCACTCAGCAGCCGCGGAGCAGAAGCCAGGGGGGGTTGCAGTGACGTGCCTGTGAGCTCCGCCGGAAGCCAGCTGTGCCAGAGTGAACGAGCCCCAGGCCGAGAGGCCGAGGGTGCCCCACCACCGAAGTGGCCCGAGCGAGCCCCAGGCCAAGAGGCCGAGGGTGCCCCACCCCCGAAGTGGCCCGAGCGAGCCCCAGGCCCCGATAAGCAGCCACCAAGGAGTGAGCCGGTGTGTACCTGGACGCCCATCCCCGGACACAAAGAACCACCAACGCACCGATGTCTGAGGGCGTCTGCCACCGGCAGGGGGAGTGGTGGGGGGAGATAGGCCTCCAAACCTTGGAGGACCTGAGATGTCCCCAGAGAGGTGGCGTCTGATACCCAACCTGACATATAGACACAGACAAACAGGCACACACAGATACAAACATCCATTCCCACCCTCATGCTCTCATATGCACTTACTCCACACTCAACCAACGTGGAGACAGACATAAAGAGACGCTGTACACACAATCACACTCCCCAAGCGTACTCTACGAACCGGGTCTAGGTACCCTTGCCCCTGGAGGGGGGAACTGCACCCAGACCCAGGTTGTGTTACCCTTTTCCCTGCGGTGGGGAGAAGCAGACCGCCCCGACTCCGCAGCAGCAGGGAGGCCCCACACTCCAGACCCACATGCTGTTTAACCTTATGAGGAAGAGACCTAAAATATATTCAGACAGTGGATGAACTGAGGGACTTCAAGGCTCAGTGGAGGATAAATGTAGATTACTACTGCATAACTAAAAAGTTTAGGTAAAATCCTTTATTCTGAAGTTTTTTCTATATGATTTCACAGTGGCTAATGTCAAATACTAAATTCACCCGAGTGAGTGCACTTGTTGCTAAATATGCTCTTATTTTTATCTGACATTATTTCATGAGTGGAGATTGAGTTTTTTCATAGTTTACTGAATTTATATTCCATCATCTGGTCTTCAAGCAATTATAAATAACATCTAAATGTAGAGATTTCTGTCAAATAAGCTACACAGCATCCGGTTTAAAATATACAGACCCGTCCTGCTGCAGTAAACCGCAGCTTTCGGCATCTTAAACCACGCTGCAGTTCACAGTTAGCTATTCCTAGTTGAAGTAGGAAACAAACAGCCCTGCTGAGGTGGAAGCACAGCTGCTGTTAACCAGCTTCACTAAGACGAGAGTACCAGGACAGATGGAGGAGCTGAAGAGGCAGCAGCAAATATTGTCCAGCCAAGCCAACAGAAACCACACGAGATGCCTCAAGAAAAGGGACCATTTTCAGCTAGAATCATGCATTAATTCATTTTCTGGATCCCCCTCACAAACAAAATTTAACATAACACATAACACATGTTGTCCTAGCAACCACACTCCTTGACTTTAGGCCACAACAAAAGTCTGAGATTGCAGTTTGAAAATGATGACAGACACGCAGATGTACTACCTGATCAGGTCTAGGTCATCAAGTGGCATCCTCTTATTTATTATACTTTTTTCATGAGAAAAAAAAAGGAGATGAAATATGCACATAAAAAATGTAGAGTGACATCAAATAAAATACTCGCACGACCAGCAAACATGACATTTACACGGTTTTATTTAAGAAAAACTCAAAGTCAATCTGCAGAAAACATCCTTACAGCGTCCATATGAATTGGTAGGTAAGTACTGTAGCAGCCACGTACTGCTAATCAAATGTACTTGAATAATTGATCGACGGTGGGTGTTAGCACCTCCACAAAAGCAGAGGTTTGGCGTATTCAGCTGTGCGTTAACACAATGTCAAAGACTTCAGTGTCAATGACTCTATAGTAAGAGAGATTATTCACTTATTCACAAGTCAAAAACAGCTGCAAATGTTCCTGCATCCAAACAAATTCACCCTGAGGTCAGAGAAACTCTGAGAAAGTGCAAACAACCCCAGAGCTACATCTAAGACTCTACAGGCCTCAGTTAGTTAGGATGTTAAATGCTGAACTTCCTGACAGTAAAATTAGAAAAACACTGAACAAGTATGGCTTTTTAGAAGGTCTGCGAGGAGAAACTCTCCTCTCTCTGAGAAGAACAAGCGTGGGTTGAGTTTAAGCAAAGCTGGATCTGATCAGGACTCGAGACGTCTGGAACAATGTTGGTCAGACTGACGAGCCCGAAGTATGTCTGATGTAATGCACAGTGCCATGTTTAGTGAAAAGCAGACACATCACATCAGCACAAACACCATGACGTGATGATTTCGGCCTGTTTTGGCACCTCGCGGTCACAGAGCTGAGCATGAAATCCTCTGAATATCAAAGTACTCGTAGAGTCAAATGTGAGGTTGGCTCTCTGACAGATCAAACTGACAACAGGACAATCATCCCAAAAAAACAAAACAAGGTTCAAGGTGCTGCAAGGTCCCGTTGACATGCAGACCAAATCTGGACATCAAGAGAGCCGTGCATAAAGAAATGCTGCAAACCTAAACTGAAGCAGTGGTGTAAAGAACCCAAACACAATTCCTCCACAGCGTGCGACTGATAAATTCATAAAGAAATTGATTTCTGTTAAATAAATACTTTTACAGTTTAATACATTTTCGATTTTATCCTTCGGGGTTTGTATATTTATCTAATTTTTGGACCTAGTAAGGACCGATCCGATATACAGTATCGGTCCGATCCTGACCTAAATTACTGGATCGGAAATCAGAGAGAAACAAAAAATGTAATCAATTCAATTCAATTCAATTCAATTTTATTTATATAGCGCCAAATCACAACAAAAGTCGCCTCAAGGCGCTTCATAGATACAGAGAAAAGCCCAACAATCATATGACCCCCTATGAGCAAGCACTTTGGCGACAGTGGGAAGGAAAAACTCCCTTTTAACAGGAAGAAACCTCCAGCAGAACCAGGCTCAGGGAGGGGCGGGGCCATCTGCTGTGATTGGTTGGGGTGAGAGAAGGAAGACAGGATAAAGACATGCTGTGGAAGAGAGACAGAGGTTAATAACAGATATGATTCAATGCAGAGAGGTCTGTTAACACATAGTGAGTGAGAAAGGTGACTGGAAAGGAAAAACTCAATGCATCATGGGAATCCCCCGGCAGCCTACGTCTATTGCAGCATAACTAAGGGAGGATTCAGGGTCACCTGGTCCAGCCCTAACTATATGCTTTAGCAAAAAGGAAAGTTTTAAGCCTAATCTTAAAAGTAGAGATAGTGTCTGTCTCCTGAATCCAAACTGGAAGCTGGTTCCACAGAAGAGGGGCCTGAAAACTGAAGGCTCTGCCTCCCATTCTACTTTTAAATACTCTAGGAACAACAAGTAGGCCTGCAGAGCGGGAGCGAAGTGCTCTAATAGGGTGATATGGTACTACAAGGTCGATCCATTAAATATCACAAAAGCATCTCACAAACCTTGCGACATGGCGTAACCCAGGTAACCTGAGCACGTCTGAGCAGTATGCGTAACATGATAGAGCGGCTGTTGTGCGCGAAACCTATCGGCACTCTGGAGCTGCTTCACACTGAAAGCATCCGGAGCCTCGCTACATGCTTCCAAACCAGGTGTTGTGCCAAGGTAGGCATCCCGACAAAACCTGCTCCCCCAGCGCCGAGAGCACCTGCTGGGCACGGAGTGTGGATCTGGTTTACTCCGCCTCCATTACAGACAGTTAGATGTGGCAGTAGTGATGTTTTAGTTTTGTGAAAAGGTGAAAAGTGAGTGTCATTACATTACCATTCAGTTTGAGGATTACAACAAAAAAGTATATATTTATTGTTCTCGCGTGGTATCGGACAAGATCCTTTTAACAAACGAAGGACATTTATTTTTATCCTCCTATAACTTTACTGTATAAAGAGCTAAAACCTCCAAAGTTTCAGGAATAGTTTGTTGTTATAAGAAGTTTTTGTGAACTAAAAAAAAAAAAAAAAAAAAAAAAAAAAAAGAAATCACGACTGTGGGATATCGTTTGTCCGTGATTTGGACAGCCCAGCGTGCTCCCGACGCAGGGGAAACAAATTCCACCGGCACGGCACGACCAAAACACTTTTTCATACTTTTGTTACATTTTGTATAGAAATGACACAAAATTTCGCGTCAGGTTAAAGGTGATAGAAACTGTTTACACTGACATCCATCTTGATAAAAGATGAGACTCATGAAGCTGTGTTTGCATCTATTTGAACTGCTTTCCACTCCGGATGTCTATTTATGTTATAAAAGGGTCCATTCTACAAATTGTTGTTGGTTATAAACATTAATTTGTGCAAATATTGCACTTCTTTTTTTCAGAACCAAAGAGTTTTTGAAATCTGCATAAAATTACATATTAATAACTTTTTGAGTATTACTTTAAATACTTAGATTTAAAGTTCTGCTACAAGTTTAAAAGATCAGCATTGCTGAACTGCGAAAAATATTGTGAGTGCAGTGTATGTTTTATGTTTTAAAATTTTAGTCTGAACTTGTACAAAATGCAGCAAGACATTAAAAAACAGTTTTATTCGTTATATAATTGACTATATCGATTCATATCAGTATCAGCAGAAATCCAAATTTATGGTATCGGACATTTAAAAAAATGGTATCGTGCCATCTCTAGTAAGGACGGGATAATTTCTTTTACCAGGACTCGGTACTAAACTTTATGCTAATACAACTGGCATTCCCAGTGTACGTCCTCCGATACACATCAGCATGTTTGTATGAAAGCAGCTTATTTTTGAACAAGTATCAAAAAACTCAAGGTTGCATCCTCATTTGTATTAAATAATGCTTGTAGCAAGCAGATTTATCCTGTGCTAAATCACATAATGAGGAAGTAAATCTAGCTAATGATTGAGCCTTTGTAGTTATTGCAACAATTCAGTTTCCTGAGATTTCTGGCTTCCTTTCAGTCGTTCAGGGGACACACATTAGCAGCGTGCGTCATCATATAGCGCATACTAGGCTTCAGTCAGGGGTGATATTACCTCCTCAGTAGGAATACAGACAGCTCAAAAAGTCACCATTATCCTCTCTTACAGACCCCATCATGCTTTCAAGATCAAAGAGGAGCAAGCTTTTATTTAAGATAAAAGCTACTTATTTATACTGCTGCTGCTTTCCTCTCTTTTGGGCCAGTCCTCAGAAAGTTCATCCAGTCCTCAGAAAGTTCATCCAGTCCTAAGAAATAAAAATGTGTACGTTTTGTATGTTTTCTCATGTTATTGTATGAAGTCAAAGTGATTTATAAAATCAGGTTACTTTAAACACAGGTTTTGTTCATTCCACACATTTTTCTAGAAATGAAACCCAGGAAAAATATCTGAAATGATTCATTCAGTTCTATTAATTCAGTTTTATAAAGCAACAAATCAAAATAACAGTTGGTAACTGTTGTCCTAACAAAAGATGTGCATTTGTGTGCATCTCAAGCCTTTGCCTTTAAAAAGAAAGAAAAAAAAGGCTGTAATAAATGTTCACAGTATGCATGTGCAGGTGATTTTTCACCTCATCTACACCTAACTGAGCACTTAAATACAAACACTTCTCATAAACACTTAATTTTCTGTTGATGAAAACAAAGAAAAATATTAAATTTTACTGCGTCATTAAACAAATTTTAAATTCCTCTCATTAAGCTTTTTTCCTTGGGTAGCAATGAGGAGATAAACAACAATGATTCATTAAATGAGGAAGGCTTCCACAAAAGCAGTTAACCTCCTACAGATACACAGAATAACACATGAATTTGCTGTTTTTTAACTTCAAACACTGGAGATTCTATATAGAAAAGTCTTTTTTTGTAAACATCTGGTCCACCAAAACAGAGTTCCAGTTTGTAATGAATTGGCAACGACTGTAAGAGAGGAAGAAATGTGTTGGTGAGTGCTGCACCATTTAAGCACTAACTTACGGCTCTCTGGTGTAGAAGAACAAACGATGAAGTATAAAAGAGGTCGTGTCTTCCTAAAACAGATATGATGAAGTCCCTATGCTCCAGCACACCGTGTAACATTATTCCTAAAAAATGTTGCCAAAGCTTTTTAGTTTTGCTTTGTTTTAGAATTCTGGAATGCTCCATGTGAGTTTCTGAACTATGCACTAAGAAATTCATATCTGCTGTAATTGACCAACTTTTGCCAACGAAGCAAACTTGACCAGAATTCTCAAGCAGGAAATTAATTAACTGTCCTCGTAATCCTTTGAACACGGTGCTGCTTTACTGTGAACGGTTTCTGCTCGTCGTTCAGGAAAGAGTGTTGTTGTTTTGGACAGGAAATAAAAACAAAGCTTCAGCTTTTACTGTTAAAGTGGGTTAAGAATGCAAACTTATGCCTTGCTGTTACACTTTGACTCTTAGCAAAAGCGAGTGGCAGCAGGTCAGTAACAGGATCGGGTATAAAAAGAGCATCTTAGAGAGGCAGAGTTTCTCAGATGTCAAGCTGGGCAGAGGTTCACCAATCTGTCTACTAACTGTGGAACAACTGTTTTAAATATCTGAACGTTTATAGAATCTGGAGAAATCTCTGTGCAAGCAATAAGGCTGAAAACCAGCGCTGGATGCTGCGATCTTCAGGACTTCAGGGTGCACTGCATCAAAAACAGGCACGATTCTGTCATGAAAGTCACTGAATGGCTCAGGAACCCTTCCAGAAATCACTGAGCACATTTCCCCAAACCACCCAGGTAAAGAATAAAACTCTATCATGCAAAGGAGAAGCTATATGTATATAACTATATGATTCAGAAATGCTTTGCTATAGTTGGTGGGAATCACCATACATCCCACGATACGATATTATTGCAATTTTTAAAAATATTTTGCGATATTCAGATTCTGTACATAAAGGTAAACTTTATCAATATTCATTTTCTCTAATATCAAAGTCTCACACTCAGTCTTTCTCTCATTTCAGTTTGATTGTTGACAAACTGAACGGTTTGTATTACAGTCTAGTCCAACTTAACTGAATCAACCATCTGGTACAATTATAGCTATTCTGAACTATGCAGTTTATGAAAACTATGCAGCCCCTTCAGCAACTGAAGAATTTGAAAGTAAATTAAAACAAAATATAATTTTACATTAAATAAAAAAGTTTTAAACTTAATTAAAATAAAACATGTCTTAAATTAAAATAAGTAAACTGTCATGTTTATTGCTGCCAAAAACAAGTTAAACACATTTGGACAGTGAAGGAATGTCAGGATTCTTGCTCAGAAAAAGGATCAACATGCTCTGAAGTCAGAGCACAAAAACCTTTTTGTAACAAAATATCGATTTCTGCTGTCCCTGTATCCATACATTATTAGCAAACAAAATATCACCATACTACACAGTATCGATTTTTCCCCCACCCCTACTTTGCTACAGTCTTCCCTGCAGGCAAAGCTCGTTTAAAACAGACTGAGGCAAGATGGAAAACTGTTCTGTGGTCGAAATCTGAAATTAGTTTTGGAAAACACGACAGGGCATATGTGGAACTAAGTCATGGAATTGACAGCTTGCACACTGAAAGGTTTGTCCAGGTGTGGCTTGGTGCCGTCTGTGGCACAGCGGGTTCAGGGGCAGTCAGAATACCAAAAAATTTGATTTCTACAATACAACAACACAAAAGGTCTTTTCCGTCTTTCACAACATGTAACCACTCTTGGTTTCACACTCACATGATTAACACATGACACGTTTCTGATTTGCACACTGACACCCTTTCAGAAATAACACTCACAGCAGCACTGAAAACTGGCTGACTGGACTGAACAGCTGAATTTTAAAACATGAATAAATATTGTAATTAAGAGGGAAAGAATTTTTTCTAAATTCAAAGGAGCTTTAAATACTAAATAATTTTAGAGAACATTAGGGGCATTGTAAGTCAAATCATTGGGGTACAACACTAGCTTGGCTTTTAAAATGTGGCCTGCTATGAGGTTGGTGCCAAATAATTAGTAAATTAACAAATGAATAGAAAGTAAATGCAGATTTGCACTGTGGCAGCACAGAAAAATACAGTTGTGTATGTGCTGGCCTGTAAGGAAGCTTCAGTGTAGACTGACATGCTTTCATGTGTAGAGTGACTTTAAAGTGCACTTTAATACAGGTTTGAATATCCAATTATTCACTTACAGTATGATAATAGCTCTGAGTTGCTTCCTACAGCCTCTCTCGAGCATCTTGACCAGATGTCTGCTCGAGTCTGTGAAGATGAAACCGAACAGTAAGAACAATAACAGCCTAATTATCATTTTCCTGACACTCACCGAGTGACAGACGAGGAGAGCCCGCAGAGTGCACTGAACAGGCTAACAAGCTGTCAGGCTAACACGCAGCACTGAAACTGATGCGGTGAAGTGCACAGTCACAAAATGAGGGAGGTTTTTTTTATGCTTTCTTTGTCTTGTCACTTTGTGTCATTAGCGTCATTTACAGAAATAGTTTTCTAGTCCATCTCGAGGCACATGCCCATGAAAGTCACACGCTGACTTTACAATAGAATTAGCAATCTAATGTGAACGTCAAAAAACTTTGTCGGGGTTCTGAACAAAGCTAGAATTTCATGTGCTGACAGGAAACAGCTAACAGGCTCATTTCTTTTAGTTGAAAACTTTTCTAAGACAAAAGTAGCACATTTTGAAACGTCAACTTTGAAAAAAAGAAAAGACAAACAACACCAATTTCACACAGCATGTAATAAATAATACAGCTACACTACAAACAGACAGGAGAACATAACGAGAAGACAAAACAACAACAAAAGAAAAGACAGGAAATACAAAGAAGAAGCTTTCTATGCTGGAGACAGCAATAACATTTAGGGTGCACAGTAAATGTACTGTTATTTTCTGTAAACCATTATATAATGCTTTATATCACGGTTTAACATATAGAGACTAGAGATGGACTGATCCGATACTGTCCTAAATTACTGGATCGGATATCGGAGAGAAATAAAAAATGTAATCCGATCCGAAGTATCACAAAATCACCTCACAAAACGCGTTACTTGGTGTAACCCAGCTCGGCGCATCGGAGCGGTATGTGTCAGGTGACAGAGCAGCTGTCTGTGTTGGAGCCTCCTACATGCTTCCTAACAGCAGCGTTTCATGTCTGCAAAAACTATCCCAGAGAAGTAAAGCAAGTGTGTAAGTTCATCC
The DNA here is from genome assembly GCF_963576455.1 of Neolamprologus multifasciatus. Lineage (NCBI taxonomy): Eukaryota > Metazoa > Chordata > Actinopteri > Cichliformes > Cichlidae > Neolamprologus > Neolamprologus multifasciatus. Next base: position 2,429,330 of record NC_140450.1, on the reverse strand, counting down.
CTGAATGTTTGCATAGGTTTTCCACGTTAAGCTTAGCAACTGATATATTGAGCCACAGCTGGACTGGCCATCGGAGTTCCATATTGAGGTGAAAAGGAAGCGAGTTATGTTATTACTTCAAACATGAAACTGATCAATGATCAGCTGATCATCTTTCTCGTTTGTTTATGGCCCACTTTGCGCTAGAAAGAGAAGACCAGCGGATAAACAACAGCAGCACGTTTAAGCGTGATCAGCTGTTGTTAGAATGTATTTAATATTACTTTCTAGTATCAGCTGAGGTTTGCTGGAGCCACGCTGTAAAGCTGCTGGTCATGATGTCGGTTTGAGACTCTTAATCTCAGGGTTAGTAAAGGGACCTCTGGCTAATACGGTGGGTTCTGTGTCGGGCTCATAGCCGAAAACTAGCTTTACTTTGTTGTCTGGGTCAACTTTGCTAGCAGAGACAGAGAGAGGCGTTGAAAGGCTGCTCCAACAGAACTTATTGTTTCAGAGGAAAACACGAACACGGTGTACAGTCGAGTCTTAATAGCTTACTTACAACTGGGCTCGTCAGGCTCTCTTCTTGGCTGCAGTGGTTATTATTATATTTACATGCTTCCAGCTCCCGTTTCTGCTCGATGACAGCTCGTACTTTTCCTTTTTCTCCCTCCCTCGCTCACAGACACATAACGTGTATGGCAGTCCATTCTCCCTGCAGCACGGACTACACTGCCCATGATGCTACATTCTTGAGAGCTATACCGGTAGCATTCTGCCTATTAGCTTAGCACAACAACAACAACAGGCGCTCTCTCACCCAGGAAACACGCAGAGAGAGAGAGCGTCACCCTGTAACCATGGCAACCGTAACGCTGCCGCCTGGAACAACAGAACGTAGCTGTCAAACAAAACCCAAACAGTCCTGACCCGCCACAATATGAAACAGGGAAGTACCGCCGTGTAATCCATTTATTTCAACAAAGTAACTGTATTCTAAATACCACCTTTTTAAACGGTAACTGTAAGGGAATACAGTTACTCATATTTTGTATTTTAAATACGTAACGGCGGTACATGTATTCCGTTACTCCCCAACACTGCACATATCCAAAGCTTGACACAGCTGCTGTAACATAAGACTGACATCCAGCTAACCACAGCTAAAAAGATATTTAGAGAAAACTTACCGTTTCCTCAGGTTACACGAGCTGAGTTGTTTCACGCTGAAAAGTTGTTGTTTTGGCTCTCACTGAAGACACCGACGTTGAACACACAGCTGTTCTTTTGTGCTGCTTTTAAGCGAAACATCCTTTGTATGTGAGGAAAATGCTGTTCATCCTCTTCAGCTCTAGCGTAAACTCTGCCATGTTTTCCAATGTTTCTTCTTTCCGGGTGTCGCTACTTTGAAACGCTTGGGCCGCTCCGCCACAGTTTCAAACTGGTCATGTGACTGCATGGCCGCATCTGATTGGTAAAAAAGTTACCGGAAACTCCACTGGCGGCATGTTATCTAATGTGTTAAACTAATTATTTTTTTAAAAAGTCGAATTTTGCAAATGTAGCGGAGTAAAAGTACCGTTTCTTCTTCACAAACGTACTCAAGTAAAAGTAAAAAGTATTGTGCAAAAAGGTACTTTAAAAGTACTTTTTTTCATAAACTTACTCAAGTAAATGTAACGGAGTAAATGTAACTCGTTACTACCCACCTCTGGATATGTGAGACGGAAACATGAAGATGAAACCAGGAGATGTCCTTACTGAATCATCAGAGCTGAACAGGTGATGGAGAAACAGGTTTACCTTTTAGGTGACATGAATGAGTTGAAGTTATGAACTGTTTCTGAGAGACGAATAACACCAGGATCCTTTTCTACATAGCTGACAGCTGGTAGCTGTGCAGGGGTGGGTCTAGCTTTTGTCGGGGGCATGTAGGGCATTAACAGGGAAAGGGGTGCACAAAGAAAGATTTTTCTTTGTTATGTCATTTAAAAACTTTGAATAAATAATTATCTGAATCTTGCAACAAAACTGGTCATCTCATTAAATGTATAGAAGTCCATTATTGTATATAGTAACTATTAAGTCTAATATACCCTAGTAAGCTATAGTACTTTTTCCTTTGGGAAGGTACCATCTGTGCAGTCTGCAATTCTGTTGAAGAAAGATGTTGAATCTATTTAAATATTGTAGAAAAATAATTGATTTCAGTGCATTTGTTTTATACTTGCATTAAATTAAAGTTGATTACATCGATTAAGGGTGGGGGGTGGTTCCCTAATATTTTTGCTGGGAGTTGGCAACCCTATTAGTTAGGTAGGTACGTACGCTTTAAAATACCAGAATAGGGAGGATGGTGTAGGTTTAAATTTATTAGATTGATCAGTGTTGCTGAACTATAAAATGTTTTGGGTGGAGTGTATTTTTTGCATACAGGTATAGCAGAATAGCTCCAGTCTCTTGTTTTTTAAAACTTGAGTATGAACTTATACAAAATGCAGCAACAGTTTTATTGATTACAAAATACACTATAATGGATTCGGTATCGGCAGATATCCAAATTTATGATATCGGAATTGGTATCGGACATTAAAAAGTGGTATTGTGCCATCTCTATTAGAGACTGGCTGATATAGCGGTTAACGGCGATTTTGTTGCTAATATCACCTGATTTAAATAAATCAGGAAAAAAACGAAGATTTCTTGAAGATTTATTAATATTTAAGTAAACGGGAAGCTGCAGAGTTCCCCGTGGTGGTCAAACACACAAGGCAAGCGTCTTCTTTGAAGTTTTCATTTATCAATATAAATGCTCATAGAGTAGCAAATGCTAATATTGGCTAACATGTATCATTAGGTTGATCAATGTCACAGCCGTTAGACAAACAAAAGTGTCTTTGTTAACTTTCTTGTTCATTTGAATTTATAGTTCATACATCTACATTCATGCCAAAGTGATAAGAAGCAAGCCCTGCAGCCAGGCACCCAACTTGAACCACCACTGAGCACAGGTGTTTGTGTCTATGAAGCCCATGCATCACATTGTGTGGGTGGGTTACAGGCGAACCAGTTACATCCCATTTTGTTTCATCTTCTTACTGTAAAGCTCATCTCATCTTGTTTTTAACCATTATTTCAATTATCTTTGATTTCAATAACCAGCAGAGGATAATATATGAAGGTACAAACTCTGATGAAAAGAGGTTTGTTCATCACTAAAAAGGTTTTCACTAGCCACTATGTTAGGTACATCTGCTCAAATCCTCCAAATATTTAATGAGTGAATCGCAGGAGCAGTTGGTGCACTCAGGCATGCAGGGGACTTCAGGGTGAAGTTCAAAATGAACATCAGAATTCGGAAGAAACGCGATACTTTTCAGCCAAAGTATCGTGTCCTTCACCCGATTTAAATCTACTAGAGCACCTTCTGGCCATAACTCAGCTCTGAGCAGCTCCCACGTTAGGTTCAGTGTCTCACTCACTCTGCAAAACACCACCACAAGAAAACCACATCATAGCTTTTTAAGACCATTTAAAAGGAGGGTGAAATACAGAAAACACTGAGTACCCGAGTGGGGTTCCAGCTACGACGGGTTTTACTGAGGTCTCATAATGTGAGTTATGTTGTGGCTTTGAGTTACTTGGAAACTGGTCAAATAGATTGTTCGGGGTTTTGAGCCAGTGGTTTGGCTTTTCAGATGAAAGACGACAGGGAGATCTTGGCCAAAGAGGCACCATTACTCCAACCAAAGCTGTCCAAAGGCCAAAGACAACTACTTCCATGCACTTGTGTTTGTAGCTGAGGTGATGATGTCTATCCAGCTCATACAATGGCTTGCAAAAGTATTCAGCCCCCTTGAGTTTTCCCACATTTGGTCACATTACAGCCACAAACATGAATCAATTTTATTGGAATTCCACATGAAAGACCAACACAAAGTGGTGAAAACGTGGAACGAAAATCAGACATGATTCCAAACATTTTTTACAACTAAATAACTGCAAAGTGGGGTGTGTGTAATTATTCAGCCCCCTGAGTCAATACTTTATAGAACCACCTTTTGCTGCAGTTACAGCTGCCAGTCTTTTACGGTCTGTCTCTACCAGCTTTGCACATCTACAGACTGAAATTCACTGTATATGACATTTTGCGGGTGGTAAACACAGGCTGTTGTCGACTCAAAATGAAAGGTCCTTTGATCCTCGCATTCACAACCACAGCAAGAACAGACCCAAAGAAATTACAGGATGTCACGCAGAGCTTCAGGGGAGGAACAAAGCCACGAGGGAAAACAGGCAGGTCCAGATAGACCGAGATATAAGCTGTATATCTCCGGCATTATCAGAAAAATTGACAGTGGAGAAGCTCGCGGCCCTTCTGAGAAATTGAAGAGACTTCAGTGTAATACTGTCATGATTCACAGACATGGCAACAGGTTTAACTCTGGATCCCATCATTATCATCAAGGCTTTCAGGCAGTTTGGGCAAAGCGGAACAAACTGAAAGTGGCGAGGGAAGACTCAGATGGGTTGTCACTTTTATTAACAACAAATTGTGCTGCACTGATCATATAACCGTGAAAGAAAGTAGGCAGATACTGAACAGTTAAGGGACGCACAGAGGCGGAGAGAAACACCGCAACGCAGCAATCAGGCTGTGAAAAACCAATGAAATCTGACAGAACCGCAGCTACAGAGTAGGCAGGTGCCCAGTTACATTCATCTCAACCTTGATGGGGCATGATTGAAGCGACTGCTATTAGGAGCAAGGGTCCTCCTGGCCTAACAAGCAACTACACAACTACTACAACTACAGTCTGTGCTATTCACCAGCAAGTCAACAGAATGACGCATGACAAGCAACTTGCTTTTCCTTTGGCTGTGGGCTAACCTTCACACTGCACACCCGCCGGCGCTCTCACATGCCACTTTAGTTCTTGTTTACACTCCCCTCCCAGCTAACCAGACAACCACGTGTGACCACATCTGCTTTCTCTGCCTCGATACTCCACTCTTGTATAATAGTATAATACTCTTCTACTCTGTTTCTTGTAATTTTGTGTAATTTCACACACGAATAACCCTGTGAGGAGCGAAACTATTCCCCCCTTAAGGGATAGTCTAAAACTATTGGAGCAAGCACTGAATTCTCTGTCATCTTAAGCTGAGTTGGCTATTTTACCAGGAGTGTACGCTGCATTTTAGAGGTACAGGAGAATAAGCTTGCCCACAGCAAGCCTGTAGGCATGTGTCAAAGACAGTATTTACAATCATGGAACAACACATGACCCGTCTCCATCCTTCTTAAATCATAGGCAGGAAAGGAAGCAGATAATCAACTCAGACATTTATTACATTTTTTTATATTATGTTAAATGTCATTAACTAAACATTTCCAGCTGTGGAAGTAATTGATTAATTTATGGTGCACAGTCTCCTTATGTGCCCTCCTAAATGGAGCTTAAGGGAGATTAAAAGCAGAATACATTAGAATACATTAGCCAGCAATGAGAAAAGATTGTTAGTGAAATAAAATTAGAATTGTGTTTTTTTTGTTTTTTGTTTTTTTTTTCCGCCTGTCCCATTTGGTTCTTTAGCCGTCAGAATTGTTGTCTGAAGACCAACAAGGATACCCAATGGATTTATTTTGCCAAATGGATCATCATGGCATTGCCGTATTGGTCCATTTGATCGACCTTTGTTTTTATTATTTATTTTATTTTCAGTTGTTACAGACGGGACAGACACGAGTGAGGGACAGGAAAGGGAGAAAGAAAGAGGAAGGAAAAGAAAAACAGAAGGGGAGAGGGACAGTGAGAAAGGGGGGAAGAAAAAATATCTCCGGGATCACCTGTTGAGAGAAAAAGAATAGAAAACAAGCAAAAAAAACAAAAAAACAAAACAAAACAATGCAACATACTATACACAACACCATCGCATTAATCTAGCTAAGTGTAAACAGCAGTAAATACTAAATATTGAATGTTGTTGTGCAGCACGCAGGACAGACAGCGCACAATGTGCTTTGAAGTAGCAGCCAAGAAAGGTGTGATTTAAGTCTACGAATAGTGAACACCCATGTGCACACCTGTGTGGATCGGCGCGCTTGTATTCAAATGGTTTCCCCATGTAATGGTCTGCTAGAGGATGTAGAGAGCCATAGCCCCGTCCCCCAGGGCATGAAGCAGGCATGGAGGAGATCCAGGCCCCAGACATCCAGAGGCCCCAGAGTGCAAGAGCCCAAGGAGGACCACCGGAGGGGCATCCGTGCCACCTTCATGGGAAGGGCTGAGGATCCCCAGATGAGGGGTCACCCAGTAGCCACCGGGCAGAAGCTAGAGGGGGCTGCACCGGCGTGCCCGCCGGCTCTGCCGGCAGCCAGCTGTGCCAGAGTGAACCGAGCCGCAGGCACAGAGGCCGGAGGCCCGAGGGCCCCCCGCGCCCCGGAAGAGGCCTGACCGAGCAGCAGGCGCCAGGCCCCACCAAGTAGCCACCGGGAGTGAGCTGGTACATACCTGAGCGCCCAGCCCCGGACACCAAGAACCACCAACGCACCGACCCCTGAGGGCATCAGTCACCGGCAGGGAGTGTGGTGAGGGGAGATAGGCCTCCACACTTTGGAGGGCCTTGGAGTTCCCAGAGAGGTGGAGTCTAAGACCCGACCTGACATATAGACACAGACAAACAGGCACACACAGACACAGACATGCATTCCCACCCTCATGCACACATATACAAACACTCAGCACTCACCCAACGCAGGAATAAACGTAAATGGACATGTACACACAATCACACTCCCCAAACATACTCTATATCCCGGGTCCAGGTATCCTCACCCCCAGAGATGGAAACGGCACCCAGACCCAAGAGATGTTACCCTTCCCTCCGGGGTGGAGGCAAGCAGACCGCCCCAGGCTCCGCAGCAGCAGGGAGGCCAATCGGACAGCCAGCATCTCTTCCCAGCCCCCCCGCCCCGATGGCTAGCAGAGAACAGGGGTGTGTTAAGACCCCATACCTCCCTCCTCCCGCTCAAATGTAGTGTTGCTGCGTGTTGCTCTAAAGTGTATTTAAAACAAGGGAGAGCATGGTGCTGCTGCCAGAGAGCAGCAGGTGTTAGCACGGCCCCTCCCGAGAACCCTCAATGTCTACATGGATTTAAAATTGAGAGGTGGGCACCGGCGCCAGAGGCAGGTCTGAATACACAGACCGTCTACTGGACGCCGTTAACGTGCCCACCCTCAAGGCCCTATATATATATATATATGTGTGTGTTATGAGAGTGTAAGTAATGTGGATGTCTAAGTTGTGAGATAAAATTGAGGCACAGGTGGCCAGAAGAGGACAGAGGGGGGGGGAATGTCTCCCCTGCACCCTGGTGACACACCCGCACCCCAAAGCCCTACCTGTGTGGGTGGGTGTGGTGGAGCGTGAAGAGGGAGGCAGCCGGGGATGGGGAGGAAAAGAAGGGAGGGGAGGGTGTCCCTCCCTAGGGCCAGCTCCCCCGCTGACCCCAATATGCACCCCCGTCCTCTGGTATCCACCAAGGCAAGGGAGCCCAGGCCCATCCAGACCGGGGCCTACGGCAGCAACACCGCCAAGCCCCACAGGACCCGGGGCAGCCCACTCTACCCCACCGCAGAGGAAACTGTACCCACCCCAACATTCAATCATCTCCCAGACTACACAAGACACAGACACCCAGGTTAAGTTTATTCTCCACCTCTCCTATGTCTCTCCCCCACCTGCAGAGTGGACTCCTGCAAAGATGGAACAACCTCCCTGCCAGTTCAAGAGCCCCCCGGTTAGGCTGATGCACAAGAGGCCCCCTGCGCCAGGGCTGAGCCCCCGTGCACCCACCCGCCCACAACCTCGGCGACACACCGACGAGGACCGAAGCCCCCAAGGCCCAGCCAGAGCCCCAGCACGGAGGCGAAGCACCCCCGAACGCCAAACCCCCATTGTGTTTTTTTAAATAGAAAATCAATATTTTATTGTTTTCACCTTTTACACGTTTGAATCTCAAGCTACTAAACTTATTAATATAAATAATACTCACAGCGAGCATTCGTCCGCAGTCAGACGCCAAACGTTTGCATCGTCCTCTGACATGCGCAGTAGCGTTATCTTAAAATTTCCAGTGTGCAACGACACTCGCTCGAATATGCGCAATTAGTAATATAGCCTCAACTCGACACAAATAATGATAATTATTATTATATTTTGCATAAGACTGTTAAATATTTTGGTTAAACATGAGATGTGGTCAAAAATGAATGAATAAAAGAAACACACCTGAACGAGTGATGAAGATGATCCCCACAGACGCCTCTGTTGTTGTCAGTGATGCCACGATGAAAATCTCTTATTTTTAGAATAGAAATGACAGAAACAATTAGTTGTGTAATCGAGCTCTATATATTTATTTATTTACAATCCAGCTAAACAGCATTTTAAACTGTTAACATATATGTTTAATATTTAACATATACATTCGAATAATTATTATTTATAATTAATAATTATAATTTTTAAGTTTCTGGGGGTTTTTTTTGGGGGGGGGGGTATTCTGTTTTTGCAGGTTATATTTATCATTCCTGCATCATGTATGTTTATATGTTGCAATTTGAATCAAAAACATGAGAAGTATTATATAGTTTTCTAATTTTGACAACCGAGGTTGCGTTGCATCATTATTAGCATTATTTCTGAAGAATTGCATCATGTACAGATAATATTTTATGAAATCCCCCTGCAGAAAATTTGCATCAATAATTTTTTAGAATTTTAAATTTAAAAAAGTGCGGTCATCGGGTCATCGGGATACAAACAAGCTGTACTCTCTCTGCATTTAATCATTAGTTATCATTAATCTCTGGTTCTCTTCTACTGTGTCTTTGCCCCCTCGCCTCAACAGCTCACACTTCCCTGAGCCTGGTTCTGCTGGATGTTTCTTCCTGTTCAAAGGGAGTTTTTCCTTCCCACTGTTACCAAGCCTGGCTCATAGGGGGTCATATGATTGTTGCAGTTTCTCTGTGTTATTGTAGGGTCTTCACTTTACAGTATAACTGTGACTGTTGTTGAGATTTGGTGCCACATAAATAAAATAGAATTGAACCGTTGCAAGAGCTTGGTTCGCATTGCCGGCAATAAGCCGGACTCGTTCCCGGTGGGTGATGGGCTCCGCCAGGGCTGCCCTTTGTCACCGATTCTGTTCATAATTTTTATGGACAAGATTTCTCGGCGCAGCCAAGTGGCGGAGGGCTTTCACTTAGGTGGCCTCAGAATCTCATCTCTGCTTTTCACAGATGATGTGGTTCTGTTGGCTTCATAGGGTGAGGGCCTCCAGCTCGCACTGGAACGGTTCGCAGCCGAGTGTGAAGCAGCGGGAATGAGGATCAGCACCTCCAAATCTGAAGCCATGGTTCTCAGCTGGAAAAGGGTGGAGTGCCCACTCCGGGTCGGGGATGAGTTCCTGCCCCAAGTGGAGGAGTTCAAGTATCTCGGGGTCTTGTTCGCGAGTGATGGGAGAAGGGAGCCGGAGATCGACAGACGGATTGGTGTTGCACCGGTCCGTCGTGGTGAAGAGGGAGCTGAGTGTAAAAGCGAAGCTCTCAATTTACCGGTCGATCTACGTCCCTACCCTCACCTATGGCCACGAGCTGTGGGTAGTGACCGAAAGAACGAGATCGCGGATACAAGCGGCGGAAATGAGCTTCCTCTGAAGGGTGGCTGGCCTCTCCCTTAGAGATAGGGTGAGAAGTTCATCAGCCATCCGGGAGGAGCTCAGAGTAGAGCCGCTGCTGCTCCACATCGAAAGGAGCCAGCTGAGGTGGTTCGGGCATCTGACAAGGATGCCTCCTGGGTGAGGTGTTCCGGGCATGTCCCACCGGGAGGAGGCCCCGGGGCAGACCCAGGACACGCTGGAGAGATTATATCTCTCGGCTGGCCTGGGAACGCCTTGGTGTTCCCCCGGATAAGCTGGAGGAGGTGGCTGGGGAGAAGGACCGCGACCCGGCCTCGGATAAAGTGGATGAAGAATTGAATTGAGTTTATTTTCTTCTGACAAACTTGGTCTTAAAAAGAAAACCGAATGAACTGAGAAACAACACATCATCAGGTTTCCCCGGATCTGTTATTGATGTTAAGCTGCTCAGAGACGCTTTTCTTTGTAGAACTACAAAGATGTAAATGTGCTGGGTCTTTTTTCACATGCATTTCTTTTTGTTATTCTCAATGCCACTTATCACAAATGCTTGATTGTAGTTATTGCTGCCAACGTAATTTAAATTCCATCTTGTATTTTCTCAGGTTTTCTTAGTCTAATATTAAGAATTGATAAAATATTGAATTATAAAATTGGATCAGGTACTGTGCTGTCACAGTACTGTACATAAAAGCATCTGACTGTTCTTTTAATGTTCAGGTCTGACTGTAGCCTGTAGAGTCCCAAACATGCTGATAACAAAAAACCACAGAGGAAGGTTTGGCTGAGTCTGTAAGTATATCAAGCATGAACACATCACAGATTTAGTCTGAATACTTGTGTAAATGTTATTCTCTCCTTGCAGGCATTTGTATAAAGACAGCAAATTATGCAGAAGCTCTTTTCTTTGTCCCATTTTTAATTTCTGAACAGAAGGACTTTCCATATAAACATCAGGGTGGCACACCAGCACGATCAGTCCATTTTCACCTGAGGAAAACCTCCCCCTCTTTTACTTTGTATGAGAATGTCACGTTTAACGCACAAAAAAGGGAAAAGAATAAAAAAAAGAAAGAGCTGTCAGCCTTTTCATTCCTCAATTAGACAAACACACACAATGAGAGCCTGTGTCAGTGCTCAGGCTGTGCCCACGTGGTGGCCTTCCCCCGGGATGGACGCTGCAAAAACTGTCAATACAAAACCATCCATCTGTTCTCTGAGCGGATCTATGGAATTACAGCACAGACGCTGTTAAAACGCCTTTCTCTCTGTGAGGCGGCTCCTCTCTGCACATCTGATTTCAGACCAGTGATCTGTTACCCAGTGGGCCTGTGACAAAATCTGATTACAAACCATTTTCACAGCAGCCGTGTCGATACAAGAAGAGTAAATACGCACAGGCGTCAATAATCACATTACTCAACGTGAATGAAAATTCACTCATTTCAGTCCTAACACAGTGTTTACCTGTTATTTCATTTCAAAATGACTGCTGGGTTGTTTCGGGCCTTAATTGTTATTTCATCATCGTCTCAGTCCCACGTGGAACTACAGGACACTGCAGTGTCACAAACCACAAATCATCAGGTAATAAATATATTCAAAAAGAACAAAGAGAGAAAAAACAGAAGCACTGAAGGTTTCAGGAGGTTTTTAAGATGCTAAATTTGGGCTAATACGCTAAAATAATCTGTTTCCTATGTTTTATTATATAATTTTATAACCCAGAAAACACTGAAAGCATTTCCTTGAAAGCACAATACATTCAAATTTAAGAAACTACAGCAGCAGCATTACAGGTAAAATCCCACATGACTGATTCTCCTTCCTTTATTTGTCCCTTCTTTTCCAATGATTGTGAAGGAGGATTCTTCAGCAGTGTATCATCTAGACGCCTCACTGACGAGTCGAAGGTGCAGCCGGTGAGAATAAAGCCTGAAAAAAGTTTGTGATGAAAAGAAGAAGTCAGGCACGGATGGCTTTTCTGTAGCAGACTCATTACACGCTCCTGCAGCAGCCACCCAAATCCACAGCGGTTCATAGTGCGTCAGTCAAGAGGCCGTGCACTGTCATCACTCGTGCACAGTTGCTATTGTTGCTGTTGTTTGCACAAAAAATATATAATTATGCTGCTTTTTGTGGAGATCTCCTCACAAAACATATTAATTAGATGAGAGAAGCCATGAAAAAGCTGTTATTAATTTAATATATGCGTCTATTCAGTGTGCCATGACAGAGTAATTAACTTGTAGTGGCTTTTGTGTTCTCTGGATTAATACACGCAACCCCCTCAACTTCCCAGCTGCTCATCTTTTTCTCATTTTGCGGCACTGTGACAGAGGCAGGAAGTCCTAACTGTGGCGGCCCTGTGTCACCTTCTATCCTTTCTGCTCTTGTATTTGTGGGGTAGAGCTCAGAGGCTCACCTGCAGTAATTTGCCTTACCTTTTATCTGAGTCCTTTTGCTTCAGCCTCTCAGAGACGATGCAGTGCTGAGCAAAGAGCTGAATTTGTATATTTTTAGTATTTGGAAAGGAAAGGTGTAAACTGAACAACTTCAGTTCATCTTGGCACTGATTCTCTACGTTTCTGGAACTCTGCTGAAGCCGTTGTTCATGTGTAAAATCATCGCAGGGTGTTTTTGGGATTGAGATGTGCCAACGATCATTTTCAGCTCATCAAACCATTCGCTGACCCCTCGTGACCTATGGACGGGGTCTTTAACATCCTGGAAGAGACTACTTCCAGCACAATAGGAAGTTTTCATCTTAGGATGATTGTGGTCACTCAGCACAGTGATTTTTCAGAGGCCCTCTTCTTTAAGGCGAGTGCTCATAACAGAACTGCGCCACTCCCTCATCGCCAGGACAATAGATCAGGTTTTTCCTACACCAGCGTGTGGGCAAAGCAATTTTAGGAAGTGTCAAAGGATATTAACACCAGTGAGATACTGGCTTCTGTCAAGCAAGCAGCCACACGCAGCTATTGTTGCTGCTGTCACACTTATTAAAAGCAAGACCAGAATCCTGCTGCACAGAATTTATTTAAGGAAAACACGGTACAAGGTGCACGCACTGATTTTGATTTTTTGAGGACATTTTTGTTAAATCTAGGAGGAAATTCAGTGTAAGGATGAAAAATGTTTTGCTGCACATGTAATACAACATAATAGCTGGTTTACAAAGGAGGGCGTTCATCAGCAAGGGTGGAACGTGGTGAGAACATGAAATCTACAGTGGGATGCAAAAGATCGGGCAACCTTGTTAATAGCCATTATTTTCCTGTATAAATCGTTGGTTGGTACAATAAAAAATGTCAGTTAAATATATCACATAGGAGACACACACAGTGATGTTTGAGAAGTAAAATGAAGTTTATTGGATTTATAGAAAGTGTGCGATAATTGTTTAAACAAAATCAATTCAATTCAATTCAATTTTATTTATATAGCGCCAAATCACAACAAAAGTTGCCTCAAGGCGCTTCATAGATACAGAGAAAAACCCAACAATCATATGACCCCCTATGAGCAGCACTTTGGCGACAGTGGGAAGGAAAAACTCCCTTTTAACAGGAAGAAACCTCCGGCAGAACCAGGCTCAGGGAGGGGCGGGGCCATCTGCTGCGATTGGTTGGGGTGAGAGAAGGAAGACAGGATGAAAGACAAAGATCAGGCAGGCGCATAAATTTGTGCACTGTTGTCATTTTATTGATTCCAAAACCTTTAGAACTAATTATTGGAACTCAAATTGGCTTGTTAAGCTCAGTGACCCCTGACCTACATACACAGGTCGATCCAATAATGAGAAAGAGTATTTAAGAGGGTCAATTTAAGTTTCCCTCCTCTTTTAATTTTCTCTGAGTAGCAACACGGGGGTCGCAAAACAACTCTCACATGACCTGAAGACAAAGCTTGTTCACCATCATGGTTTAGGGGAAGGACACAGAAAGCAGCACCAAAACCTACAACAACTGCCTCCAAAGCTCATACTGTACATGTAAAAGAAGACATCTATCAATCCCGTCAGCAACTCAAAACATCGCTTAATTGTGATACAAGGAAAAGGCAGGAAGCTGTGATCAATGAGTAATGGGTTGCCTTTTAATTTGAAGGAGACGAAGACTTTGGAGTGCAGGAAAATGGCTTTAGTGTCGTTGTGAAAAGGAAAAGTGATACAATGTTATGTTTTTAGTCTGGATTTCATTAAAAAAGCCAAAAGCAGGGAACCATCGCTGACACATGATTGGTCTTTTAGTTAATAAAAGAAATTAAGCATGATGATCAAAATCTCTGAATATGCGTTCGTGGTTTTTTGTGTGTCTGTCGTGTTCTGAACAATCCAAAGATATCCAAAGAGACAGGATGTTATACAGACTGCAGGAGCTCTGGGATTATTTTATATTACTGTTATTACTATGCAAATATGCAAATGTACTGTTTATAAGATTGGGGAAACCTGCAGTCAGCTGAGACTGAAGAAGTCACTTGGATGAGTGACGAAACGTTTCTCCCAGAAAACATACGTCCAGATGAACAGAATCAATTTTTGGAGATTTATTTTCCTGGATGATTGAGAATGCATCAAGACTGTTATTACTACATACCAAGAATATCTTTTTTCTGCATCAATTCACTTCCCAGAAGAAAAAGCAACGGTGGAACGAGCCGAAGGCAAGAACACAGACTAGATAATTATTTCTTTTATTGCTATGTGCTCCCCATTACAACAAACAGCATCAGTAGTGTACACTTCAATCTACACAAATACATAGTAAAGCAAATAGAACAGAGAGTGACTTGCGTTCATGACAATCCAATACTTCAATGCATGGACAGCACAGGGGTATTGATACAGTACATGGAAAATCCTATGCAATAACAGCTGTCTGAGGCTCAGGGATTGTCAAAGTAACATCTACGGCTACTCTATTTATCATTACAAGCTCTCTATAGCATTAGCAGCAGTGTTTATAGGCAGCAAGTAAATGATGTGAAAAGAACTGGGGAGAAAAATGAACTACAAACAGCATAAAACAGCTTTACTGGCGCTACGCTATAAAATAAAGCATCTGTCTGGTCAGTTCACGCTGCTGTGTTGCAACGACTCGGATAAAGACTTCTACAAAACAGCTGTGAAAAAACAGCTTTCTGACAAGTAAAACATCTCAAAAATGAGCATGTATATTTACATCTAATTGTTTGCAAAAACAATGTCATTTCTAGTCTACTGTGTTTGTTAACAAGCACAAATCTGCTTCCAATGTGAAAATATGACCGGAGAAAGAGGTGATCAGTTTTCAATGGTTTATCCAATGCAGCTTATCGGCCGGCTGCTGCGCACGCTGTGACAACAAAGCAGAACCCTTTAACTTTCAATAAATATTTATGCACTCAATGCTATATACATGTTCTATACATTGGCACACAGGACTGAGTGTGGATAGTTGCAAGCTGTTTCTTTGCTGAAAACACAAATCTGTGCCTTTTGCTATTGCAGTCAGATGCATGGTGGTTGCAAGGAAATCCACTTATAAATAAATAGCTTTCTCTCTCCAAAACCTTTTTCCACCTTAATAAAAAAGCCATTTAGAGAATACTTTGGAAAGAAAGATGTTCCACATACAGTAAGTCTTTTTTTTAAATTCCAGCTTATTGTACTTACAACAAAGCTTTGTTCCTGCAAACATAAAACGTACCAGAGAACCTTGTTCAGGCTAATTATGAAGGGATCTAACGAGCTCCAAAGGCCATTAAGCAATTTTTATATTAAAACTGAATGACATGGCTCTGTATTGGCAGACTGTGAAAGGGTTGCTCAATTTTCCAAGCTCAGTACTGACAGATTACATTGTTTTAGCTCTTCATAAAAAAGCTAAAAGCACAGCTGGAACAAACAGCTGGGTGGTGAAGACAGTGAGAGATGGCGGGGACTCCTGAGCTAAAATAAGTTGGACTTCATTGCAGGGCAGAATATTTAATGTGTCTAAAAGTTAAAGATAATGTCTGCATCGCTGTATTTGTTTTTTTTTTGAGTTTGTCTGGTCCCTAGTGTACGGAAGAGGATTAGGGCCAGTGGAAAAAAGAATCTGAGAAAAAAGTCAGAATTCTGAGATTAAAGTCGGAAGTCTGAGATTAAAGTCGGAAGTCTGAGATTAAAGTCGGAAGTCTGAGATTAAAGTCGGAAGTCTGAGATTGAAGTCGGAAGTCTGAGATTGAAGTCGGAAGTCTGAGATTAAAGTCGGAAGTCTGAGATTAAAGTCGGAAGTCTGAGATTGAAGTCGGAAGTCTGAGAATGAAGTCGGAAGTCTGAGATTAAAGTCGGAAGTCTGAGATTAAAGTCGGAATTCTGAGATTAAAGTCAGAATTCTGAGAAAAAAAGTCAGAATTCTGAGATTAAAGTCAGAAGTCTCAGATTAAAGTCGGAATTCTGAGATTAAAGTCGGAAGTCTGAGATTAAAGTCGGAAGTCTGAGATTAAAGTCAGAAGTCTGAGATTAAAGTCGGAAGTCTGAGATTAAAGTCGGAAGTCTGAGATTAAAGTCAGAAGTCTGAGATTAAAGTCAGAATTCTGACTTTTTTTCCTCAGAATTCAGGAATAGATGAAAAAAAAAAGACGTGCCCACTTTTTCCCAGTGGCCCCAATCCTCTACCGTACTAGTGGTCAAAGGTCAACTAATGCAGCTTTAGTTATTAGGCTCACCTGTGAATGCAAACACAATCTAACACAGCAGTTCTGCTAACAATTCATCATGTTTACTCTTTGCTGACATTCCTTAAAGGTTCTTATGATTTTACCTGATTATGGAGGTTTCGGGCAGCGAGGATGTGTAGGCTACATAGGCTGCCTCCCTTCCTTCCCACATCACTGCCCTCTACGACCTCAATAACAAACACAAACAGAAAGCTTCATAGGACAAGGATTTATAGCGGTGTGTTGATATCGGATTGCATTTCTTTTCACAGGTTAACAAAAAGTCACGGTAAAAGTGAGGCTAAAGTAAAAACACATTTTACATGTATTATGAATAATTTTGATCCTTTGACCTGAGTGTTGTATGGTCTATTTTATATGACATACAGCGCTGAGAGGTGCATGCTCTTTAGTTGGTTCTCTTCTTTGCCCTTAAGTATTTCTGAGAAGAAGAGAAAAAACATGGAACAAAGCTAAATTTGAAAGGCAGCCAGCTTGGTGCAGCGAAGCGACTGTTAGCAAAAAGTGAGCTCTGTCTAACAAAGCTGTTTCTGTACTAAACACAGAAACAGGATGAATGCTTCGGTGCTGATAGGTGGTGTTTTCTTTGGACAGAGCCGGTTAGCTTTTTCCCATGTTTTCAGTGTTTATGAAAAACTAACTTAATTGTATACAGAGGGTATCAAACATCTCGTCTCTCTGCACTCTGACTTTTCTTTAAGTTAACAGAAACCCTCATGGCATTCTGAAAGGAAAGCTATATCAATAATCAGTCAATAATCCCTTTGTGAACAGTCCCTGGAAGGGTAAACACTGGCACCAACATCTGTCAGAACTGGTTAAAAATGTATTTGAAAGCATCCCACTTTCTTAAAATAATACTGATATTTTCATGTACAGCATTTACAGGAAGCTTTATAAATAGTGCGTTGGGGAAATTCATCTCTGTCCGTGTTTCATATTCACTTAAAGTACGGTAAATCATTTTTCACTGAATACTTTGACGGCTGAACTTTCTGTGAGTCGAGCTTTAACGTTCGATTTCTGGCAAGAAAACCGGCAGTTTGTAACATTCAAGTAGTGGGAACTCTCAGCTGTATCAGATGATCTTTGACTATTGTTCATTTTAAAATGACACCGAACTCTGACATCTACCTCAAAGGTCACAATGTGGGGACAGGATATAAATGCAATCAATTAAAACGCATCGTAAAGCTGAGATTTATCCAAAAAGAACCAACGTGGCAAACATGGCCTTTAGTGGAGTCACTTTTTAAATGAACTGAAATGCAAGAGGCATCTATTTCTATACTCTCTGAGTTCTACTAAATCTACACAGCTGAATTAGCTCTGGTCTCTGCACCTGCTCACACTTTCTCTCTGGATATCTGCAGCAGCGTCTGCAGGCAGCAGGGGTCTGCTTTATTCAGTAACGAGACCAGGCGACAGCTTGTCCGGAGGGGGAACGCAGACACCTTCCTCCACCTGCTCTCTCAGTTTTCACTGTGCAGGTGACGTTAGAGAAATTTTGCCTGAACAAGTGAACAAGGCGATAAAACGAAATAAATGTCAGACATCGGGAATGCATGAGTCAGAGCAACAAACATCTTTTGAATACTGAACTGTCCTTTGGCTGTTTTGTATCCCTGAAAGTATTCACTATGAACGTAATTTAGCTTTTCATTTGACGCGGTTGAAAACTCCGTGTGGCCTCTACACCTTAAATTATTTCATATTTGTTTCATATTAATATAGAAGTATGAGGGCAAAGTAGCACGGCTGTTTCAGCCTCAGTAATCTGGAAGCTGCAGGTGGTTAAAGAGATATTTAGAGTCCGTATCAGGGTCAAATTCTTACAAAGTGAACCAGCACTTTTCTTTCTCTGTGTTTCTGGTGTGAGAAGACTCAGGATGAAGCTGGATTATCTACTGTACATTACGAGTCCTAAAGGCAAAAGCTACGACTTTCATCGCTCCACTTCAGAATATGCCACAGGCTGCCGACTGTCCACCAAACTGCTTGACCTTTGACCCTGAGTAGGAGCAGCCTGGGTGGACAGCTTCCTGTCAGTGAGGTCCGCATGTCGTGGAACCCGCCTTGGTGCTGTAGTGATCTTTGATGGGGTTTTCTTAACCGGAGCAGGCGTGGTGATGTGTTTCGCTGCACCGCCCGATGTGGCGGATCCTTTGCCCGCGCCTTGTTTCCCACCGCGAGTGCCGTTGGCCGCTGCTGCGGCCGTTAATGTCTCAAGGAGCTGCGAGGCTGATCCGAAGCGAACGTGTTCCTCGGTCTCAGCCGCCTCCGCGAACATAGACAGGGCTCCGGTGCGCTTAGTGCAGGAGTCGCAGCACAGCTTGTTGTAGCCTGGGATAGAGCAGTATCTCGCTAACACCTCCATTTGGCAGAAGATGGATTTGTCCCCATTACACGGCTCATCTGTAAGTCAAAGAGCATACAGTGTAAGCTCGCCGCAGCGTCAAAACTCTGCAAAGTTTAAATGGCCTTGGAAAGAGATCAAAAAAGCAGAAAGGGATGCCTCACAAAGCGCAGAGGCGTTGCTTTTAATTAGAGACTGACAGCAAAGACAGTGTGCACATTCTCACAGTACATCCAGCAGAACGATGCTCATTTTGTTCTGCCTGGATGGAGATGTGACCCAGTTTCTTTCACTACTGTACAAACCAATTCCAAGCGTGTTTGGTGTTGGCTCTGGTTCATGCTTTCAGGAACCAGAACTTCATTCAAGTCAGTCTCTGCTTTTCTTTCTCTAACAAATAATAAGTGCTGAGTGTTGCTTAACAAGACTCACATCTGTCCTAAAACGACTTCCAGAGACTCTTCTGAGCACATGCATGAAAATGTCTCAGGTCTAATAAGAAACATCTTTTACCTTGTTTAATATTTTGGCATTCAATTGCTCCCCTTTAACACAAAAATGCAAAATAAGTACCTTCATCTCTGCTAAAATTATAAATAAATATGCACGGCAACATGGTAAAGATTTAAAGTAAAGGTAATAATCGCACAGCAGCATCCGCCCTCTTTAAAGGCCAAACAAACCACAGACGTTTTGTTTATTCAAACCTCTTCTTCTTCTTCTCCTTTTTGAGGGACGATGTTCTACATAAACTCCCAGCATGCACAGATAAAATAAACACATGCATCTCGCCGACTTATGAGTGTGCTACATTATTATTATGATGAGATGTATCTCTGTAACTTAAATACTGACTTGGCATTTATGTATGCAGCGACATTTACAAATGACTTGCACTTCCACTGACACGATCAATAAAATACGCTCGTTTAAAAATCTGTGTGCTGTCTCAGAAAGGCCACGTAGGGGCTTAGCGCGGGTTATTAAAATCAGAAGAAGGCCCATGAAAAGGTTTGGATTTGGCAGGATTCTGGATTCTGCTGATTTTCATCACTGTTGTAAACAAACACAAAGCTTTTGGGGGTTTTGTCTCATTTTGTTTTCACTGCACGTTGTCCTAGAAAAGTGACACACAATCTATAAATTTCATGTTTGTGATCGTGTCCTGTCACGGCTGTACAAACAGGTCAACTCTTGACTTTAGTAACCTGTTAAACGTCCTTCAGCAGCAGCATGTTAGCTTCTCATAGATACCAAACTGTTTCAACGACATCACTGGACAGCCCCCTTCAAACATGTCACAGCATCTCACTCGTCCTGACTTTAACACGATGTTTCGTCTCCTAAACGCTAAGCCAGCCTCCTGCCTTGAGTTGTTTTTTTATTTTTGTTGAATACAAGTCACCCAGACCCTGCATGCTTTGGTGTGCATTGTAGCTTAAGAGTTACACTTTTGTCCCATCTGTTCGCTAAAAGCTATCCTAGAAATCTTGTGTGGAACATTCAGTTCTTTTGAAAAACTGAGATCTGCCAAAATACAGGTTTTTATTTCTACACTGGACATAACATAGTTTTTATTTTATTGTAGAGCTTTCTGCAGGTTAACCTCAGGTTCTTTACAGATCTTTGCAGGACTGTTGGCGAACTTCCTTCACATCTTGTCTCATTGCAGATTAATGAACAAAGAATATTTGGAGCATCTCTAAAAAGTTTCTTCTAAGGTTGTGTGACAGGTTTCAAAACAACCAACAGCAGCAGACTTTGTCATTAACCTTTGTATGTTTCTATTTGTATATTAAGCACAAGCTAATTAACACATAATGCACTTATGACATTGTACGCTCTACAAAGTTTCCCCTCAGAATAGAAAGTGAGCGATTATGCAGTTTACTTAATGAAGACACAAACATATATTTCTGTGTTATTAGATCTATAAATGAGATTTCGATCAAAGCAGAATTGAATGATTCCTTCGGCTTCACTTGCCTTCATGCATTTCAAACCAAAGTCTAGCAAACATTCGTGCAGGCGCCTTCCTGTGCTACCACACTTTTTGTGGGGTGAAGCAATTTCATACAGACGCTGGACACTTGTCATCGCAGCAGCTCCAACTGGAAGAATGACGTTAGCAGCAAAGTTAGAGTAATAATGTGTTATTGCTTCACAAATGTTATTGTCTGGGCTTTAAATCACTAAAGGAAATGACTTTAAATGTGACAGGACGGCATGTTTCAGTCGATAAAAGCATGTAAAAGGACGCACTGTTAACATCTGAATACATTTTTCTTCCTTCAAGCAGCGACTGATTTAATTTTCGAAGCTGCACAAAACTCGAAGTCTGAATCAATCACGGGAAATGCTTAAATGAAGTTTTACTGTTGTTGAGATGTCAGCAGAGATGCTTCCGTCTACCTGGTCGTGAACTGCACTCACCATGAACAATGTTGGTGCTTTCTAATGAATTATTGCAGGCTAGATGTTCACTATTTTGAATTGGGCCGAGCCCGTTTCGAGGGGCTGCTGATCGATTTTCCTTTTCATTTAAAAATAAATGGAAACCGTCGGCTGGCTGCGAGGTCAGAGGAAAATGCAAGATTTGTTAATTTTTTATGAAGGACATATAATCTGCTAAAATGAAGAGCAAATGACATGCATTATGTATTTTGTCTAGAGGACCTGCTGGACTGAAAGACGGGCATGCTCGAATTATTGATCATGTGGAGGGAAGCACAATGTGCTGAAATGTTAATGGAGTCAATTAAAAGAAGACGCTGCATGTTTGCACCATCAGACATTCTTACCGTTGCAGGCTCCAGGTTTGCACGGCCTCACGTGTTCGGGCTTTTCTCCGTTACACTGATCTCCAATCCGGCAGGTGATCAAACGCCTTTCTATCCCCTCTCCACACGTCACAGAACACTGAGCAAGTTTGAAAAGAAGAAAAGTGATAATTCAAAAAGAAACAACACTTCTTACTTTCCTCAGAGTTTTATATGTCAGAAAACTATCCTGGGAATACATCGCACAACTAAAGTATTTTGTCTGCGTCTCACTTTGCCTGTAGCTTCAGTGACATCTGTATTTTGTACCCAGGGAGTCTGGTGATGATGATGATGATGATGGTGGTGAATTAACAAACTTAAAGCCCTCAAATGAAGCCAAACAGCATCTGAAATCTCAACAGGCCCAGGTGGAGAGATCCTCTTTCTTCTGTTACAACATTTTGAATAATTTATTGATAAACCTGCAATATTGAAGCAATCAATCGCATCACCTGTGGCCCCGTGTGTGACACGTGGCTTTCTACCCAACCTTTAAGTTTGGCCACTGAGACCAGAAACAAACGTTTCCCTTTGTTGTGATCGGTTAGAAAGACGACATCAAAACCTCAAATTAAACTGCAATTAATAATGTGAGAACTGGTGAAGCAGCAAACACACCATTAATTATTTGGTGGATCTTTGTCTCATGTTTTAGTCTGAGATCTCCTGTGAACGTGAACGTCAGCAAAATAATTGAAACTTGTGCACGAAAACACAGAAAACTGCAACTTTTGTCTAATTTGGCTAATTTCATGAGATTTTGTCCAAACATATTCCATCAACCATGAAGTAAAAAAGCATGTTTTTATGATTTAAAAACATCTTTAATTTACCAACAAATTATTAAAGAAACTGCACCACTAAACTGTACATATACTATACATATATATATATATATATATATATATATATATATATATATATATTAGGGGTGCAACGATACACAAAATTCACGGTTCGGTTCGGTTCGATACTTTGGTGTCACGGTTCGATATTTTTTCGATACAAAAAAAATGTTCATGCCTTTTTATTAATTTGTCATTTATTAAATTTTCACGGCACATTCTGCACCACATCTCTGTGCGTTCATCATTTGTTTGAAGCCAGCTCACCTCCTGCAACCACTTTTCAGAGAATACGCGCTTCTTTTGTGGTTCGGACTCCTTCTGACATTTCTTTGGAGGTGGAGGAACATCACAGTAACTGCTTAAAGGAGCTTCTTCGACATCTTTAAGAGTTCTAAACAAATGTCTGTCCTCCTGAAAATCTTATGTACGCAAACACGCGTTGCAACTTCTTATCTTGTGCGGGTTTTTATTTTGACAGCGAATGCGCACCTGCGGACCACTTATGTGCAGCCCTGGTTATTTAGCTCGTCATATTGCAGCCACAGAAATTCTTTTGTCCATGAAACCATAAAGCTGCACTTTCTTTTTTCCTTATAGTCTGATTTGTCATAACCTTTCCGTTTTGTGGTAAGCTTTTCTTTGGCTGTCACTTCTTCACCCTGACCTGTCTTATTTGGCTCAGCAGAACTAAAATATATATCCTGCTGCTTTTACACACGCACTAACATAACGCTCAGCGATTCTCTGCGCGATCAACCTCTCACATGTTTAAGCTGCGGGAGATTTCACTTGTCATGTTTGCATAGTAAGCTAACGATTGATAAGACGATGTCAGAGGAATTGGTGCGCAAATTATCATCACTCACCAATCAGTACTGTCGCTCTCTATACACAGTTCACGCGATTGCAAAGTGAAAGCAAAAAACAAGCGCAAATTCAAACGCGATTTCAGTATGTCACATATTGACAGTGGCCGATGCCAATGACATAATTACCCAGCTACATTTCCAAAAGAATGCAAAAGCATTGACATATATTTTTCCTTCCTAGGATAGGCCGACGGGCAGGGCAGAGATAGATTTTGGTAGCCCGACTGGAAAAAAGCCCCGTCGGGCTAGCGATTTTGCGAGCCCTGTATCTGATTGAGGAATCACTCATCTTTGGAAAAGAGAGTTTATTATGGAGAAATGTCTCTTTCCAAAATAAAAGCTATACTATACGCTTCTTCTGGGCTATATTCTCAGCAGCATATTAAACATATCAGGTCCCCATAAGGAGAATCGTGTGCTAACGGCTGTCTAAATGACTCGGGTAAAGTTTGTAGCATGCTGCTTGTTGTTTTTCTCTGCTTCCACTTGTCTTTGCACTAGGATGATGTCGGAGTAAATGTGCAGTCATATTGGTTGTGTTCCCACTAGTGCTGTCAGCGTAAATCTGAAATGACATTAACGTCACAACACGGCAAATCTCCGTTAACGAGCTACCGCGGATCACCTCATGAGTGGGGCTGGAAGACGTCAACACATTAACGAGCTAACTGCGCTAACACACTAGTTCCCACCAATTGAGCATTGCTGGCACATCCAACATACTGTTTTACTTTTGTCCATGACAGGCTTACCTTCAGGGTCATACATCACATGAAAACCAAAATAGTTCCAAACGCCAGATCTGAATGAGGGTGGGGGAGGTTCAATTTGCCATGTTGCAACTAGCCTAGCTTCTGTCTCGCTAGCTTGCCCTGCGCTCAGTGAATCTGTGTTCGACTACTCCGCCTAGGCTGCACTGTCGAGCGCAGATCCACTGAGCGCTCAACACAGACAGCATCATCAGAAGGAAAGTTGATAAAATAAATTAAAAATGTTGTATCGTTCGATACATATGCGTACCGAACCGAAAGCACTGTATCGAACGGTTCGATATCGATACGAGTATCGTTGCACCCCTAATATATATATATATATATAGCTAATCAGAAGCTGTAGCCCAATCATGTTACAAAAACCCCACCCACACAAATGAACAACTAACACAAAGACACACATCTCATTAGCTCTTTTTTGCATCGCGACACTCAGCCTGATTTATTGAATTCTTTGATGTGGTTTTTTAAAGGTCTCATTTGGAGGAAGTGCAGGCTGTAAAACTGGCATGTTTCCAGATGAGATGCGACGCGGCTCTAAATTAAATATTACAGATGCCTGATTCTTTGTACAGAAACCCCTGCTATGTCAGCTTAGGTGCCATTCGGTAACAGAAAACAACGTTACATTAACTCTTTAAGACCTACCATAGAACCAAGTCTGCCAGAGCTTATATTATATGTTTACATGCTGTGGAGCCATTTTTGGGAGCATTTCAAGTTGCTATACATCAATACAACCATCATAGCCCAGATTTTAATAATATGTCTGCATTAAGTGCATAGTAATTACATAAATTGCAAAAAAGTGCAATAAACTACAAAAAAATTGAAAATCGTTTTTGTTTTTTAACATATATTTCTAGTTAGAGAAATTTAAGAGGCTTATCCCTCAAAACTGTAAATACAAAAAAGTTGCACAAAAAAGTTTCCCACCACAGGAAATTTATTTTGAGTGTCTTCATAGTTTTATTTTTGAAATACACCAATTTTTATATACTGCAGGAAAAACAAAAATAAATATTATGATGCAAATTTGCAAAAAAGCAGCATATGCATCAAAATAAACTTTCCAGCAGTGCAATATGAGTCCTAAGCATCCCAGAAACCACACAGAAAGTCATAAAGTCAAACATAACTTTTAAAAACACCAGTATAGGCTCATGAGGCCCTGATGGTAAAAACTACATTTCCGCGAAAATGACGTCACGTCCGGTTTCGGGCAGGTCATGGAGGACATGCGATAGTTCGCGCTGACGTCTATTCCAATGTAGGAAGTGTTACAAACAGCTGATCGGATCAGCAAAGCGTGTTTCTGGAATATTATGTTTTTGTTCCTGCAAGTGCTTTTTATGCAGTTTTTGCAAAGTTATATGTGGAAGGAAACTGTGACCGAGGACAAGCTGATGGCATAAGATGTAAGTACAACTCCTCCGGTTTCATATGCAAAAAAAATTATTGCGCTAGCTCACGTGGTTGCAGAGCTACCGGGATTTAAAAATAGTTACGCAAAACAGAGCGTGCTGCTCTGACCGGCTTTAAAGGGTTAAGAATGAAATCAGTCACAAAGGTCTTCACCCTCACATCAAAGACAAACAGCAAATATAAACGACTCTTTCAGATGTGATTCTTTGATCTGCGACTCAAAAAAAAAACTTTTTCAAGCAGTAACGTGAAAAGTAACGTGAAAAATATTTGCCACCTTAGTAATTTCTCCATTTTTTTGCATATTTAACATGTTTCAGATCATCCAAAGTTACCTTTGTTACCCAAAGTGACAAAGTAGCAGTCGTCTAAACCCAATAAACGCTTGTGCTACACTTGCACAATCACACTTTGCAATCAAACAAATAAATGGGAGTGTTTCATATCACTGTGGAGGGAATTTAGGCCACACGTCTTTCCTGGAGGGTTTGCAAACATGAACGGTTTAAGGTCCTACCATCGCACCACCACGTCTGATGTTTGTTTGTTTTTGATAAAATACTGTTAGCTTGAATCCAGATGTAGCAGGACTCAAACCTTCCAGACACTTCTGCTTTTGTCTTGTCAGTTCCCAAAAGTCTCGGCGATGATCCAGATGTTTTTTGGCAGATGTGATTCGAGCTTTTGTATTCTTTTTGGTCAGCAGTGGTCTTTGAAACCTTTTCCACAGTGACAGATGTCAGTGAGTTGGTTTCTCAGCTGCTTCTTTATATCGTGGAATGATGCGCTGTTTAGTTTGCTGCACTTTCCATAAATGGAGGAAATTACTTTTCACACAGGTTCAGGTAGGTTTGGATATTTGTTGTTTGTTTGCTTTTATTTTAATTAATAAAATGAATATTTAAAGACTGCATATTGTATGTTTTTGCAATACCTTTATTTAATAATATATTTTTTAAAGATCTGAAACATGAAAATATGACAAATATGGCCCCCGCCCCGACGAACAAATACATTCAGTGGATACCTCTGACCAGGCTCCGGTCCTCCACTGGGCAGGACACGGCACTCTGTTGCAGGGCCTTCGACTCTCGGGCTTCTCGCCGCTGCAGTATTTGCTGTGGATGGAGCGGTTCGTGCCATCATGCAGGAACTGCACGCAGCGAACGCTTCGGATCTGAAAGCCTAGGCTGCCGCAGGTTTTGGTACAGTGCTCCCATTCCTCTGAGATCCATCTGCAGGGAAAACAACACAGGATCACTGACGTCACCTGGTAACTGCCACTGAGGATGTAAACACAAGGGGTGCACATTTTAAAAGAGACCAGTTCCAATAATAAGAGTTATTAGAGTATGAGTATGCTACGTCTGCTTCAGGCTCTCCTACTGGTTGCTTAAACCATTTCCTCTGAATATCAGCTCCCTCAAGTCATCTCTAGACTTCTGGAGAAACTATTTGTCATATGTCAAAGTAGGAATGCAGGTCAGCCATTTAAACCAATAGCTGTGCCTTTATGCTCACTACAACAGACCAGTACCAGTGTCCAGCTGTTCTACCTTAAATCCAATCAAATCATACCTTCAACTGTGACCACACTTTAAAAATTACCAACATGCTTCATAATAAAACTAACAATTGATTTTCTGAGGTCAAAAATCAGGCGAGCAGTATTTATTGCAGATTTTTTTGGAAGGTGGAAATTCCCCTGAGTGATATTAGAAAGACTGATGGTTCAATCTGCTACATACATCAATCGGCAGTGAATAAATTATTGAGTAAAAATATACTTTTAGATGCGGCCTGTCACAACAGGAAGGGATTTCTGAACGGAGGAAAAGGGGCAGGAAAAATGGGAAGCGATTTATGTCGAGTTTTCACGGAAGGAAGCAATAAATAAATAAACAAAGCGTGGAATCCAGGAGCAGGCTCGGCTACACTGACGATGAAGAGAAGGTTTCTACGGAGAATTAGTATGCAGAGGTGACATGTTTGTTAACAGAAAGCCTGAGCGCAGACAAACACCTCAGACAAAAGACGCCATCAGCACAGAAAGCCGCTGACGCCTCCACATGAATCAATAAAGACATTTAAAATTCGGCATGAATCCTCTTACATTAGATTTCCATTAGCTTTAATCTATATACTAGCAGGTCTCTGAATGCACTTCATTTCTCAAAGATTTCCCAAACTCTATGAAGGCACCGCATGAGCAGGTTTTTCTGTTTTTGCATGCCTCAAGAAACATTGTTGTTCAACGTAGGACGAAAAGGCTCCATAATAATGTTTCAATAGGCAGTAAGATTTAACATTTAACAGAGAAAGATGAGTTTTTTTGCACATTTTTAAGGGTTAAGTGACAGCGAGCATTTCATCCTGTCAGAGATGATTTTTCAGTGATTTTGCAACATTTCAATGATTCATTTGATCTCAGTCATTAATGTCTGTGGTAACCAGAGATGGGCAGTAACGCGTTACTGTAATCCGATTACTTTTTTAAAGTAACGAGTAAAGTAAGGGATTACTATTGCAAAAACTGTAATTAGATTACCGTTACTTTCCCGTAGGAACGCTGCGTTACTGCGTTACTAAAACCGTGATTTTTTTTTGCGAGAATGTCTCATGACAGTGACGTAAGCGAGTGCGACGTTCGTGACAGCAGCTGTGTGCAGATCAACAATGGATCATATATCGAGTGCAGAGAGAGTATGAGCGTGCAGCGTTTAAAGCGTGGAAGTACTGACCTTACTTTGAGTTTGATTCCATAAAAAGTGACAAAAACATTAGTGTCCGTTGTGCGTGGGAAGAAAACTTCTTTTTACAGCGAAAAAACCCCTAAACTTCCGAGCAAGCACCGAGTAGCTACGACGTAATGGGAAACTCACAGAGAAACTCGCGGATTCTTCCACTGACCGCTGCACACCTGCACCAGGGTAAACCTCCGCCTACCCCACTCCTGCTTTACAGGTGAAAATAGAGCAACAGGTCCGCTAGTCTTTGACTTTATTTATTTTCTGCTGTGTTTTACTTGCATCTATTTGAAAGACTGAGTGTAAACACACAAATATTTTATGTGCTGGAATGTGCAGAAAATAGGTTTAAATGTTAAACAAATTTCTTCCAGTCAGAGAATGTTGCAGATAATTAAATGTTTGCTTGATGCATAAAGTTAAAAGATTAAAACTAATAAAACAAGTTTTAAAAAGAGACTTTTCCCTTTGATTACATTTTGTATGATGATTATGCAGAAAAAGTAGAATTGGGCTGAAAGATCTATCACTTTATCACCTATTCAGGTTGTAAATCGTGTTTTTAAAAAGTAACTAAGTAAATAATTACTCTTGAAAATAAGTAATCAGTAAAGTAACGGGATTACTTTTGGGGGAAGTAATCAGTAATCAGTAATTAGTTACTGATTACTTTTTTCAAGTAACTTGACCAACACTGGTGGTAACTAATCTGTCTGCATTTTTTACTTTTTATTTTGAGTGCTGTAACTTTTTTAAAAGAAACCAAACTGAAAAGAAGTCAACGCTCTGTGCTCATATCTTTTCTCCGGTGCTTTGGCAGGTTTTCCAATAATTTTGTAGTAAAAGTATAATTTATGTCCATCTAAGGTCAAATTATGCTGCATCATGTCAGAGTTTATCCCAGTCGGCTAAACCTGGCAAGTTACTGTGACAAGATTGCAGTGGATTACTCCTTTTATATACCGAGGGTTACACACTGACTGTGCCAGAGCAGCTCGAGTTCACCAAACAATCTCACGAACATTCGGTGAACATGAAGAATGAGTTTAATTAAAAACTGTACGTATTGAAGTTCTCGTGAATTGTAAGACAAACGTTGATTAAACTAAATGTGAAAATACACCAGCTTCGTGATCCCACATCAGTCTTGAGTCGATGCATTTCTATCCTTTAAGGTGCAGCGATGCAAACATCCTCCTTGACTTTTCTCATCTCTCTTTTTTTTTTTTTTTCCTTCCGCCTGTCCCATTTGGTTCTTTAGCCGTCAGAATTGTTGTCTGAAGACCAACAAGGATACCCAATGGATTTATTTTGCCAAATGGATCATCATGGCATTGCCGTATTGGTCCATTTGATCGACCTTTGTTTTTATTATTTATTTTATTTTCAGTTGTTACAGACGGGACAGACATGAGTGAGGGATAGGAAAGGGAGAAAGAAAGAGGAAGGAAAAGAAAAACAGAAGGGGAGAGGGACAGTGAGAAAGGGGGGAAGAAAAAATATCTCCGGGATCACCTGTTGAGAGAAAAAGAATAGAAAACAAGCAAAAAAAACAAAACAATGCAACATACTATACACAACACCATCGCATTAATCTAGCTAAGTGTAAACAGCAGTAAATACTAAATATTGAATGTTGTTGTGCAGCACGCAGGACAGACAGCGCACAATGTGCTTTGAAGTAGCAGCCAAGAAAGGTGTGATTCAAGTCTACAAACAGTGAACACCTGTGTGCACACCTGTGTGGATCGGCGCGCTTGTATTCAAATGGTTTCCCCATGTAATGGTCTGCTAGAGGATGTAGAGAGCCATAGCCCCGTCCCCCAGGGCATGAAGCAGGCATGGAGGAGATCCAGGCCCCAGACATCCAGAGGCCCCAGAGTGCAAGAGCCCAAGGAGGACCACCGGAGGGGCATCCGTGCCACCTTCATGGGAAGGGCTGAGGATCCCCAGATGAGGGGTCACCCAGTAGCCACCGGGCAGAAGCTAGAGGGGGCTGCACCGGCGTGCCCGCCGGCTCCGCCGGCAGCCAGCTGTGCCAGAGTGAACCGAGCCGCAGGCACAGAGGCCGGAGGCCCGAGGGCCCCCCGCGCCCCGGAAGAGGCCTGACCGAGCAGCAGGCGCCAGGCCCCGCCAAGTAGCCACCGGGAGTGAGCTGGCACATGACCTGAGCGCCCAGCCCTGGACACCAAGAACCAACATTGCACCGACCCCTGAGGGCATCAGTCACCGGCAGGGAGTGTGGTGAGGGGAGATAGGCCTCCACACTTGGAGGGCCTTGGAGTTCCCAGAGAGGTGAAGTCTAAGACCCGACCTGACATATAGACACAGACAAACAGGCACACACAGACACAAACATGCATTCCCACCCTCATGCACACATATACAAACACTCAGCACTCACCCAACGTAGGAATAAACGTAAATGGACATGTACACAATCACACTCCCCAAACATACTCTATACCCCGGGTCCAGGTATCCTCGACCCCAGAGGGGGAAACGGCACCCAGACCCAAGAGATGTTACCCTTCCCTCCGGGGTGGAGGCAAGCAGACCGCCCCAGGCTCCGCAGCAGCAGGGAGGCCAATCGGACAGCCAGCATCTCTTCCCAGCCCCCCCGCCCCGATGGCTAGCAGAGAACGGGGGTGTGTTAAGACCACATACCTCCCTCCTCCCGCTCAAGTGTAGTGTTGCTGCGTGTTGCTCTAAAGTGTATTTAAAACAAGGGAGAGCATGGTGCTGCTGCCAGAGAGCAGCAGGTGTTAGCACGGCCCCTCCCGAGAACCCTCAATGTCTACATGGATTTAAAATTGAGAGGTGGGCACCGGCGCCAGAGGTAGGTTTGAATACACAGACCGTCTACTGGACGCCGTTAACGTGCCCACCCTCAAGGCCCTATATATATATATATATATATATATATATATATATATATATATATATATATATATATATATATATATATATGTGTGTGTGTGTTATGAGAGTGTAAGTAATGTGGATGTCTAAGTTGTGAGATAAAATTGAGGCACAGGTGGCCAGAAGAGGACGGGGGGGGGGGGATGTCTCCCCTGCACCCTGGTGACACACCCGCACCCCAAAGCCCTACCTGTGTGGGTGGGTGTGGTGGAGCGGGAAGAGGGAGGCAGCCGGGGATGGGGAGGAAAAGAAGGGAGGGGAGGGTGTCCCTCCCTAGGGCCAGCTCCCCCGCTGACCCCAATATGCACCCCCGTCCCCTGGTATCCACCAAGGCAAGGGAGCCCAGGCCCATCCAGACCGGGGCCTACGGCAGCAGCACCGCCAAGCCCCACAGGACCCGGGGCAGCCCACCCCACCCCACCGCAGAGGAAACTGTACCCACCCCAACATTCAATCATCTCCCAGACTACACAAGACACAGACACCCAGGTTAAGTTTATTCTCCACCTCTCCTATGTCTCTCCCCCACCTGCAGAGTGGACTCCTGCAAAGATGGAACAACCTCCCTGCCAGTTCAAGAGCCCCCCGGTTAGGCCGATGCACAAGAGGCCCCCTGCGCCAGGGCTGAGCCCCCGTGCACCCACCCGCCCACAACCTCGGCGACACACCGACGAGGACCCCCAGGCCCAAGCCCCCAAGGCCCAGCCAGAGCCCCAGCACGGAGGCGAAGCACCCCCGAACCCCAAACCCCCACGCCCGCCCCGGATCCACTCAGGGGCAGCCAGGCCACCAGGCCAGTAACCTACGTCCGCCAGCACAGACCATCCTCCAGCCCCGCTGCACGCGGCCACGAGGAGAACAACCTCTGAGAGCGACCAGAGCCACTAACCAGGTTATGAACACAACCCCCGGGTTAAGCCCTCCAGGGATAACGTCTCTAGGAGTCCTCCAGGTGCCCTAAGCCCATCCCAACCTCCACATCAACCACAATAGCCAAGGCGGGACCAAACCACGCCCCCCTACCCCCGCTAGGTGATGGAGCCGATCAAAGGAGCCCAGAGGGATTGATCTAATGTGGTGGCAGAGGCTATATCGAGACTAATGTGATCTATTAGATAGTTTCTATATTGGCTAGAATTAAGATTATTTTTATTTTTCCAGTTCATGAGGACCGTTTTCTTGGCAATGCATAGGGCAATAAAAACCATGTGGACTGTATTAATTTCTGTAGTGACATCATCCAAATTTCCCAACAAGCATACTAAAGGGGAGGTTGGAATTTTACATTTCAGACACTTTGATAAGTCCTCACATATCTCGTGCCAAAACTTCTGCACTGGTGGACAGAACCAAAGAGCGTGGATGTAATTGTCTGGTGTATTGCCTTGACAGTGTGAGCAGTTGTTGGCGGATGTAAAGCCCATCTTAAACATTCGATGACCTGTATAGTGCACTCTATGCAGTATTTTGTATTGTATTAATTGCAGATTGGGATTTTTAATCAATTTAAAGGTTTTTAAGCAAATCTGAGACCAGACGTTTTGGTCTAAGCTGACTGATAAATCTGCTTCCCATTTTGCAATAGGAAGGGATATTGATTCATCTATTTTAGAAAGTGTTCTGTATATTTTAGATAATAGTTTGGGGGATTTAAGAGTAAGAAATTGAACCACACTTGGTGGTGTTTGTAATTCAACTTGACTGAGGTTAAATTTCTTTTTTACTATGGATTTAATTTGTTGATATTCTAAAAATCTTTTCTTGTTGATCCCATATTGTGTAACTAGTCTGTCAAATGGAATAAATTCTGTTCCCTCTAATATATGTTCTAAGTATTTAATTCCTTTACAACTCCATTCTGGGAAATTAATCATATTTTTGTTTTGTAATATGTCAGGGTTATTCCAGATAGGTGTACGTTTGCATGGGATTAATGAAGACTCCGTTATTTTTAGAAACTCCCACCATGCTGTCAGAGAAAAGCTGATGTTGATGCTTTTAAAGCATTCATGTCTTTTGATGTTTGAGCTAATAAATGGTAGGTCTGAAATCTCTAGATCATTGCATAGTGCCTGTTCAACATCTAGCCAGGGCTCATCTAAGAGGGTACATTTTAACCATTCTGAGATGAACTGAAGCCTGTTGGCTAAGAAGTATTGGTGAAACTTTTCTCATCTCTTTCATCAGAGCGTCCTTAAGATTCACAAGAACCTTGGCCACACGTTGTGAAGCAAGGTGGAACAATGATGGGAAAAAGAAAAAAAAATCCAGTTACTTAGGTAATTTGCCTTCTTCTTCAAAGGTCTGACCAAGTACCTGAACATGACCATGCACATCATTTATATACAAAAAGCACAGAGTGAAAGCCCTGAGAGACTACAAAGACCCATTTAGACTCATTTACTGAGGTAGAATATTTGGACTTTTATGTTATAACTCATTCGCGAGCTTGCATGTGGAGAAGGATTTAAAATGTGATTCTGAAAGCCCCAAAACACTGAAAAGCAAAGTAATTAGACAATAACTGACGGGTGCACAGAGATCAGAGAAACAGACGATACTGAGAGTGAGGTGGCTGTGGGTCAGAAAGTCCAGCAGGGGCTGGTGGTTTGATGCCTGGCTCCTTCGGTCTACATGTCATGTGTCCTTGGGCAGGATACTGAACCCTAAATGGCCACAGATGGTTCGATGCACTCTGGTGTGTGTTGCTTTTACAAAGCCATGCTGATAGCTCTGTGAGACTATAAATACAGTAGCTGTTGTTACAGTTGCTGACCTCTAGGGGCTCTCTCCATGTGAGAGGGCTCTTTCTCCTCCTGTGTTTCAGGTTTAACCACAGATGAGATGTGCTGCAGCTCGTCCAAATGCTGCGCCCTTCTCCCTGTTTTCACCTGCAGTGATTCGGGCAGTGGACTGCAGCTGTGCACAACTAGTGAAGCTTGGTGTGACTTTGTTTTGTTTGTTGTTTTTAGTTAAAGGTGTATTTTTACAACGGGAATTGTAGTGATCCACAGTGGAAGCAGGAAGGGTTTCTCTGCCATTTTTGTTTCAGCCTTTTTCTCCTGTTTCGTGGTTAGACGGGGAGCTCCGCCTCTGTACTTTGTTTTCTTACAGATGGAGTGATTTTAGTTTTGTTTAGCTAGAAAGGAGAGTTTTGTTTGTTATTTCGGCCACTGAGACAATGACGCTTAGAGTTTCCCTGTGTCTTATTTTTGTTCTAATTTTGCCTTAATTGTAAATTAAATGATGTTCCACTGACGTTAACTATTAAGTTGTTTTTTCCACTTTGTTACACCCCATCCCAGATAACACTTAAGTGGGTTGTAACCAAGGTTATTATCGTTAACGAAAACTAACAAAATAACGAAAACTACAAGTGAAAAAACATTTTCATTAACGGAAATAAAAATAAAAACAAAAACAAAAAAAGGAAAACTGGAATGAGTGTTCACAAAACGAACTAAAATTAACTGAATTTATAGCAAAAATGTGTTTAGTTTTCATTGATGTGTGCGTGTCATACAATAGTCAAGGGTGAAAATGAAGTTTAGTTTACAGGTTTTTTTCTTGCTGTGTCTCATTATGCCAGCAGGTGGCAGCACGTTAGTCGAGTCGTCTGTGCTGCTGCTCCGTCCACGCGCAGAATCATGTCAGGAAAAGTCGGGAGAAAGCGTCCAATTTGGGATTACTTTGAATATGACTGTGTTTTGGATAAAGCAAGTGTCTTGTAGTGGAAAGAGACAAATTATGAGGGACATTTCTAAAGGGAAAAAAATCCCACAAACCTTAAAGTGCACTTGAAAAGCTCACACAAGAAGGCTAACCTAGCTTAGCTTGAGAAGGTAAGGGAGCACACTCAACCCTCATCCCCAGAAAACAGAAGCTAACCCCAGGCAAGGCAGCGTGATGCATCCCGAGACAACAGGACGGGGATATCTACACAACTGTGTGAGTCAATTACCTTCAAAAAGTTTATCAATTCACTTGAACCAAAATTACGAACACCCGGTGCTGCGAGAGTTAATAGTCTCATTGGGGCCAAGATATACATTTTATAGTTGCCTGGTATCAATGGTTGTTCATCTGCCTTTATTTATTTATTTAAAGAACCCATAGGTGGGAATGTGAGTTGTCTGTCTCTGCGTGTTAGCCCTGCGACAGACAGGCGACCTGTCCAGGGTGCAGTATGGTAGCTGGAATAGCAACATACCCAAGGATGAGCAGAATGACTGATATGATGAAACTGGGATTTTGTTACACTTAATTATTGCAAACACAACTAAAACTATAACTGAAACTAATCAAAACTAAACTGAAACTAAGGATTTTCAAAAAAATAAAAACTAAACTAAACTAGCAAACAATTGGTAAAAACTAATTAAAACTGATATAAAATTGAAAATCTGAAGTCAAAACTAAATAAAAATAAAAACTAATGAAAATTGCAAAACTATTAAAACCCTGGTTGTAACATACGTGGGCGCTTGAAACCAGGACCCCTCACGCCCAAATCCATCACATACTTTTTACATACTTGCTGAAGAGCCCTTTGTGTCACATTTAAACGCAGTGATTGTCTAGTAATAATAATAATAATGTACAGCATTAAGGTTCATTTGTAACTCTGCCTTTTTCTAGCCCCTCATCAAACAGCTGTTAGAGCCTAAACCTGACTGAAAAGGAAACGTATCTGCAAATGAAAAGAAAGCTACACAAAGTGCATGTACAAAGAGAGCGCGAACCACAGTCTCATAGCTAAGAAATCTGCGACTGAGGCTCCCACCGCACTTCCATCCTCACAATGAGAACGTTATCACTCAATGAAACACAGCCATTATCTCAGGGCACCGGTTTAACTCACGAGTTGTGCAGGCGATCTACGCCGTCAGGTTCACTACAGCGGCCTGGATCTCCTCCCAAGGCCATTTACTGTCTCCTCCACTTTTATCCCCCATTTAATAATTGCCAAGTCTGGGGCATAAATACAGTAACATCCAAGGTCACAGTGACACCAAATGAAAAGCAGATTTCTATTTGGAGATCGGGAACATCAGCAACATGATGTAGATGGTGCCATACTCCATTAGATAAATGTCAAATTAATTCTGGCTTCATGAAAGGCCCCGGAAACGCCAAGAAACTCATTCATCTACTAAGGACCATGAGTGAAAGCAGAAAAATCACAGATAATTATTTTCATCCCTACAGCTACACTGGAACAAATTCTTAAAGACCACAGTGACATCAAAACACTACACATCTGAAAAACGTATGTTCTTCCATTAAGATACACAAGGCAAGTTTCCTTTCTAAGAAAATGATAACAACAGAAAAAGTCATTTGCTCTATTAGTTCAAACGGAGCTCCGCTCTGAGCTGCAGCCAAATCCCCCCCCCCCCCTCCCCCCCCCAAAGGGAAGTCAATCACACTCAATCCGTTTCCAAAGCAGCAGTGAGTGAATCATCCAGCGTTAGATCTCAGGAGCTTTATGAGCTCTTCTCTTGAGTTTTGGTTTAAAGCTTACGTGTAGCATTAGCTTCCTGTGTAAAGTCAAATGGTGCTGCATCATCTCAGAGTTCTTAAGCAGGCTGATGAGCTGTGAAAGCAAGTGTGAAATTTGGATGGATGATTTCATTTGCATTTCCAGAGGTCAGCAGACGTTAAGCTTACGTCTTTTCCTTTTCCATTCACAGTCGCGCTTCTTTTATCAGCGTAACAGCTACACGCAGCAGAGCTTTTCCCTTACATGATTACGTGTCTTTACAACAGACTGCTGTGACTTTTCTGACAACTCATTGCTCAACTAACAAGTCACACTGAGAGTAAACGTGCCCACAGGTCACTGCACACTGAGAAACCCTTTTCAACTCTGACTGGTCTGTGAAGATCTGAGCCGCCTGTGAACTGAATGAAGTGTAACATGAAGAGCCCTCCCAGCTGAAGCAGGAACACGTATCTGAACCACTGAACACCAAATTAATCACAGCATGATGTCAAATCAAGACTTTGTAAAATAAGCACAGTTTGATTAATAGTGTGACAGTCTCAAGCGCCAAATCACAACGAAAGTTGCCTCAAGGTGTTTTATATTGTAAGGTCGACCCTACAATAACACATACGGAGAAAAACCCAACAATCATATGACCCCCTATGAGCAGCACTTTGGCGACAGTGGGAAGGAAAAACTCCCTTTTAACAGGAAGAAACCTCCAGCAGAACCAGACTCAGGGAGGGGCGGGGCCATCTGCCACGTTGACCACACTTCAAAAGTCACAGACCTGTGAACATAAAGTCAGCTGTCACTGTTTCACTCACTGCTTTGCTTGTTCGTAGTTGCTCCCCTTGCCACAGCTGTAACTACAGGCATAACCCAGCAAATACTTCAACACTGAATAACTCTGCTATCGCTGACGGCTGACATATTTCATGAGCACTTACTGGATCGTCTCATTGGACTTTCTAGCCGGAGCAAATCTGTGTTTGAGAATTGTTTCATGTTTTCTTTTGTGACACTTCCGACTCAAACCAAAGCCTTTCACTGTTACTACGGAGCATTGTCTTCCTTCTCTCACCCCAACCGGTCGCAGCAGATGGCCGCCCCTCCCTGAGCCTGGTTCTGCCGGAGGTTTCTTCCTGTTAAAAGGGAGTTTTTCCTTCCCACTGTCGCCAAAGTGCTGCTCATAGGGGGTCATATGATTGTTGGGCTTTTCTCTGTATCTATGAAGCGCCTTGAGGCGACATTTGTTGTGATTTGGCGCTATATAAATAAAATTGAATTGAATTGAATT
>NC_140450.1:2343884-2386384 GCF_963576455.1 Neolamprologus multifasciatus | reverse complement strand
AGTGTCGTGGCTCAAGAGTTGGGAGTTCGCCTTGTAATTGGAAGGTTGCCGGTTTGAGCCCCGGCTTGGACAGTCTCGGTCGTTGTGTCCTTGGGCAAGACACTTCACCCGTTGCCTACTGGTGGTGGTCAGAGGGCCCGGTGGCGCCAGTGTCTGGCAGCCTCGCCTCTGTCAGTGCGCCCCAGGGTGGCTGTGGCTACAATGTAGCTGCCATCACCAGTGTGTGGATGGGTGTGTGAATGGGTGGATGACTGGTTGTGTAAAGTGCTTTGGGGTCCTTAGAGACTAGTAAAGCGCTATACAAATACAGGCCATTTACCATTTACACCTCACCAAGTGTGGTCAATTAGCAATTCAGCCCAAGCAACACCTGAAGACTCCTGCACTGCCACTGCAAAGAGAATAGGGGTTGCAGAGAGGCTAAGGTAACTCGAAGTCCCAGCAGCTACTAGTGTCGTGGCTCAAGAGTTGGGAGTTCGCCTTGTAATCGGAAGGTTACAAGGTTGCCGGTTCGAGCCCCGGCTTGGACAGTCTCGGTCGTTGTGTCCTTGGGCAAGACACTTCACCCGTTGCCTATTGGTGGTGGTCAGAGGGCCCGGTGGCGCCAGTGTCCGGCAGCCTCGCCTCTGTCAGTGCGCCTCAGGGCAGCTGTGGCTACAATGTAGCTGCCGTGAATGTGTGTGTGAATGGGTGGATGTGTAAAGTGCTTTGGGGTCCTTAGAGACTAGTAAAGCGCTATACAAATACAGGCCATTTACCATTTACACCTCACCAAGTGTGGTCAATTAGCAATTCAGCCCAAGCAACACCTGAAGACTCCTGCACTGCCACTGCAAAGAGAAGGCGTTCCCCGTGTTAGGTTTCATTTCCTTTCTACATTAAGGTCTAACAAAAGCGCCCGGGCTTGCAGTGCAGCAGCAGCTTTTGTTCCTAACTGTACCCAGCGGTGAGGATTCACAGACCTCACTGTTCCCTGTGTTCTGCTTTGGTTTAGAAGCTAATGTGCTGCCGCATTAACAGATATGAGCCGTGACTTCAATCCACAGAGTAACATTTTAAGTGCTGGAATCACAAATGGAGCCGAAACCACTCGAGCATCTAACAGACCAGAGGGACATTTGCATTTAAGACTTAAAGCTTTGTTATGTGCCACAGATGATTATTTAATTTACTTGGCAACCTTTAAACTGTGTTTTCCTCAGTGGATGATCGTTTGCTGAACTGTTACAGGTGCAAGGCAACATTTGATAATGTCAGGAGTCCTAGGAAAGAAATGCATGTTGTTCAGAGTCTGTTCCTCTTGTGCTCATACAAGTCTCCTGTCTGGAGGTTAGACACTGGTTCATTTTGGATTTCACCATCTTTGTTAATCAGATGTGATCGTATTTGGATGAGAGGGTTCAGTGCTAAGACATCTGCTAACAATTAAAGTTTGGAAGATTCATCCACAGACGAGTTCAGGTTAAAGGATCCACCCACCTCCCACTCAAAGCAGGCCTTCATTATAAAGACTTTAGGTTGAGTTTCAAGTATTTATAATTATGACAGGAACATATCAAACTGGAATTTTTAATCTAACAGGCTACATGTTTATTTTTGAGTCTGTGGGGTTTGACTGACTCGAGTAGGAACTGCAATCTCTGCACTTGTTTGTGTATTGTTGCTTTGCAAACACTCACACTGAGACGGATTCATTAAATGTTTTAGGAACAGACTTATAAAAGTAAAACATTTGATCCTGTTCAAGGAAACACACATCCAAGCCCAGACGACTTATCAGCAAATATTATCTTCATTAAGTTGACAACATGTGTTGCAGAGACACACAACAGAAACATATTTCTGGGGTCACAGACGATGGTGATGTTTCGATGTTCACACCGTCACAAACTAACAGCTGATGTTATTGTTGCCAGTTTGCAGTCACTTCCATTATAATCTGTCAGAACTGCAGCACATGTGGATTTTTTGGTTTTGTGCATTTACATTTTCACCCTCATGTAGATGTTTTCTTAATGACTTTGTAAGCACTTTTTTAAAGTCTCTTAATCAAGGACAGAAACAGATTTGCCAATTTGTTTTTATCCTTGACTTGTGCTCAGAGAGAGCATGAAATATTTAAACGATTTGCACATCGCGTCCTTAAAATCTGCAAGATTAAACTCCATGTTTTTTCAAGTTGCAGGAGAAAGTTCCTGCTACGTCTCTCGTGTTTTTCTGACAAAGCTCTGCTCCTGGGAAAACTCATCAGCTTCTGTCACATCTGTTCTCTTCGGTACGTTTGGAACAAACATGCCAGTCTAATTACTTTCCTGTCATAAAAGAAAAACAGCAAATATCCCAGACGTGGCAATTTAGAAAAGTCGACCGATGTGACGTGCAAGAAATTAGAGTTGATGTCCACGAGAGAAAAACAATTATTAGAAAAATAGAAAGTAGTTTCTTTGTTTTTTAACAAGCTTCTCATACAAGTGAGACTTGAGACTAGATGAGATTCTAATAAACAGAAACAAGGGGAAATAAATAAATCACCCTGTCAGCCATGACTGCATCACTTCCTCTTCTTTACTCCTTGAAAGTCTACCAGCAGCAGCCCATATTTCAGCCGGCTGGATGTACATCAGATGTTAGAGGGGTCTCTGCCTGTGCAGCTGCCCCTGGACAAACCTGGAAATTACTCTAACCACATCTTCACTGATATTTCCTGAGGTGTCAAAAATCATTACTAAACGTCCAGTTTATAAGTGATGACTGTAAAGCAGCTATTAATTTTGCATTTTTTCCTCCTCGCTGCTGGCTATGGTCTCATTAGTAACTGACTGTTTTTCGGCCTGTGGGAGCGTTTTGAATGAGCAGGTCCCCTGCTGCAGTGGGACTGGCTGTAAAACTGT
Source organism: Neolamprologus multifasciatus (assembly GCF_963576455.1). Classification (NCBI taxonomy): domain Eukaryota; kingdom Metazoa; phylum Chordata; class Actinopteri; order Cichliformes; family Cichlidae; genus Neolamprologus; species Neolamprologus multifasciatus. Next base: position 2,383,493 of record NC_140450.1, on the reverse strand, counting down.
CCTAATAGGCAGTTAAAGTCTGATCTTCAGGGTACTGACTCAATTTTATGCACTACTTCAGATCTCTTCATGTCTTTTGGGATGACAGAGTCAGCGTTACCCTTTTCTGATGCTGGAAAAACATTTCTCCATTGATCTGTGTGCACGGGTTTGTTCGTTAATGTCATTCAGACACACAGTTGTGAAAATAGTTGTTCGCATGGTCACCAGGTCCTTTAGGCATTCAATTTCAAAGTGCCAAGTGTTAGCTCGACTTATATTCAATCTCCACTAAAATGTCCAAATATCCCGGACGAGCCCCCACTTTGGGGTGATCGTGGCTCAAGAGTTGGGAGTTTGTCTTGCAATCAAAAGGTTGCCGGTTCGAGCCCCGGCTCCAACAGTCTCGGTCGTTGTGTCCTTGGGCAAGACACTTCACCCGTTGCCTACTGGTGGTGGTCAGAGGGCCCGGTGGCGCCAGTGTCCGGCAGCCTCGCCTCTGTCAGTGCGCCCCAGGGTGGCTGTGGCTACAATGTAGCTGCCATCACCAGTGTGTGGATGGGTGGATGACTGGATGTGTAAAGCGCTTTGGGGTCCTTAGGGACTAGTAAAGTGCAATATAAGTACAGGCCATTTACCATTTATATATTTATTATATTTACACATAAATATGTAGCCCCCCCCCAAAAAAAAAGAACAAAAAAAACCGAACTCAAATGACACAACCCTTTTAACAAAAAGCACCCACATTCAAAGAATTGTAATTCCACTACTGTGAATCACCACAGTGGATTTAAATAAATCAGTTAAGGCATAGTCATTAATTTAGCAGGTTTATCAAGTATTGCAATAACAGTTTCAGAATTACAGCTATTTTTATACGTAGTCCTCCACAGTTCCAGAGGCTTAAAATATTTGATCAGCCGACTGAAAACCAGTTTCACAGGCTTCCTAACAAGCTGTTCCCTTGTTATTCATATTAAGCAGATATGAGATATGAAGTTGATTAAATTTATGTTTGTTTGCTGTTTACTGAAAACTGTACGAGGGCCAAAGATGTGTCGATGCCTGATGTAAATGAGGCCAAATTGCAGCATGGGCACGTATGTCTGCCAGTAGGAGCAGGTGTTTATTGATGATGTGACTGCTGATAGAAGTAGCAGGTGTGTAGGGTACAGAGATACTGTATGCTCTCTGCTCAGATTGAGCCAAGCACTGCAAAAGACATCAGACGGAGCTTCGCAAGGCTAATGGATAATAATCTGCAGGTTTTAGATCTCACCTGGGTCAACACACCTGAATCAAATGATGAGTTCATCACCAGACCTCTGGAGAACTTCAAGACATATTGAGGAGGTCATTTAACCATTTAAATCAGCCATGTTGGATCAAGGACACATCTAAGTGTTTGGGAAAGTGTACTGCTAAAAGTACTTCTATTGCACTTCGTTATTTCACTCTTGAGCTGCTGTAACATGAATCAAGCAGCTGAACTGCCACCTCAGCATGCACTATACAGAGTCTTGCTAATGGCCTACTAATGTTATTCAGGTGTGTTGCAGCAAAGACACATGGAAAAGTTTCAGGACACCAGCCCTCGAAGACTGGAGTTTGACCCCCGTGGCCTAGTAGACCATTATGGAGGAAAAATAATAAATAAATAACGTCCAAATTATCACGGCCCTGACCGTATCCATGGCATTTGAATTTTAAAGTTTCTCCAAAGCCATCACATGCAGCTTGGAGTTGATTTGGAGGTGGCTGAACAAGTATCTATTTCTACGATCAGAGTTAAAAATACATAAAAAAATCCTAAAGATGATGAAAACAACCATAAATGAACAGAGAGTAAACAATGGCCCCTGGCTCACAGACGCATGTATTCCTTTGTGAATGATGAATTGAAGACTTCATGAACCTCAGATTAATCTCCACGAGATGCAAACACCCAGTGAGCTTGAAAACAAACAAACAAACATAAAAACAAGGGGCAGCATTGAGGATCTAAAACACACATGAAGTCTGTGAAACAGTGGTTCTGCTGCACCGCTAACAGGAGCAACATGTGTGCAGTAAGCATGAGTGCTGACATGTAAAAGTGTATTAACGCTCATTGTCAGTCCACTCTATCGTGTAAGCAGAGTTACTAATTATTCCTACTTGCTCACAAGCTGCATGTAAAATATTCTGCTGGAGATTCATCGCATTTTCATAAAAACAGGCAAAGCATCTGGGGAAGGAGAAGGCGCATCTGATGATTATAGCTGCTGTATTGTGGTAAAAACTAGCTCCTTCACACTGCTTATTGTGCTGTATTTCAATAACAGGGTGATAATCAGATAAATGCAATAATCTGATGTTAAAGAGTCAAAAAGGTGCACTGAATGCACTGAATATGGAAATGCTTCTGAATGGCTTTCATGAATTTTACGTAAAATATGTCTCTTATCGAAATGTGAGACGTTGATGCATTTCCATCAAGCTGCATGCACAAAATATATATAATAATAATATATATTATAGCTGCTGTATTGTGGTAAAAACTAGCTAATTCACACTGCTTATTGTGCTGTATTTCAATGGCTTGTGAGCATAACAGGGTGACAATCAGATAAATGCAATAATCTGATGTTAAAGAGTCAAAAAAGGTGCACTGAATGGCTTTCATGAATTTTATGTAAAATATGTCTCTTATCGAAATGTGAGACGTTGATGCATTTCCATCAAGCTGCATGCACAAAAACTTTACTGGGAAGAACTTTCTTCAACCTCTATGGCAGGGGTGGGCAATTCCAGGCCCCGAGGGCCGGTGTCCTGCAGGTTTTAGATCTCACCTCGAGTCAACACACCTGAATCACATGATTAGTTCGTTACCAGGCCTCTGGAGAACTTCAGGACATGTTAAGGAGCTAATTTAGCCATTTAAATCAGCTGTGTTGGTTCAAGGACACATCTAAAACCTGCAGGGACACCGGCCCTCGGGGCCTGGAGTTGCCCACCTCTGCTCTATGGTGTATAACAATATTTGTCGTGTATTTGAAGCTTGATTAATGACTGACTGTGCACCACCAATGTGAACCACTTAGATGCTGTAAGTCCTTGTCTAACATGAATATTTGTACCATTACAAATTATTAAAAATTATTTTTTTCACTATTCGTGGCTCATTTCAAGAGACCTTTTAAATATTTGCCCAGTGAAAAAGCCACGTCCTGATGAAACTGTGGATATTACACTCTCCAGACTCTAGAGAACCCACTTAATTTTCCTGTGTATATTTTCATCTGCTTATTCAAGGAAATGCATTATTGAACTTCAGGCCTTTATTGCCACAGAGAAACAGTATGTTTATTATGCTTTATTACAGTTTGAATATATTAAAACTGAAGACTGCATTCATATGTTTTCAGAAGTGCAACCTCCACGCTATCAGAGAACGCTATCTCGCTTTAGTTTTAGCTGACAATTGAACAGCTCCAGCCTCTCAACCAAATAAAGCTGTGAAAAGAAAAAAAGATTACGATTAAATTAAAATCCTGACAGGAGGAGGAGGAGATTAAAAGATTAAAAGATTACATGAAGTACCCTCAGAAGGTCTGCTAGATGATGTTAATGCAGCACTACGGACGATACCTACAGCCACGATTACCAACACTAACAAGCTGATCTACAGCAGTGATCAGTGAGATGCTTGGCTACAAGTTGAACAGCCACAAGGGGCAGTACCCTCCATGGAGAAGGAGGCTTGAGGCTGAAAGAAGAAGCTGACTGCACTCCATGAGCACCTGGCAGCACAAATGAACCAGCTGCTAGTTGACGAGAGACACTCAGAATGGCTAACCGAAGGCCGGACAGTCCTGATCCTCAAGGACCCCCAGAAGGGGCCGGTCCCCTCCAACTACCGACCAATAACCTGCCTCAGCACCACGTGGAAGCTCCTGTCAGGCATCATAGCGGCTAAGATGAACAGGCACATGGGTCAATACATGAGCGGGGCACAGAAAGGTATGGGCAAGAATACCAGAGGCACAAAACACCAGCTACTGGTTGACCGAGCAGTCAGCCGAGACTGCAGGACCAGACTGACCAACCTGTGCACTGCCTGGATTGATTACAAGAAGGCCTATGACTCAATGCCCCACACCTGGATCCTGGAATGCCGAGAACTATATAAGATCAATGGGACCCTGAGAGCCTTCATCAGGAACTCAATGGGGATGTGGCGTACAACACTGGAGGCCAACTCCAAGCCCATAGCACAAGTCACCATCAAGTGCGGGATCTACCAAGGAGATGCTCTGTCCCCACTGCTGTTCTGCATAGGCCTGAACCCCCTCAGTCATTAACAAGACTGGCTACGGATACCGACTACGGAACGGAGCAGTTGTCAGCCACCTCCTGTACATGGATGACATCAAGCTGTATGCCAAGAGTGAACGAGACATCGATTCACTGATCCACACTACCAGGCTATACAGCAATGACATCGGAATGTCGTTCAGACTGGAGAAGTGTAGTCGGATGGTAACAAAGAGAGGGAAGGTAGTCAGAACTGAGGGGATTGAACTACCAGAAGGCAACATGGCAGACATAGAGGACAGTTACAAATACCTGGGGATCCCACAGGCGAATGGGAACCATGAAGAGGCCGCTAGGAAAGCTGCAACCACCAAGTACCTGCAGAGGGTCAGGCAAGTCCTGAGGAGTCAGTTGAATGGTAAGAACAAGATCCGGGCCATCAACACGTACGCTCTGCCCGTGATCAGGTACCCTGCTGGGGTAATAGGCTGGCCAAAGGAGGAGATAGAAGCCACTGACATAAAGACAAGAAAGCTCCTTACCATGCATGGAGGGTTTCACCCCAAGTCCAGCACCCTGAGGCTGTACGCTAAGCGGAAGGAAGGGGGCCGGGGACTGGTGAGTGTCAGCACCACAGTCCAGGATGAGACAACGAACATCCACGAATGCATCACGAAGATGGCCCCAACTGACAGCGTGCTCAGTGAATACCTCAGGCAGCAGAAACCCAAGAAAGAGGAGGGAGACGAGGAACCATCATGGAAGGACAGGCCCCTGCACGGTATGTACCACCGGCAGATAGAGGAGGTGGCTGATACCAAGAAATCCTACCAGTGGCTGGACAAAGCTGGACTGAAAGATAGCACAGAGGCACTAATCATAGCAGTACAGGAACAAGCTCTGAGTACAAGATCCATAGAGGCTGGGGTCTATCACACCAGGCAAGACCCCAGGTGCAGGCTGTGTAAAGATGCCCCAGAGACAATCCAGCACATAACAGCAGGGTGCAAGATGCTAGCAGGCAAGGCATACATGGAACGCCATAACCAAGTGGCCGGCATAGTGTACAGGAACATCTGTGCCGAGTATAACCTGGAAGTCCCGAGGTCAAAATGGGAAATGCCCCCAAGGGTGATGGAGAATGACCGAGCTAAGATCCTGTGGGACTTCCAGATACAGACGGACAAAATGGTGGTGGCTAACCAACCGGACATAGTGGTGGTAGACAAACAGAAGAAGACGGCCGTAGTGATCGATGTAGCGGTTGAATGACAGCAACATCAGGAAGAAGGAACACGAGAAGCTGGAGAAATACCAAGCGCTCAGAGAAGAGCTCGAGAGGATGTGGAGGGTGAAGGTAACGGTGGTCCCAGTGGTAATCGGAGCACTAGGTGCAGTGACTCCCAAGCTAGGCGAGTGGCTCCAGCAGATCCCGGGAACAACATCGGAGATCTCTGTCCAGAAGAGCGCAGTCCTGGGAACAGCTAAGATACTGCGCATAACCCTCAAGCTCCCAGGCCTCTGGTAGAGGACCCGAGCTTGAAGGATTGACTGCCCACAGGGGCGAGTGGGGAATATATATATATATATATATATGTATATATATATGTATATATTAGAAAGCATGGTGTTTGGACCAATGATTAGATAACAGCAAAAGTGTGTGGATGCCTCAGTCGGTCATGGTTTTGGAGACTAAATGTTGAACCTCCTTCTCAGTGGCTGCCAAAGCTGTCATAATAACGCTGCACCACAATTTTAAAGCATCGAGTTAGCAATTAAAATCAAGCTTATGACAAAGGTGACCCCTCAAACCCAACCCAGAGTGACGAGAACTGTTAATAATGGCAGAAGGAATCTTTGGGAAAAATTTATTTGTGGAGACTTTTTGTTTCAGGTTGACCCCTGTCCTATCCAGGGAGGGGGCAGGGTTATGACTTATACTGCAGTCAGACACCGGGGGGCGATAGAGATGGTTTGGCTTCACTTTTTTGGGGGGGTGAGATCGCCTGCATTTTCTGCAGTCACTGGTTTCTCTCCGTTGAGTCCTGATGTTCTAAAAATGTCTCCAAATGAATCATTTCATGTGACAGATCCTTATAATTTGTCCTCTCAATCACATAATTATCATGGCTTGTCTGAGCAGCAGACGAACCAATATGACACTACAAACCTCACATCGTGGAGTCGTTCAAGTTTAATATCCACGTTTCAGTCATGTTGTATTTGGCTGAGAGTAAACCAAATGATGGAGGTCAGGTCTTTCCTTCACTGGCAGATTTAGTCAAGTTCACGTTTTCTTTGATCTCTACCAGGTTTGATTGATGCACCTCACAGTAACTCACTCACTGCTCAGCAGGAGAAATCCACAAGTCCAGAGAGCTGCTCCAAGGAAAACGATCATATGACCACAAACATGTGCTGTGAATCAGCTGCCTGTTAGTTTTGGTTTTGATTGGAAGATTTTGCCGCTGGTTTTAAATGATTTACATGAGAGCTCTACTCATACTGTACCCACGATTAAACTGTCTAAACCTGAATAATAACGGTCCTCTTTTAAAGCCCTCTTTAGTGTCATTGCACCTGTTGAGGTTAGGAGCTACAAAATACAGTTGCTACTTTACTAAAGTAGTAGTACTCAGACTACTTTGCAAACAAAAGTGTAACTTTTGCATTTTGAGTAATAACTTTTTCTGCTATTTCCAACTTCCTTTTATTCACATGAAGACAGCAACAACAAACAAACAACCTAATGCATTATTTTCTGTTGTTCTTGTGTTTCTTGGCAGATAGCTCTGTGCTAGCGTCAGCTCGACAGCAGAGTGAACTGCAAACTGCGTTTGGTGATACCGAGTGCATCTGCTGGTGGCGATAGGTAGCACTGAGTTCAGCTAAAGCTATCAGTCCAGGATAAATAGATGAGCTGGCTGGTGGAGGTGATGCAACCAGGTAGGAGTCACAGTGGAGTGTTTGATCGCACAAAACTCCTGTTAACTTATTTTTCTGATCAGGTAACATCACGGTAACACTGGAAGGTCCAAAGTTACTGTAAAAAGTCATTTAAATTTAACTCTGGGGACGAAAACAACGTTAACTCGTTTCGTTTTGGTGCACCATGACAGCCTCGGCTAGGTCTTGTTGTTTTTCACGGTCATGCCGATGTCTCTACGCCAAGCCTATTCAAATGGCGGCCCGCGGGCCAAATGCGGCCCAGAAGCAACCTGCGAGTGGCCCTGCCTGTGGTCCTGGCAGAAACACAGAGAAAACGCAAAAAATTAATTAATTTTTAAAAAATTAAAAATTCCTACAGCGTGGTGTAGACAGTGAATGCAACACTCCTAGTAGCCTAGCAATATTTAACCCACAATGCACCGTGATGTAAACATATTAAACAATCATCGTGATATATGATGCGACAACAGCATGTCTTTCTCTCTCCAAAAGCGCAAAATTGACAATGAAAACTGTCGGTTTAACCCTGCCCGGACTGACAAATACTTATTCATTTTACCGAGTTTAATAATCTTACAACCGGAGTTGTACTGCCATGGTGAGGGTCCTCTACAGCCCAAGAGAGCTGCAGCATCTTCCCTTCGTGTTTGCTTCTTGGCGAAGAAGAAAAGGCCTTTCACAGATTCTGAAACAGTGAAATACTGCATGCTGGCCGTGGTGGATGCGGTGAAAAGTGATGAAAAAATTAAAGTAAGTGTGACATCTGCTATTAAAAACGTGCCCCTGTAGGACAGTTCAAATATTCGTAGAGTTGAAGTTTGAAATGCTGTTAGAGGACCTGAAGAAAACTGATGTAATGTGTATAGCAGGAGATCCCAGCTCACGGCTTACTACCGTTAGAGACACACAGCTGGCGAAACAATGTTTGAGAAGATTTCAGCTCTTTTTGAGGAAAATGGTCTGGATATGTGTGTCTGTATACTTGTGACGGATGGGGCTCCATCCATGGCAGGAAAAGTGAGTGGTCAGCGAAATATTTATTTTAATTTGAAAGGGAATTATCAAAATGTTTTTTTGTTATTGTTATTATTATTTCAAATGTACAAAAAATAGTTTAGTTATAGCTCCCTTTTTTTAAATGGACCTTTTGGTGTGCATTTGTGAGGTCAGCAGATTTACAGGGGAAAAGGATAAAAAAATTACTTGTTTTTCAATACAGTTGTGTGGGTTTGAAATTGATCATGATCTGCTGCTTACTGGCTGCAAAAATAAATTCCTCGGTTTGAAAATCTGGCCCAACTAACTTCGTAGTTGAATAGCTCTACGCTCTGGTCTCAGTTTCACTGCATCTGTTTGCCCTCGTGCTCACAGAGGGCGCAGCGATAAAAGAAGCAGCTTAATACTGTACACATTTTAACATCTTCCCAGCAAATGTGTCTAAAACAACTGAAGGGACTGACTCGTTCAAATTTATCTCAAGTAGTATTTTATCTTAGGGATTAGCCTCTTCCTTTGGAGACATTCTCATATGGTGCATTTAAATACCACTAATGATTTTCATTAATTAAAATCTAACAGATATCCATAGAAAATAAGGGATAAAAGGGATTTTGGGAGATTTGGGCAGGAGGGATGAACTGTTTTAATGCTCGTTATCAAGGAAATAGCTTTCTGAATGAAGTCATATATGAGTGCGATAGATAAGGAAGTGTTGTTACCAGCACCACCACGGGGTCGTGCAGAGGGCCATCGGTCTGCAGCGTCTCCACGTCGCCCTCGATGATGTAATGCCATTCAACGCCTAAGTCGATGAAGCTTCTGGACTTGACCTCCTCTCCTTTGCCGTTGAGGATGTAATGCCCCGTCGCCTGGTTCTTGATTGCTGTAATCAGTCACTTGTTATAAGCTGCTGACAAACTTGAAATAGCTTTACTTACTAGATGACAAAGATCAGAAACATTCACAGAGAAAGAAAATGCACTCTCAGAGCAGTCACTCGGGAAAAGACCGTGCCTGAACAAAAGCATGTCTGAGCTATTCCTCATTCTGTGCAAAACAAACTGCCAAACTCATAGTTTAATAAAACTGGCATGTTAATCAGATGCTTTAAATACATATAAATGCATTTAAATGCATCGAGTGGGGAAAATGCAACACGAGTAAAAGATGCTAAAATGATGTTGCAGATCATTTCTTTCTTTCTGCTGCTCAAGTTTTACTTTATGCTTTTAAAAAGCACTTAAGCTGATCCACGTCAGCACCCGTCTGCTTTACAACAGTTTTTAACGATGCAGTCTCCAACCACTCATCAGCTCTGCATCCTATTAAAACAGGGAAAGTAGTCCCCGCTGGTTTCAGCTGTGCTCTTTTGTTTGAAGTGCACCATTATTGTCAAACATCCAATAATTAATTCAAAAACACTACTATTAGTGGTTTATACCAGCAGGCAAATAAAAAAGTTCACAGAACTTTAAAGTAAGTATGTGAAATCGCTAATTTGGATCATGTCATCTTGTTTCGGCTGCATCTCCAACATCCTGCAGCCTCCTTCCATGAACCTTCTGTGGTTTTCCTCTGGCTCTGCAGCATCTTCAATCTCAGTGCCATCATGGGGGGGTCTCAGCAGCATCTCTTCATCTCTTCACCCGGTCCAGCCTGCCTGCACTCTCGTCTTCATCTCTCCTGTCCACTGTCCTCTGCTTTGGATGGTTGACCCCAGATATTCAGACTCATCTTTCATCTTCTCCTTCCCTCCTTAAGTACTCTGTCTTGCTTCATAACCTTAATTTAAACCACTGATTCGTTTGTTTGGTAGAGAGGTGCACAAACTTCTCAGACCCTCACATCTAAGACAATGTAGGCTCTACGAGACACCGTTCAATAACTCTAATAACACAGAGTCCATTTTTAATGCAGTTATTTCATTTTTCTTACTTGTTCCATTCAGTAGAATAAAACACGCTTGCAATCAGGCTGCGTTTTGACTGGACTACTACCCCGCTGCTGAACCTTGGGCATCGAGGTGCCGTATGAATAGGGAGCTGTTTCAAAAGTCACTGAAATTTCAGCCAATTTTGCAGCGTGCACTTATGAGGTTGGACAGACTGAATTAAACATGCACAGCATAGTACTTAATCTTCCTTAGATGGTAACAGTAATATTATACTAGCTTTTAGTGTTTTAGCTTATCTTCTATGTCGATTTAGGGCCCTTTAGTAGTGTCGGTGTCAAACAGCTTCGTTCTGTGCTAAACAAAGAGCCTTTGTTTGCTTCTAGTCAGCCTGGAGTTTGGACAGCAAGTCATCATCTGTGTCACCTTTTGTGAGCGCTCAGTCACTGAACCTCAGGTTTACATGACACATGAAGATCTAGAGACTTACTGTTGGATTCAGTCTCATTATTTCAGGTAGGGCTGCCACAAACGATTATTTTGATAGTCGACTAGTCACCGATTATTTTTGCGATTACTCGACTAATCAGATCATCATCCATTGGACGTAAAACGTACAGCTTATTGCACCAGCAGCATCTGCTCTTATATAACTATCATTAGCTTACAGCTTTAAGTGTTTAAGGTATGTGCTAACTAAAAATAAAGACAAGATGATAGTTTATTAAATTTTAATGACATTTGCAGATTGTTTCGGTGAAGTTTAATAAACTCCTTGCTATCTAAAATATAACAGGACACCGGAGTAAATTCTCGAGCATCTCACACTTCTGATAATCAGCTGTCTGCTTGATGTTTATTCAGCTGTGTAAAAACTATAACTTTAATCTCAGCCAAACCAATTTACCCAGGAACAAATAAAATACTGAAAAAAGGCAAACAATAACATTTTTAAGTTATCTAAGTGACTTATATATCATGTTTAACCTGAGTAGCGAAAGACGGCGGTGGGTTTGAAAACGATTTGCGGAGAGTCCGGTGTTCTCACGGCTCTAGTTAGCCTAGCCCCCGGCTAGCTATCGAGCTAGTGGCTAACAGACGTCTCCGAAAACGTCGGAGCGCTTTTGAAAATATGTGGTGTCTTGATAAACTGAGCAGATATTTGAGGTTTACACAGCTACATTCTTGCCTAAAAATATGTTAAACGTTTATTTTGTGACCCAGAAAGAATAATAAGAGTAATATTAAAACTAACTAGCTGCCGCCATTGTTAGAAACTGAACTGGGCTGCGCTATGAATTCTGGGACACAGCTTCTTCTTCTTCTTCGGGGTTTAACGGCAGCTGGCATCCTTGTACATGCAGTGCTGCCATCTTCTGTTTCAGTCCGTTATTACACTCTTAAATCCTACTACTTATTCCTGCGTCTTTTGTGATCTTACAAAGCTTCAAACGAAGCGTCGACTATTAAATCAGTCGTTGACGATTTTGATAGTCGACGTAATCGTGACTAGTCGACTAATCGTGGCAGCCCTAATTTCAGGTCCAGACTAATCCTGAGAACAGCTCTAATTTTGTGTACATTTTAATATTTTTGGAAACAAGCTGTACAAATATCAGCCAGGCTCTTTTTTAAAGACGCACAAATTATTTCTATAATTTCTATCACCTTTTCATTCCACACAGAAGTGTTGTTGCTGTTTGTTTCGGTGTTTTTGTGCTTGCATTCATCTTCTTTTACAGGTTTCACTAGATTCAATTAAATAATTGTCAGTGTAAATATTAACCTCAAAGAGCTCTTTGAGGAAATAGTGCCGCTGGCTGAAAAGAGCGATGCTGACCTGTATCGCCTCACACTAAATAAATCATCCTCTCCTCCTCCCACTCTTTTTACTGAGCAGGTGCTTTTTGCTCCTTTTGAAAAGAGGAAAATATTGTTTCTGCTTTTATGAACTTTCATGTTTATTCACTACTTTCAGTTTTTTTCTTTATTTTTGTAATTTAGTGTAATTCTTAATATTTTTGCTGCTTGTACTCGAGTTAGACTACAAATACTGACATTTGGAGCCTTTTTTAACCACTTTGAGGTTGTTTTCTTGTTCATTTTTGGCATATTTACTGTCTTCTAGCTCAGCGGTCCCCAACCCCCGGGACTTGGACCGGTACCGGTCCGTGAGTCGTTTGGTACCGGGCCGCGAGAGTTGAGGCTCAGGTGTGAAATGTATGGTTTTCAGGGGTTTTATCGGTTTTCAGCGTTATTTTGTTATCGTTTTTATCGTTAACTCGGTTTTCCTGGGTCTTTTCACGTGTGTTATGAATAAATCTTCTTTTTTTGATACCGTTTCTAGTTTTATTTTGTTGTATTTATCCGCGACACCTTAAAGGCCGGTCCATGAAAATATTGTCGGGCATAAACCGGTCCGTGGCGCAAAAAAGGTTGGAGACCGCTGCTCTAGCTGCACATAAACTCAGTGTGACTCAGAAACAGGATCCTTTGGTTTAGTCATCACTATCACTAACTGTTAACTACCAGACCCAACATCAGACTTGACTAACTGGCATTTTAAAGGCAGAAATCGTGCTTTTTTCACTTACAGTAAATTGATCTTTCAATACAAAGACAAAAACCAAGGATCGATCATTTACTCCATCAGAAAAAGTTGACACATTATGTGATCATTCGACTGACAGACGCGTATTGCACGAGGATTAAAGATTATAATTTGACATGTAACCATAAAGTTTGTCACAAGCTGGGTCTCTGACCTCTCTGAGTTCATTCTGTATTTGTCTCATTTTAGATTTGTGATTAGTTTATGTGTCATTCCTATTTAGCTTTAGTTAAGGAAAGGCAGTTATTATTTATTGTTTCCTTGGTTTCTATGTTTGAGTTCTTGTATCGTTCATCACGTGTTAGGTCTGTTAAGCTCGTCATGTCTAGTTTCAGTGTTTCCTGTTTTATTTTGAAGGAGTCGTGTGTTCTTTGTTCATTGTATTTAGTTTCACTTCCCCTGTCCTGTCATTAGGCTCATGTCAGTCAGCTGTTCCTCCATGTGTTCCCACTTCCCCTGATCACCTTCTGTGTATTTAAGTCCTCTGTTTTCAGATCGTCTGCTTTGTCTTCAAGCCAAGAAGTTGCATCAAGCTTCCTCATGTCAAGTCCACGTTCCTGTTTCAGCCCTGCTGATTGTGACAAAGTTCTTCACTGTTTTCATTAAAGTTGCTGTTATTAGCAAACTTATAAACTCACATGTGTGTGTCTAGGATACACAAAGGGCCTCCTCCAGTGGGACAAACATTTCTCTTTTTTTGTTCTTTGTGTAATTTTCTAAATGTTATTTTCTTAAAAGGACAAAGTTGGAGGGAATCAAACCAGCGACTACGCTGATCGTGTTTCCTGCTGGTTGCACTCCTGACGGACTCGTCACCTCACTTCTGCTTTTGTGTTGTTGGGTTGTTCTTGACATCAGAGGTTGATGTTTGTCTTTGCTCAGGTTTGAGCTCCAGGATGAATCACAGACACACAGAACGTCTAAGAATAGCAGCAGCGCAGGAAGCAGTCCGAAGGTGCACAAGGACACGACCTTTAAATTAAATTCAGGTATTAATTGTATTTAGCTTGCACTAAGAATAACTACACGATCCCACCTGTGGAGGTTATTTTAACCATTTATGAATAAACTTATCCTATAACAAGCCACGTCTTTATGACTCATTCCTGTTAATTCTACATGTCCTTGGTTGTTATTGGAAATTCAACTAAATAAAGAAAAACCTATTTTGCAGAAAAGAAAGAGCACGCTCGTCTAGCAGACGATTAATAATGAACGCAAATGAGAAGAAGATTCATTTTCCTCAACCTGGGAGGTGACAAGAAATGAATTATGCAAAATCTATGATTTCACACAATATCTTCCCATCGGTCTTCTGAGGAGACACGAGGAGGATGGCAAAGAGCTTTTTAAGATTTCATACATGTGTTCATCTCTGAAAATCACACTTACCAAGAATGTGAGGGGACGCCTCATGTTCTTGGATGATCACATGTCTAGCTCCAGGAGGAATGAGAAACATCTTAAGGTAACCTTTGCCAAGTTTGCAGCAGCAGCAGAAGCAGAAGCAGGACGGGGGGGTTAGGAAAGATAAGACAGAAACGGTACATTAAGCAGATACAAGGATAATCTGTTCGGTTTGCTGAGGCTGACATCCCGCATGTTCCAGACATTTCGTTCACTTTGCTCTACAAGGATGTTTGAAGAAGTTAAAGAAAGAAGAAAACGCTTGGTTGGCTTTCCTCCTCGATGTAAAAGCTTCTATTGAAACAGGCCCTGAAGGTTTACTCGCGTCTATTTGGTTATCAAATGAGAAAGTCTCTAAAAGGAAGCCCGTCGTCCTTTAATTCACGCTGGCTCTGTGCAAACAGGATGTATATGAAGAGAGCCTTCGGCCGTGTTTCAATAAGGAAGGAGGTAAAAAGCTTTTCAACCTACAGACCAGCAAAGTTGTCTGTCAGGGATGTCTGCCTCCTACAAACCTACCGTGACTCACCGAGTACATTTCGAGAGTCCTCTGTTTCATTTACAAACACATTTCGAGCTCCTTTGGGCAAAGAAAAGGCGCCTCTCGTCTTCCCTTTGGAAGGAAATAAATCAGTTAGTCAGTATCACACGTCCCCTCCTCTCCTTTCACCGTCTCACAGCAACAACATCACCTACAGGGGAGACGTATTTAATGAGCATAGGAGGAACCTGAGCAATTGTCGCTGGATGAGAAAGCAAGCTACGTTTGCCGGCAGGGCGGCATCCGCCGCTCGCAGGAGGAAGCTGCAGCTGTAATTACTCGCTTTTAGATTTGACAGACAGGCCAAACACTCTGGGTGTCCTGGCACCCACGCATCGGTGCGGCTGAGCTGATTATAAATGCAACTGTACACTGAGGTGCAGCTAACACAGGGTTACAGCAGGGAGCGGAGAGGCATTTTTACATGGTTTTGGAAAAGACCGCTTGCTTCCAAGAGATCATCGTCTAATCGAATCCAATTTCTCAGCCACGAGACGCTCAACAGAAATGACAATCTGATAGCAGAGCGTGTGCAGACTGATACGCTGAGCTGGTTATCTAAAATGACCGTTTGGAAGCGGATCATTAGCCTGAAGCAGGTTTGAAATGGCCAGCTGTATTCAGACTGCCTTCAAAGATCTGCAGCTTTGTTTAATGTGGCATTTTTTATCTGGGCTAGGACGCTAAAGTTAGTTTGTTAGGCTGTTAAATAATAAAACACCACTAATGTCAAGAGTTTTACAGATGTATGTCGAGCCTGTGACATCTACAAACGCTAAGTCAGCTCTATAAAGACACTTAGTAACAGAGGAAACAGCAGCTTCACTCGCGTCTCTGGATCTCTAGTGTTAAGCAGCCATCTGTGCTACAAGCTGGGCAGGAAATACTAGCAAAGGAGGCGCGAAGGGATTCAGTGACACTGGATACTTGCATATAGTGTTTTCGGACACAGCGGTTTCTTTTTGGGCTCTCTTGCTTAACTGTTTCCCTGTTAAAAAAGGTGAGCGGTTAACTGGGAGAGAGATGTGAGGAAACAAAGACGAATGATCACAGTTATGTTAAAGTTCATCCTTAAACGCTTTGATGAAGCCATCACATCGAGTGAAATCCAACGATATATGATCCATGACTGATGGAGTGAAAACAAGGGTGGATTTTGGTGGTTTGGTTAAATAGTCGGTGAATTTACAAAAAGCACATCATTAACATGCAGAAGGACGTGATTATTTCTCTTTTAATTCATAAGAGAGACTGTTCAGAGTGACGGCTGAAGCAGCTGAAGCAGCTGCACAGCTGCGCGTCACTCCGGCCCTGTAGAGCCTTTTATTGCCTGCAAGGAAAAATGACAAAGATACAGCAGATGGTGGTCGTAATTACACCATTAATGTAAATCTGTATTGTATTCACAAAGCAGGAACTCCAGCAACACTTGAGGAAGATGAACAACTTTAATAATAGACCAACGCGTTTCGGCTTGTGGCCTTCATCAGTCATAGTAAAACATTGTAAAAATTGCTTAAATACAAGACAGGAAACAGAAAAAAAATTCAAATTAACCAGTCAGAACTTCATAGATAGGTCAGCTGACATATAATAGGTAGGTATTGGTTAAATGGCTAAGTCACGCCCAAGTAAATACCGGACTAGATCATTATCAGTGTTGGGAAGGTTACTTTTAAAATGTATTCCATTACAGATTACAGATTACATGCCCCAAAATGTATTCTGTAACATATTCCGTTACGTTACTCAATGAGAGTAACGTATTCTGAATACTTTGGATTACTTAATATATTATCATGCTGTTTACAACTACATGAATGTACTATTGCTGTGATTTATTACTGTTACTGAAGGTCCGCGGCTCCGAACCGTAGTAAAGGGACCTCTGGCTAATACGGTGGGTTCTGTGTCGGCTCGTAGCTGAAAACTAGCTTTACTTTGTTGTCTGGGTCAACTTTGCTAGCAGAGACAGAGAGAGGCGTTGAAAGGCTGCTCCAACAGAACTTATTGTTTTTGGAGGAAAACACGAACACGGTGTACAGTCGAGTCTTAATAGCTTACTTACAACTGGGCTCGTCAGGCTCTCTTCTTGGCTGCAGTGGTTATTATTATATTTACATGCTTCCAGCTCCCGTTTCTGCTCGATGACAGCTCGTACTTTTCCTTTTTCTCCCTCCCTCGCTCACAGACACATAACGTGTATGGCAGTCCATTCTCCCTGCAGCACGGACTACACTGCCCATGATGCTACATTCTTTAGAGCTATACCTGTAGCATTCTGCCTGTTAGCTTAGCACAACAACAACAAAAAGGCCTCTCTCACCCAGGAAACACGCAGAGAGAGATCGTCACCCTGTAACCATGGCAACCATAACGCTGCCGCCTGGAACAACAGAACGTAGCTGTCAAACAAAACCCAAACAGTCCTGACCCGCCACAATATGAAACAGGGAAGTACCGCCGTGTAATCCATTTATTTCAACAAAGTAACTGTATTCTAAATACCACCTTTTTAAACGGTAACTGTAACGGAATACAGTTACTCATATTTTGTATTTTAAATACGTAACGGCGGTACATGTATTCCGTTACTCCCCAACACTGATCATTACTGATGAGGAGAAGGGGGGGTGACATAACCCCCATATGTCAGAAAATAACACATGCATGAAATGCATAAGGAGGAAGCTATAGGGGGTTATGTCACCCCCCCTTCTCCTCATCAGTCCGGTATTTACTTGGGCGTGACTTAGCCAATTAACCAATACCTACCTATTATATGTCAGCTGACCTATCTGTGAAGTTTTGACTGGTTAATTTGAATTTTTTTTTCTGTTTCCTGTCTTGTATTTAAGCAATTTTTACAATGTTTGACTATGACTGATGAAGACCACAAGCCGAAACACGTTGGTCTATTATTAAAGTTGTTCTTCTTCCTCAAGTGTTGCTGGAGTTCCTGCTTTGTGAATTCTTTTATCCTCTCCATGCTCCTTGGAAGCAGCTGAAGTTGTGCCAGAATTTTTTTTGCTCATATTCACAGTAGAAAATAAATGAATAAAATCCTTAAAAGTACGAAGCAAAATTAATTCTTTCAACCACACTTGAATTTTCTTTCTTTCTTTTATGAAAACCTCTCATCTTTATACAGTTTTTTTTTTCATGTGTCCCAACAGTTTTTACTGAAACTGCAGAAATGCAAATATACTTTCTACCCATCTCCTCTTCCCTTTGTAGCTGTGTCCAATGACTAAGCAAATAAAAAGCATCAACATCATAGTTTATATCAATATGTATCCAAATATTGATAAAGCCAGTGATTTTGATGACACTGACTAAAAATAACAAGCACTGGCATCGATATATTTGATCCCAGATAAGTTGAGATTTCACTGCCACATCAGAATCTGCTTACATCAGAATTTGTTCTGTTTGAGGAAACACTTCATTACTATCATTACTGCCAGCGTGAGGTGATTGTTATCTGGATAAAATCCCTTTCAAACACCCTGGTTTCTGTTTACCTCCTGCAAATAGAACAAATCAATTTTTGGCTGAGGAGGAATATTTGCAGCATTTCTCAGCTGTATGACTGCACAGCAGAGTCAGCTACCAGCTCTCGCACTATCCCACATCGATTACTGACTACAGGAAATTATAAGTGGTCAGATTCCTCATTCGAGTCCGGCTGCATTTCAGTGTCTTACCACACAAGTCTGAAAAGCGGAATATCGGAAATGTTTCCTCGCTCTGCGACAGGCTCTTTATCCGTCTGCCACAAAGTGCTCTGCACGTTTTCGGGTTAACTGGGTCGTGCTTCAGATATTAAATGTGTTTTTTAAACAAAATTCTTTTTTTTTTTTTTTTTTTTTTTTTTTTTTTTTTTTTTTTCTTTTTGCCTGTCCCGTTTGGTTCTTTTGCCATCAGAATTATTGTCTAAAGGCGAAGAAAGATGCCCAACGGATTTTCTTTACCAAATTGACCATCCCAGCTTTGCCGTAATGGTCCATTTGATTCACCTTTTATTCTTTATTTTATTTTCACTTGCTGAATACGGGACAGACTTGACTGGGGGAAAGAAAAGGGAGAAAGAAAGAGGGGAAGAAAAACAGTTGAGAAGAGGGACGGGGGAGAAGGGCAAAAAACAAAAACCAACAGAATAAGCAGAAGAAAAAAAAAAAAAAAAAAAAAAAAAAAAATACATATATCGATCACCTGGATCACCTGTTGAGAAAGAAAAAAGAAAACAAGCAGAAGAAAACGAGAGTAATACAATAAACCACATCACAATGATATATGGGAATATGACAGTAAATACTAAATATTAAACATTATTGTGCAGCACGTAAGATCGACAGCACAGTGTGCATTGAGGTAGGAGCCAAAAAGGGTGTAGTTTGTGTGTGTGATCACCCGTGTGTACACCTGTGAGCATGGACGCGCTTGTTTTCTTAAAAGGTTCCCTCATGTAATGATCTGCTAGAGGGTGTGGGGGGCCACTGCCCCGTCCTCCAGGGCATGAAGCAGGTATGGAGGAGATCAAAACCCCAGACATCCAGAGGCCCCCAGAACACAAGAGACCAAGGAAGACCAACAGAGGGGCAGCCGCGCCACTGTCCCAGAAAGAGCTGAGGAGAGTCCCAGATGAGGGGTCACCCAGCAGCCACGGAGCAGAAGCCAGGGGGGGCTGCAGTGACGTGCCCGTGAGCTCCGCCGGCAGCCAGCTGTGCCTGAGTGACCGAGCCCCAGGCCGAGAGGCCGGGGGCACCCCACCTCCGAAGTGGCCCAAGCGAGCCCCAGGCCCCAGGCCCCGATAAGCAGCCGCCAAGGAGTGAGCCGGTGTGTACCCGGACGCCCACCCCCGGACACAAAGAACCACCAACGCACCGACGTCTGAGGGAGTCCGCCCCCGGCAGGGGAAGTGGTGGGGGGAGATAGGCCTCCAAACCTTGGAGGGCCTGAGCTGTCCTCAGAGAGGTGGCATCTGATACCCAACCTGACATACAGACACAGACATACAGGCACACACAGATACAAACATCCATTCCCACCCTCATGCTCTCATATGCACTTACTCCACACTCAACCAACGTGGAGACAGACATAAAGAGACGCTGTACACACAATCACACTCCCCAAGCGTACTCTACGAACCGGGTCTAGGTACCCTTGCCCCTGGAGGGGGGAACTGCACCCAGACCCAGGTTGTGTTACCCTTTTCCCTGCAGTGGGGAGAAGCAGACCGCCCCGACTCCGCAGCAGCAGGGAGGCCCCACACTCCGGACCCCAGTCGGACGGCCAACTCCTCCTCCTAGCCCCCCTGCTCCAGCAGAAAGCAGAGAACGAGGGTGAGAGAAGACTCCTAACCTCCCTCCACCCGCTCATTGTAGTGTTGATGTATGTGTGTTCTAAGGTGCGTTTAAAACCCAGGAGGGCATGGAGCCACCTGCCAGAGAGCAGCAGGTAAGCGCATAGTCCCTCCTGCTAGCCCTCAATGTCTACGTGTATTTAAAATTGAGAGGTGGGCAACGACGCCGGGGGTGAGGTGTACACCCTGATGGTAATTGGGATTCCGTGTAGCGTGCCCACCCCCAAGATCCTATATTTATGTGTAATGAGAATGTGAGTAATGTGAATGTCTAAGTTGCGGGATAAAATTGAGGCAGAGGCAGCCAGAAGGGGACAGAGGGGGGGGGGTTACCTCCTCTGCACCCTGGTGACACACCCCCACTCCAAGGCCCTGCATGTGTGGGTGGTTGTGGTGGAGCGGGAAGAGGGAGGCAGCTGGAGATGGGGAGGGAAGGAAGGGAGGAGCAAGTGACCCCTCCCTGGGGCCAGCTCCCCCGCTGACCCCAGTAGGCACCCCCATACTCCGCGACCCACCAGGGAAGGGGGGCCCAGGCCCATCCGAACCGGGGCCCAGCGCAGCGGCGCCGCCCGGCCCCACAGAGCCCGGGGCAGTCCACTCAACCCCACAACAGAGAAAACTGCACCCACCCCATCATCCACTCATCTTCCAGACTACATAAGACAATAGACGCCCAGGCTGAGATCTTCCTCCACCTCTCCTGTATCTCCCCCTCTTGCAGAGAGAGTTCCTGAGAGAGGAAAGCCCCTGCAAGATGTGACAACCCCCCCCCCCCACCAGTTGAAGAGCCCCCCAGCTGGCTCGGCGCACCGGCGGCACCCTGCGCCAGTGGCGGGCCCCCATATACCCACCGGCCCACAACCCCGGCAACACACCAACCAGGACCCAGGCCCCCGAGGCCCGGCCAGGGCCCCAGGCCAGAGCCGGAGCGCCCCCAGAACCTCACGCCCGTCCCGGACCCACCCAGGGGCAGCCAGGCTACCAGGTCAGTAACCCCCGTCCGTCAGCACAGACCCTCCCCTAGCCCCGCTGCACGTAGCCACGAGGAAGCCGTCACCTAAGAGCCAACAGAGCCCCTAATTGGCCATGACCGCTACCCCGGGTTGAGCCCCCCAAGGAAGATGCTCCTGGGGAACCCCCCGACGCCCCAAGCCTGACCCTACCCCCACACCAATCACAACAGTGAAGGCGAGACCAAAATATGACCCCCCACCCCCACTAGGTGATGGAGCTGATCAGAGGAGCCCAGAGCGATTGATCTGATGTGGTGGCAGAGGCTGTATCAAGACTAATGTAATCTAATAGATAATTTCTATATTGGTTAGAATTAAGATTGTTTTTATTTTTCCAGTTCATGAGGACTGTTTTCTTGGCTATGCATAGAGCAGTGAAAACCATATGGGCTATATTCTTTTCTGAAGTGACATTATCTAAGCTGCCCAACAAACACACTAAGGGGGAAGTTGGAATGTTACATTTCAGACACTTTGATAAGTCTTCACATATCTCGCGCCAAAACTTCTGAACTGGTGGACAGAACCAAAGAGCGTGGATATAATTGTCCGGTGAATTGGTTTGGCAGTGTGAGCAGTTGTTGGTAGATGCAAAGCCCATCTTGAACATCCGATGACCTGTATAGTGCACTCTATGTAGTATTTTGTATTGAATTAATTGAAGACTGGGATTTCTGATTAGATGAAAGGTTTTTAAGCAAATCTGAGACCAGAAGTTTTGGTCTAAGTTAACTGATAAATCCGCTTCCCATTTTGCAATAGGAAGTGATATTGATTCATCTGTTTTAGAAAGCATTCTGTATATTTTGGATAGTAATTTGGGGGTTTTAAGAGTAAAAAATTGAACCACACTTGGTGGTGTTTGTAGTTCAACTTGACCCAGTTTAAATTTCTTTTTTATTATGGATTTAATTTGTTGATATTCTAAAAATCTTTTCTTGTTGATCCCATATTGTGTAACTAGTCTGTCAAATGAAATAAATTCTGTTCCTTCTAGTATATGTTCTACATATTTGATTCCTTTACCATTCCAATCTGAAAAGTTTATCATATTATTGTTTTGTAATATGTCAGGGTTGTTCCAGATAGGTGTACGTTTGCATGGGATTAATGAAGACTCTGTCAACTTCAGAAACTCCCACCATGCTGTCAGAGAAGAGCTGATGTTGATGCTTTTGAAGCATTCATGTCGTTGGATGTTTGAGCTGATAAATGGTAGATCTGAAATCTCTAGATTATTGCAAAGTGCTTGTTCTACATCTAGCCAAGGTTCAAGTTTAAACAAAATTCTAAAAGGACAAACAGAGACACTAGAAACTAAAATGGGATAACCAAGTGTGGCATGCTGACAATGGGCTGTATCCAGTCGACTAATCAAGATCTATTTTAAAGCGTTTGCCACTTTGCTTATTAAATCAGTAGTTAAAGGAGTGCATGCTCTCATAACAGTCACAAGGGCAAAGAAGACTCAAGCTGAGACCTTTCAAAGCCCATTTCATGCTGACAGTGCGCTCTGGTGTACAGCATTTACTGCTCACATTTAACCCTCAGTGTTTACACTTATGCAGACTGAAGTTATTTATGTTCAGTTATCATGAAAATAATATAAAGTGAGGATTTCAGAAGGTGTCACATTACACAGGAAGTCAAGTGAAACAACACTTTTCTCGAGCAGCTCAGATTGTACTGGGATACCATGAAGTCATGTGACCTGCTGGGTGGAGGTAATGGCACAAAGCTTAGTGATGACTGGATGGATCGCTGATTGTTTACATAAGAAGCTAGTAAAGCTAGCGGCTCACATTACTATAACCTTAGGTCATGTTAAGGTGACAACATCCCTCAAGAAACTCCCAAAAATCTGGAGCCTTCTTGTGCTGGTCGCAGCAGATGGCCCCGCCCCTCCCTGAGCCTGGTTCTGCTGGAGGTTTCTTCCTGTTAAAAGGGAGTTTTTCCTTCCCACTGTTGCCAAAGTGCTGCTCATAGGGGGTCATATGATTGTTGGTTTTTCTCTGTATGTATTATTGGAGGGTCGACCTTACGATCTAAAGCGCCTTGAGGCGACTGTTGTTGTGATTTGGCGCTGTGTAAATAAAATGAATAGAATTGAATTCTTCTGCTTTAACAGACGTGAGAATAGTGCCAACATGCAACATTTCAACATTTGAAGCTGATGTTAAACATGCTAAAGTGCACCAACTTATTTCTGTTTCTGTATAAAAACAGTTTTTATGGATTTTTAAATAAATTGTAGAAAAAAGTAAACACGGGGGTTGTAATTGGGCTGAACGCCACATGCAGGATGAGGACAGGTGAGGAAAGTGTGAAAGAACTAAAGCATGAACTAATGGCTTTCTGCTGTTGAATGTGACAATACAGAAAGCAGCAGCCTCATCAAACCCCGGTGCTATCATGGGGGGAAGTCTCTGCTCTGCTTGTGAGAAGACCATGAAAATACAGCAGAAACACTGTGATGTTAACGACCATCTGTATTCTGTATTTGTCCCCAGCATGTTTGTGGAGACTTTAGTAAAGAATACACCAACTGAAGATTTGAGTTTATCATTTATAACTTAATGTTTAAAATAAAAGAAAGAAAAATGCAGTTAAATAAATCATTCATGAGACGACAGCAAATAAAACAACAACAAATGAACAATAATCCTGTTTAAGACGATGTGTGTTCGCTCAGAGCTCTTACCGGCTTTCTTTGGCGTGCGGGTGAAGCTTCCTTTGACAGTGCGGCAGTGAGAATTGTCTCCACCACAAACCCCACATCTGTCCTCAACCTTGCTGGAGCCAATTTCTCTGTCACAGCCAACTTTCTGGAGACCAAGAAAACAACGACACAGATGAACCCGACTGTTTTTTGGCCGAGGGCGCGAAGCGTTGCCTTCGCAGCGTGTCTGATGGTTTATCAGCGCCAACTGGACACGAGCTGATGTTAGCTGACTGCTGATGGAGGTGGAAGACGAGTCAGGTCAGCATTTAAAATCATGACCTCACCTGGATGATTAGACACATCGAGGGAACATCTTCCTATTCCTCGTTAGATTTTTATTCTTTGCTAAAAGGTGTCAAGTTTTGACCGTGAGCCAAAATAACTTTGTCCATGGAGCTCCTAAAGCACCAAAATGTGACACAAGAAATCTCATCATCTTCAGAATATTCAGTAATAAACAGAAGAAACTGTTTGCTTATAATTTGCCATGCTGCTGAGTGAAAAATGCCTTCACACAGAAAAACAGACTCTTCTTTAAATAACATCTCAGAACAAATGAGCAGTACTGGATTTAAACATCATAATGAAGCCACCTTCTTCCTACACAGCAGTGAGTACATACTGTGGATTCAGTCACAGTGAACCTGATGCTGGTTTACTTCCCTTAACTCTGTAATTAAATGAATTTGTGCAAAGCTTAAGAAGTCCAGCAGTCTGCAGCTGACGAGCACACACAGCTCGTAGAAATGTAGTTTGATGTAGTTTGAATACACCCTTACCACACACTCTCCACGCACGCAGATGCTGTAGGCGTCCTTGTAAGAACATCGTGTCCCATCATGCACCAGCACCTTCATGTACGCCACATCTTCTGTCTCCTTGGACTGGCAATACAAGTGGCATCTCCTGTTTGCTGCAAGACGATGAATTCTTAGATTAGCAGAACAAACTGAAGCCACGTGGTTTAGAAACTATCTAAAAGTTCCTTAGACAGAGAAAAAAAACACCCATCAATCTACTGTGGGTTTTTTTTTTTTGAGTGTTCAAAGGATGCTGAGGGTGCGTCGAGCTTCCTGCTTCCTGTGAAGTCTGGGATAGGCTCTAGCCTTAGAAAAGTCAGTGGAGTTGGAAAAGCTTGGATCGCTGAATTTTGATAACGCTAATAGACTGCATGAGTCAAAAAATGCTGGTGTGGTAACAAAATTGCAAAATATGCACATTCTACGTGTATTTCTGATTTTCCTGCTTTGCAAACTGTTCCCAGTTTATTATTTATTGTTTGTGTTGCAGTGATTACAATGACCGCCTTGAATTTTAGGACATATTAACACTCATCAACACCCCGTCTGCCTCATTACAATCTCATTAAAATCAATAATAAAAAGTCTACAAGCTGGCTTTGAAAATATCAGGTAAAGTTACATTTACAACATCACTGTTACATTTTAACCAGATTCCACAGATTCAGCCCTCTGTGCTCGACGACGTCATTAAACAAAATGAACATTTTCTAAACTGGACTGTAAAGTAAAAATTACAAAAGGTGCTTTAGGAAATCTGGGGAGTCTTTTCTTACTGAGCATAAATACCTGTATTAATACTAGGGGTGGGGAAAAATGGATACTGTGTAGCATGGTGATATTTTGTTTGCTAATAATGTATGGATACAGGGACAGCAGAAATCGATATTTTGTTACAAAAAGGTTTTTGTGCTCTGACTTCAGAGCATGTTGATCCTTTTTCTGAGCAAGAATCCTGACATTCCTTCACTGTCCAAATGTGACAGTTTACTTATTTTAATTTAAGACATGTTTTATTTGAATTAAGTTTCAAACTTTTTTATTTAATGTAAAATTATATTTTGTTTTAATTTACTTTCAAATTCTTCAGTTGCTGAAGGGGCTGCATAGTTTTCATAAACTGCATAGTTCAGAATAGCTATAATTGTACCAGATGGTTGATTCAGTTAAGTTGGACTAGACTGTAATACAAACCGTTCAGTTTGTCAACAATCAAACTGAAATGAGAGAAAGACTGAGTGTGAGACTTTGATATTAGAGAAAATGATGATTGATAAAGTTTACCTTTATGTACAGAATCTGAATATCGCAAAATATTTTAAAAAAATTGCAATAATATCGTATCGTGGGATGTATGGTGATTCCCACCTCTAATTAATATGCATGCAGACATGAGGAATATGATACCGCTGAGTTATGTCTTAAAAGCATTGTTTTAGCAGTCGTTCGTATGTGTTCATGTTTTCTTTCTTTCTCTGCATTTTGGGGCTTTTAGCTGCTCAGCTGCTTTTGTGTGAAGATTTTCTTTCAATGTTTGGATGAGCTTCAACTTCCTCTGACTGCCAAAGAAATTTGCCTTTGTGACTGATTCTGGCACCTTTACATGATGAGCACTGTCTCTTTATGAGAAAAATAACACAAAGGAAAACAAAACAACCTGAAGGCTCCGAAAAAACTGGATCATATGTAAAAAATGACAAAAATGCTTCTGTCCTTTCATTCACACAAGCTGTCAGGCTGGTTATCTGCAGTGTGCTGATTAGTTCTCGTCTCAAATGCAAAACTATTGCACTTCCAAAAAAAGAATATACATCTGCAAAAATATGTTGCAACTGATCTTTTTTAAATTATTAATTCATATTTTAAAAAATATTTAAATTTTTTCATTCTGTTCTTTTTAAAAATGTGTTTTTAAAATGAACAAAAACCTGTTCAGACAAAATCTGAACATAAACAACAATAAGAACGTGCATGAAAGCATTTATGCTCAGCACCCAACAGTCAAATCGCACTGCAGACA
The DNA here is from genome assembly GCF_963576455.1 of Neolamprologus multifasciatus. NCBI lineage: Eukaryota > Metazoa > Chordata > Actinopteri > Cichliformes > Cichlidae > Neolamprologus > Neolamprologus multifasciatus. Next base: position 2,356,891 of record NC_140450.1, on the reverse strand, counting down.
TCATGAAAAGCTCTCTGCCTTCCACTGAAGGCCATGATCGGATTGTAATTTCTCACCTTCCTGCACTTTCTCAGTGTGATTCCTACTTATTTTCTACATGACTGACTTTCCAAAGCCCTGCCCAGAGTTTTGTAATTGCACAGGTGATCCAATACTTTTGCAAAGAGGGAAAGCTTGAAGGTTGAACGGGTTTAAATTGTTCATTCCAGCAGAGAGATGGAAGACTGAAGAAGGACAGGAAGAAGCAGAACGGAGAGAATACAAAAGAAAAATATGACAGAGGACACAACACAAAGATCCCCTTTGCACAAAGAGCGTGTCCAACGTGGTGATTGGCTGCCTGCGTTCCTGTCTTCACTATGTTTCTTTCAGCTGTGTCTGAGTTCAGATCTCCTGCCCTCGTCTGCTTTCATTCTTCTTTTTGGGGCATAAAAGAAGCAGCAACGCAGCCTCAGGCCTGAGCAAAACAATCTGTTGACATTTTTCTGGCTTACCATCAGGATGCTCGTAGGGCAGCCAGTGGTGTTTGGCATTTTGGAATTCAAAGTGGGAGTTGCGGAGCTGGCACTGCTGAGCTCTGAAATCTTCAAAGTGCCTGGGACAGTCGTCTGTGTTGCACAGCTGGTACTCGTAGTTTACTCCCGGGCAGTCCTGGCCGCCGTTCGACGGGCTGGGCAACGAAATGGATGAACATCAGAGGCGCCGATCAGACAGCGAAGACTTCTTATAAACTTTGAAAAGTGGAAACAAATCCACCCGCACATTTGGCTAAAAATGATTCTGAGCTGTTACGGCTGGTTTGCAAGTGGAGCGTCATTTCAGGGCAGTAATACTATTTACATTACAGTGATTCATTTAACAGGAGTTGATTATTTAAATTAAGCCTCCTGAGTTTTGTTGAAATGAAAAATACTTGCCTTTGAAAAGGATTTAAGAAGGAGAAACCGTACGAATAACACTGATGATTTTATACAAAAGGGTTTCCAAACTTGAAGTTCTACAAAGCGATATGAGGCTGAACATAGAGTCTGGTAACTGATCGCTTACACGAGTGTTAAACTTTATATAAAGTCATTTTCACAATGCTTTGACTTCCTTTGACTAAAACCTACGAAGAGACAGGAGAAGGCTGCTGTAAGCTGCATATATATAAATTAATGAGCTTTACCAGTTGAGGCAGAGTTTTGGTTGCCTCAGGACTAAACCGGTGCATCCCCTGTTTCCTATCTTTATACAGACTTTAATTTACCGCTGAGACAGTTAAAAAGAGAACAGGTGATTTTCTCCAGAGGAGCGTTCCTTTGGGTTTAGGAAGCTACTTAAAGAAGACTGACTGAGGTCTGTCACAAAAGCACGAGTGATCAGTGTTAGTTTGTCTCATTAAGACAGCATGAAGCACAATAGTCCACGGTCAAAGTAAAACCGTCTCTTTTAATCCATTAAGGTTTCATAAGCATTAAAGGTGTGCATCAATCCAAACGAGCTTTTGCAGTTAGACTCATGCTTATTCAAATATGATAATCATGCATCATATTTGAACAATGACACTTAATTTCACCTCTGTACCCCACCACAGTGGATTCTCAATAAAAGAATCAGGATATGTCTGAAATGAAGATGTTCACCTTTAATTCAGGTGTTTAATAAAAAGTAATTAACTGTCTACAGCGGTGATTTAAATGGAAGATTCTGAAAGTTACATTTTATTTATACAGCACCAAATCAGACCAGCAGTCGCCTCAAGGTGCTTGATACGTGAGGTAAAGAACCTACAGTAGTATAGAGGACCCCCCCCCCTTTGAGTAAGTACTTGGTGACAGTAGGAAGGAAAAACTCCTTTTTAACAGGAAGAAGCCTCCAGCAGAACGTGGCTCGGGGTGGGGGCAGCCAGGACAAAAGTCACATCATTGTTCAAATACTTTACTGTTTCTATTATTCTCGATGCCGCCCTGAACCTAATCAATGCTCGTCCACTTACGCAGGGTTGGCGCACTGACGGGTCCGGAATCGAACTCCAGTTCCACAGGAGCGTGAGCAGGAACCATATTTGCTCCAGGAGCCCCAGGCGCCGTCTTGCTTGACCTGATTCGGGTTTTTCCACATGCAGTGACCTTTGTAGCACCACTACATGAGATGAGAAGGCAAAGAGAGACGAGGAGAGTAAGCCAGCAGAGAAAGTCTCCTGTCTAAATGCTAAACTTTTTAGCCAGAAGGATGTGGGCAGGAATGTCAAGGTTTCCGTGGTTACCACAGTTGCTCGTCCTGTGAAGTGATGACATCATCAGAGATATTTTAAATGTTGAAGTAATCCTCCTAATTCTACTGGATTACCTTGCACAATGAAAAATAGTCCATTATCACGCACTGGTACATGTACTGAAACTACAGGGTCCATTTATATGGATACACCGCAATAACATGGGAATGGTTGGTGATATTAAAGTCCTGTTTGTGGCACATTAGCATATGTGAGGGGGCAAACTCCTCAAGATGGGTGGTGACCATGGTGGCCATTTAGAAGTCGGCCATCTTGGATACAACTTTTGTTTTTTCAATAGGAAGAGGGTCATGTGACACATCAAACTTATTGGTAATGTCACAAGAAAAACAATGGTGTGCTTGGTTTCAACGTAACTTTATTCTTTCATGAGTTATTTACAAGTTTCTCTGTGTTCACAGCCATTGACATGTCGAAGAGGTTAACACGTGAGGAGCGGATCGAAATCGTGTTGATATCTGGTGAACGCAGTAACCGGGTCATTGCAGCAGATTTCAATGCAAGACACCCTACGAGACCACCCATCTCCCATGCTACAGTCAGCAAACTGCTTGCTAAGTTTGGTGAAACTGGTTCAGTGTTGGATTTGCCAAAATGTGGACGCAAGAAAACTGTCACTAATGAAGAAACATCAGTGGCTGTCCTAGCTTCATTCAGCAAGAGCCCACATGTGCCACAAACAGGACTTTAGTATCACCAACCATTCCCATTTTATTACGGTGTATCCATATAAATGGCCCACCCTGTAGTCATCAGGACCACAGAGCTGTTCAGACTCCATGTCCCAGGAGGCTCTGTGTCCTTAGGATAAGTAGAGTCATTTTTTCATAGACTTCTATACAGTCTGAGTTATTTGGTCATTAGAAAGCATGCACGTTTAAGGCACCTCTATACTGGCTCCACCTTTCAGACCTGGAGACAATCCCCATCCATGTCATACAGCCTATGCTTAAACCGCACTCGCTCCCTTGCAGCTAAAAGCTGCACGAACCATCTCCACCATCCACCGGCTTTTTTCCTGGCGGTGCCCTTATAGTGTTATTGTATGTAGGTCTAATAGACAAACTCACTTTTCCAGGTGCACACTCGGTCCCATCGAGAGGCGGCCCTTTCTTGGTTTTGCAGAAGTAGGGGTTGTCTGGGTGGCTGCACCACAGCTGTTTACACGGGTCAAATGTGCGAAACTGGAACACAGGCAGCAAAAAATGTCAAGGCGACTGAAAACATGGCACACTATAGATAAAAATATAACTGCAGAATAACTCGGCTGCTCATTGTGTTGCCTAACTGAGTCAGCAGAATATGGTCACTTAAAAATAGCAAAGGAAAGAGTATCTATCAGACTTTGTGTTATATCCAATATCCAAGAGTCCTTGATAAACTAAGGTGCAAAAGAAATGATTAATCACCCACAGCACAAAAGTAACGATGAGAATTGTCTGATAAAAGAGGGAGACCATGCAAGGTGGTCAAACATTTCTGAGGGATCTGAGCAGACAATCAGATTAATTCGAGATAACTTAAAAAGCGACAGCTAAGCTGCCCAAAACATCTCAATGACAAGAGGCTGTGCAACAGTTCTTCCTTCACGTCTGCAGATAAATGTGTGATGCAAGACGTTTATAGTTCTGAGGAGAAACGAATGAAGCAGCTGTCGATCTCCAGACAACACACAGTTTATAATGTTGCTACGTGCTAACAGCTATCTCCCAAATATTAGCACGCTCGTTATTTTTCACCATGTTTGTGTCATCATCTGTTGCTTCTAAAAGAAACTGGTTCCCACTGTCTCGCTCTCATCCAAAGCAGTTACTGGTACGACATTAATGACTGCGTGAATCTTCTTATTAAGTTCACCTGGATTGGGAACTAGTTCCCCTTCCGCCTCGTTAGCAGTACTTGAGAGCACCGCTGATAAAACTGGAACATCTGCAGAGGTTAATAAGCCTTTCTGAACATGTCTGCTGCGGCCACATCTCTGTTGCTCGGGTGCTTTGTTTGCAGCAGCATAAACATAATTTTTTTTTTTTCAAAGATTTATTTATTGCTTTTCCAACAACATTTTAACCAACAGGAAGAGAGAGTTCAAATAAAATAGAGGAGAAAATTAATAAAAAAAATTGAGTGTATAATAGTAATGTATGTACGTATGAATAGTGTTAGGAAAACACATAGATATAGTTATACATACTCTCCCATGTAGATCATTCAGATATTATTACAGGAAAAAAAAAATATATATATATGTATATAGATAAATAAAACAAAGCAAAACAAAACAACCCCCCCCCCAAAAAAAAAGTAAAAAAAACCCAAAACAAACAAAAAAACAAAAACAAAAAACAAACAAAAAATAAAATAAAAAAAAACAAACAAAAAAAAAAACAAGGGTTAACAGATAGTGCTCCAGAAAAAACAAGTATAACATAGTGAGACATTAGATTTAAGTGCATTATTCCAGGGCTTCGGGCTGAAGTTTAGTCCAAGGGTGTCAAGTTAGTTAGAGAAGCATCCGAAGTAGCGGTTGCAACGATAAACTGTGTCCTCTTCAGTTCCAGTCCATTTAATTTCACATCTCTTCTTTATTATAAACATAATTACCTGGAGGGACTTCTTTTTCTAAACAACAAACAAAAATCGTTTTAACTTGTGCAGTGCAGCAGCCCCAGTTATGCCCAGGGGGGCTTAGACGGTCTGCTTATGATTTGTATACTCGGGGTGTTTGGATCCTGTTCAAGCAGCTCATGTATTTTGATCACTTGCTAATCATTATGCATTTAATCAATATTCAGAATCTATTTGCAAAAACACAGTTTTTGGATGCTTTTTTTGTTTCCATTTGCAGACTGTTTCCTTTGTGAGCAGTTCATGAGTCACGTTCATCTCAGAAAACCATCTCTGAATTATCTGATTTTCTGTTTTTAATAATCTGCATTCAAGGACAACGACCGGGCAGAAATGGATTTTTAAACAAAACCGAGGCAATAATTTTGCTTTTTCTTGCAACCTTCTGTAACTTTATCAGCCTCCAACTGAATCACCTTTTCCTACTTTTGTGAGGCAATCATCAGGAGACACAAAAACACCAGAAATTCTTTGAAAGCGCTCGGGTATTATTCTGCACAAAGGGGCAAAAATAACACCTCCATGTTGCGATCTCGCTCTTATTGCTTCTTCCAGTCCACATCAGGATGACATTTTGACAATACATCGACTTCTTCAGGCCTTAAGGTCGCTCATCACATCTTTTGTTCCTGCGTCGCTTTGTTTGTTTCCTTCAAGCGTTCCAAAAAATATTGTTTTTCAGGATTCGGCAGTTCCAGAAAAGAGGTCAGAGTGAGGAAGACACACAAGAAGTTGTGTCTTTTATTTTAAAGTTCATTTGGGATTCTGTTATTCTAACATCTAACAGCTTCACTAACTTTCTGTCCGATTCTTCGTGGAGGTGAAATCACAGCAACAGTGAGCACGACAGCCATAACCTACAGGACTGTTTTTGGTCTGACAGGTCGATAATCAGCTGTCTCTAACGGACTGTGTTGTTGTCACTGTTACACATTTATCTGTCGGGCTGCACAATTAATCGAATTTTAACCTCGACTACGATCTGGGCTTTCAACGATCATTAAAAATGACTGAGCCGATTATTAGCCCCGCCCTCGTGCTTTACTCTCGCGCTGCTCCGTGTGGCGAATCGAGCGCACCTCTCTGCATTTCGAACACGTGTCACAACAATTAAGAGCAGCGGTCTCCAACCTTTTTTGCGCCACGGACCGGTTTATGCCCGACAATATTGTCACGGACCGGCCTTTAAGGTGTCGCGGATAAATACAACAAAATAAAACTAGTGCCTGTACCGAAAAAAAGAAGATTTATTCATAACACACGTGAAAAGACCCAGGAAAACCGAGTAAACGATAAAAACGATAACAAAATAACGCTGAAAAACGATAAAAACCCTGAAAACTATACATTTCACACCTGAGCCTCAACTCTCGCGGCCCGGTACCAAACGACTCACGGACCGGTACCGGTCCGAGGCCCGGGGGTTGGGGACGCTGATTAAGAGGACCCGAGGGAAGCTCGGAAAGCTAAGCAAAAGTTATTTGGAGAGGAGAGTGACTGCTGTTGGTTGAAAAGAGGTAAAAAAACTTCAGTGGTGTGGAAACATTATGGGTTCAGAGTCAGACGTGGATCAAGTAGACACAGTGTGTAAACTTTGCTACAGTGTCGTAGCTGCACCACAGAGCAACACTGCAAAGTTCACTAAACATAGATGTTTCCATTTTTCATTTATTTCTTATATTGCAAACATTTGCACTGTTATCAGTATTTGCACTATTTTATATTATTTTTGACAATCTTTAAAGTCATTATTCAACACATTGTTATTGTTAAATAAATATCGTCAAATAATCGCGATCTCAATTTCAGTGAAAATAATCGTGATTATCATTTTTGCCATAATCGAGCAGCCCTAACTGGCACTTCATTTTTTTTCTTTTACAGCTTTCCTGATGCTTTTGTTTGATGGAAAATAGTTAAAACTGAAAAGGAGAAGCATCAAAAGCATAGAAAACATGGTGTATACATGTATATGGGGCACATGTAGTATTACCTTGATGACTCTTTTTTTTTTAATCTCCATATTGTTCAGCCCTTCTTTGTAAAAATGACTCTTTTTGAGAACCAACAGAGCAGCCTGCCTTCGCTGGCCGACCTGCTCTGATGTTCGGTTAAAAAGGCAAAAATGGGGCAAAATGCAGGTCAGGTCCACCTACAGGCAAATCCTGCGACCCAGAGATGTGGGTGTAAAGCTAACGTGGCCTTAATAGATGTAGATAAGCATGCAGGTGTTAAACCGACCACTTGATTTAAACAGTACTTCAGTATGGCCCAGTGAGCAGTAACAGCTGTAATCTGCTCAGGTGGGCAATGACACGGCTAATGTGTGATTTGCTCATTTGCGACGCTAAAACAATCATCTGTGCTAGCATCCAGCTTTTGTGGAAGAGTTAACATCATAGCAAACAAACCTGAACCAGAGTTTTTAAAGAGGCTGATCAACAGAGCATGTCTTCAATCTCTTCACTTTTTTAACAGCTGCAGGCTGTAAACAATTTGTAGGTTGAACTTGAGTCTTTACTGTCATTGCACAGTCGTACTTAAATCAGAAAATTGTCCTACGTCGGCACTAAGCATGACAACACACAACACAGTGAATTTTAAAGTGTAAAAAGTTTACTTCTCAGTGTAGATCAAGCAGAAATAGACGTGAACGCATTTCCCCGGTGCTCGCCTCTCTTCAATTTCTCTTCTCTTCTGCTTCAGAATTAACTTTAAAATTTTATTGTTGACCTTCAAAGCCCTGAATGGACAGGCTCCTGGGTATTTGTCTGACCTCTTGCAGACTTATACCCCCTTAGATCTGTTAGATCAAGTGATCTTTTGCTTTTAGCCGTACCAAGGTCGAGGCTGCTTCATAGAGGCGATCGAGCATTTGCAGTCGTAGCGCCTAAGCTGTGGAATAATTCACCCCCACACATCAGACAGGCTCCTGTCAATCTTTTTAAATCTTATCTTAAAATGCATTTTTATTTACTGGCTTTTAATACAGCATGAGAGTTATTTGTTCTTTTATTAGGTATGTTGTATTCTTGTACAGCACTTTGGTCAACGCTCCTGTTGTAATTAAATGTGCTGTATAAATAATTAAAAAAATGTTTGCTTGATTTTACACCAAGCTGGCAACACTGGAAATAATTCTGGAACATGAGGTGTAAAAAAAGTTACTAAGCTACTTGGCTCACAGTGTTTTTTATTATTGGATAATACTAGAGCAGCTTTGCATGATCTGTAGTTTAAAATGATCTTTATCCCACACTGGGCTTTGCTTCCTCCTCTGTCTTTCTTTAAAGTCCTCTGATTGGCTCACAAACAACAGGGCAACAGTAACTGGGTGACGTGCTCACAGAAGCTGAAGCTGCCTCCTGAGATGACCATCGCTTCTCTGTGACATCACAGAGATCCAACAGAAGAAAAAAAGCATTTAGAGCAACTTTTGGCTCATGGTGGCTATTTGCACATATGCTGAGCTCATTGTTTGACACTATTTATAATATGAGTTCATCATTTGAACTGCAAGTATATGACAAAATATGGAAAAGCAAAATAGGTGCCTTTGAAGAAAACCATTATTTCTTTTATTTATTTCTCATGTCTTTATTATTTCTTCTGTGAGAAGAAATTCATTCTCATTTATTACTTTTACACAAAAAAAGCGACTACAGGTCACATCAACCTGAACACAAGCCAAAGACTCTCTGTGCTCTCAGAGCCAGGTCTCTCTCTTAGGTAATGTGAAATGAGTTGTGTCAAATTTAAATAGCTGGTGATGTTTTTAAGTGTTACAAAGACATTTTTAAGTGTTTTTCATCATTTAGATGAGCATTAGATTAGATTAGCGTGACTACAAAGGAAGCAGTCTCGGTATATGAGCAACCTGCTCTCGGTGGACACATCCCTGCTGTCTGTAAAACCTCGAGCACCGTAATAAATTAAACCTCCGTGATGTAAATGAGTCGGTTCAGATTAATTTCATCTAAGCACTTTAAGAGGCCTTTTATTAGATTTGATTAGATTTGATGCAGACCACAGACATTAATTGCAAACTTGAAGCACAGGAAGTTACACTCAGTAAGTTCACTATTTAAACACTTAGCCGTGGCCGTGGTCTCACAAATGCTGCATTAGGTGCACATCTAGTCACAAAGCATGTCTATGTGCCTTCTGACGCTGGAGAGGAAATGTTCAGTTTGGTGATCAGAGACACACACACACACACAACTCGAAATAATGAGATGAAAACTGCTGAAATGCTCTGTAATGCTGTGTGTAGCTGCAGACTTTCATAAACAGCAGAAGTGATCATCTGATAAATTGTTTAATAAGATGGTGACGAGGAAGGACATTTTAAAACGGCATACAACATCTCCTCTTAGCAGTGTATCATCTCGTGAAATGAACAAACAATTACAAAGCAGAAAATAAGAACCAAAAATTGATCTTTGTGGAGAACAAAGGGCATCGAAAACTGTCAGCTACAACCCATTAACCCTCAGACGGAGCAGCCGGGCCTCCTTTTTAAGCTGCGATCAAACAATGCAGCCTTCAGCGATAATAGGACTGCATCACCGGGACTCTGTTGACTTTCAAAATGCTTTCAAAGAAATGGCAGCCTCAGTTTAAAGTCAGGACCCCAGACATCGATCGACGATCTTAGCCAGACGCACAATCCTCTCATTCTGTTCCTACAGCTCCCAAAACAACAAGTCGTCCTCTGCAAGCTTAAAGCTTTTGTGAGTACAGCGTGACACTTTCTGCGACACACGATCAACATCATCACGTCTGCCTCTCATCAGGCTGCTGCATTTCTGACTTTTTAAAACTCACTTAAATAAATAAATGAAACAAAATCTTGCAAACACTCAAAGCTTAAGATTCAACAGCTCATACTGAGCATATCTGCATTTTTATTAGCGCAGTATCCACAAAATTAACAACTGGACAAGCTCATTTTTTTCTGTTATGTGAGCATCTCTGACCTGGAAACAGATGACAGTAAACAGGGACGACAGTGATCGCCCTGCCTCTGCAGAGGTCTGAGGAATCACAGGTGTGGTTGAGGTTAAACGAGCAGGCTTCTGTTTGAAGCGCTCGATAACCTGCAGACGGTTTCTGATCGTCTGAGATTTCAAAGTCAGTTTCCTGTGGAGGCTGTGATCAGCACAGCTTTCTGCAGAAACCTCACTGCAAAGTCCTGCTCGCTCATCCCAAGACTCTAAAGTTTCCATAGGATATATTTTAGCTGGTTTCTGCTATCGATTACTTATTATTTATTTTTTACTCACGGAAGTGCAGATCTTGTAGCCGACCCCGAAGTCAAATCGACACTGCTCATCCATCGAGTAGTTGATGCCAGGAAGTTCAGGAAGCTCCGGCCAGTCATGTTTGAAGGGGTCATCCAGGAGACAATCGTACGTGCTGTGAGGACATGAAGGTTCGTGTTTTCACTCCGAACAAGCCAAACAAAGTTCACAAAAAGGTTTATTGACACAAACTAGAGATCTTTATTTGAACAGGGATCTGTACCTGGAAAGCCTGAGGCCACACCCCCTCCTCGATGTGGCCACAAGCGTCGCATAATTTTTACTTATTTGCTGTCACGAATTAATTCAGTCTAAGTGAAGCCAAACATCCAGCAGAGCCTCCGATCATCAGCCCTCTGCAGATAAATCAGTCCAACAAATGATCCACATAACTCAAGTCTCTGTTACGCTGATGTTTTAGCACAGGGGTGTCGAACTCCAGGCCTCGAGGGCCGGTGTCCTGCAGGTTTTAGATCTCACCCTGGGTCATCACACCTGAATCAAATGATTACTTCATTACCAGGCCTCTGGAGAACTTCAGGACATGTTGAGGAGGTCATTTAACCATTTAAATCAGCTGTGTTGGATCAAGGACACATCTAAAACCTGCAAGACACCGGCCCTCGAGGCCTGGAGTTCAACACCTGTGTTTTAGCACAACCGGAAGCTTTGTTTTCATTTGTTGATTAGTTTAATAGTTTTGACTTCATTCTGTTTGTTCACTGTGGGAGTTGCTGCTTAATGGATGATTGGATTTAAAGGCCCTGCAGTAACTCAAACTGTTGCATGAACACTAGTTAAACCTGCTCAATATAACAAGAGAATACGACTTGTTGCTCTGCTGTTTGCAAATGCTATAAAAGCCGTCTGCTATACGCTGCGTGTGGTTTGTTATTACAAAGTAACACATTAGAGTAAAGTTAAAGACTTTAACAGAAACTTTCAGCTTCATTAAAGAATAATTATATTTTTGGAATCTATTATCGACTCAGACATTTAATCCCTCCATCGACGTCAGTGCAAAATCTAATTATTAAGCTAATGATTAAGAAACGAACCCAAAGCTAAAAGGCTAAATCCGCCCCTCTGTTATTTCTTAACTTTTGACCCTTCTGATTTTACCTGAATGCGTCACAAAGCTATCAGAGAAATCCAGAAACGGCTTGTTTTCCCGCTGAGATTTATGCACATACTTCCTGATTTAATGACAGAGCCAGGTGGTGAGAAGCGGCTCAGCTGCAGTAAATGCCAGCCTGGCTGTTTGTTTTTTCAGCTAAACCCAGCGCAGAGACCGAGCAGGCATATGTGCCTTTTGAAAATGTGGAATGATTTTTAGACTTCTCATTAAATTTCTTCTCAGCAGCTGCCTCACAAACTCTTCATATTGAGATAACGCAGAAACCTTTTCCTGCTATACATTGATTTTTGTCAACAAAGGCACCTTTCATAATAAAAGCCAGGAAAAAAAAAATCGCGGCACTGTTTGGTGATTGATTACACACTGTCACCGTCATCAATAATTTTGCGTCCACGCTCCGCTGAGCTTTCCCCGTCAGTTACAGAGAGAAGAAGAAAAATCCATGTCTATGAACTGAACACAGGCCAACAACGCTTGTGTCAAAGCTCAGACGTCCTCGGGTTAACACGTTATACAGCAGGACACCAGACGACACACGAAGCATTTATTCTGGTGGGCGGAGCCAGACATTTTCATCATGTTGGCTGTAAATAATAAGATATTTTAAATATAAAGTGTCTCAACAGATTAGAGTGCTTTAGGGGGATTTCTGGGGTCTCGTCTCTGTCACGCTGCATGAATTAGGGTAATTATTCTGTTACCTTCAGGCTGCCTGAAACAGGATTTGTTGTGCTTGCTCACAGATCGTTGGCTTCCTCTTCATATATTTCTTGCTGATTTTCTATCTTATGATAAAACATACGCTGAGGTTATTGTTGTTGTGAGTGTAGACAACACTAATTATGACGAATGCATGCTGAGGACAAACAGAGTATGAAATATGCGGCAGATAGAGCAACCATGTAGCTCTTTATAGTTTGGCTACTGAGCTGTAAAATGCAATTTGCTCACTGGGCTGTGATTGATTTGACGTTTCTGACACTCCGCCGCCAACAAACAGCCTGCTTGTCTCCTTTATACGTTTCCAAGAGTCAGAATTATGGAGGAACATTAAGATGTGCCAAACTGATCATCCTAATTTGGTGGCGTTCCCATCCATCCCTCTGACCCCACTGCTCCAGCATCCGACTGTCGGGTCTTATTGAGAATTTATTTACTCATCCACCCCAAAATCTCTGAGCACATGTATGTAGCTGAGGAGGTTGTTGTTTAATAAAGTTTTTAATAAAACATTTCCCAATTTTAACTTAACTCTTATATATTGTGATTTTTTATTTTTTGCAGATTTACGCATCCCAGGTGGAGCTCTGGAGTCGTGACTGTCAGCACGCATGCGGAGTACTGTGCAGGTTTATGAACTCACTGGATGTATCGCTTCAGCTCCTGCCCGCTGCACATTGACCAGTGGTATCGATGGAAGGCCGCCTGCACCAGTGGGGCCATCACGCTTCCCATCGCCGTTTCGTCCCCGCAGCGGTTGCCTTGGCCATCGTGCTCCATGCCCAACCTGCTCTCACAGGCAGAGACAAACCATAAATTACAAAACAGCAGAACAGCAATACAAGATAAACCTCGACGACAAGGATTTCATTATTTTTTACAACTTCAATTCATAAAACAAGTGGAAAGGTCAGAGCTAGGGCTGCCACGATTGGTCGACTAT